>NC_057818.1:65996750-66301000 GCF_910594005.1 Cervus elaphus | reverse complement strand
ACCCCCTGTATATAATACAGAGATTTACACTCAAGACTGGACAGGGGGCTTCTCACAACAAAACCTGTCATTATATGGGGTTTCCAGAGAAGAGAATGATTAGGAGATTGGCCAGGGCCAAGTGTGTGAGAATCATGTCTGTGCGTCTCTTTTTCCAGCCAAACAAGATTGGAGAGTTGCTGTGGAAGAAAAGGAGACCCAACCACCACCTGTAACAGAGAAACGGTTTTCAGAACCACCTCCCCTGGGTTTCTCAGGGCATCTCTGTGAACAGACATGGAGAGGATATCAGTGTCCTGGAGGTGAAAGGAGGCTGTGCAGGTGATGACATCAGCAGTTGTCTTACAGAACCAACATTGGGAAAGAATTCTTGATCTTTTCCTCTCCTGAGAAGGGAGACACTGTCATACTCCACATGTGGGGCTCAACCTGTAGGACACATGTATGACATCAGTTATACTTTTCACTATTAGGATATTTATTTCTACTATTTGGCATAGTCTTATTCTCCACCAGCCTCTAAGTTCCATGAAGTTAAGAACTACATCCGGACTTCCCTGGGGTCCCGGGGTTAAGAAACCGGCTTGCAATGCAAGGACATAGGATCAAACACGTATCAGGGAACCAAGGTTCCACATACCGAGGAGCAAGTAAGCCTGCATGCTGCACCTAAGACCCAAGGCAGCCAAATAGATAAATACATATTTTTTAAAAATGACCACATTTATCTTTGTTTACCAACATGGTCAATGCATAATAGATATTATAAAATATGTACTGTGTATATGACTATGTGACCGGAGACAGAAAAGCAGATACACTAAACCTCTTAGAGACATTCCTGCCTATTTTAAGAATTCATTAAGAAAAAAATAGCAAATGCAAAAGTATTGGTGAACTTATAAGACTGTCCAGCTGATTTTAATGCAGTTTCAAGAGAGTCAGTTATCCACACTTAAAAATCATATTTCTTCAGAACTAGAAAGCACAGTATAAGTTAAAAAATCAGTTGTGGACCTCCACTTTCTAGTTCCTCATGTGAGAAACTTGGGAGTCACCTCTCTGTCCGAACAAGGAGAACACCAAATAGACTGAAAATTCTTGAATCAGTGAGAGAGGTGAGAGACAGGGGACACCACTGCCTCCACAAGGGAAGGGACAGCAGGTGAAGAGAAGGAACCAAGATTATACTGGAGCAGAGATTCATGAGCAGAAACCCCTCTGGAACAAGCCCTGGATAGGAAATCCTGCACCATAATCTATGGATTGATGGGGACTTGGTGTGTAGGAATCTGACAGAATCTCCAGGAGGACCACTCATCCCACAGTTCTGTGAGTCTGGTGATATTTCCCTCAGTTAATATCAGCGAAATCCACCAGATCATTTGGCGTTCTATATCTGCTGTGACTAAACATGCACACAATCCAATGGAAGCAGCAATAATTAATGTGACGCTGAATCAGCAGAGGAGTGTGTAACTCACCTCACCCCAGGTCAGCACAGAAGTCAGGGCTGGTCTGTGCAGGCCTCCTAAGAGAACGAGGAAGCCCTGCTAAGAGAGTTCGTCATGTGTCCAGGACCATGGACAGAGGAGTTGGGACCTCGGCCGTGGACAGAGGGACACAGGAAACTGGGGAAGGTGGAGCAGGTTGCATCCAGTGCAGAATCACTAAGACTTTTCTCAGAGATTGCCTCTGATGGCACTCAGTCTTAGCCACGACGACCACCTGGGGTCCTTTCCAATACTGGCCTTACAATGTCTGAACTGCTACAAGAAAACATCACCCACTCAGAGGATTATAAACAACAGAAATTTACTGCTTACAGTTCTGGAGGTTAGAAGTCCAAGATCAAGGCTGCAGCATGGTCCCCGGCGGGGGAGAGCTGCACTCTTGATTTATGACTGGTGCCTCTTGCTGTGTCCTCAGGTGATGGAAAGAGTCATGGAGCTCTCTGAGGTCTCTTTTATAAGGGCACTTAAATAGTTCATGAGGTCTCCACCTGCCCAAAGGCCCACATCCTAACACCATCATGTTTGGGGTTATGATATCAATATATGAATTTTGGGACAGAAATACTCAGACAATTCCATGGTTCAAGGTACATTCCACTGTATTTGAAAATATTGAATTCAGCACTGAATTATTACAGACAGCATTATTCTAATCCTATCTCCAATTTTTAAAAAATATTTTATTTTGTATTGAGGTATAGCCAATTGACCATGCTATGATGGTTTCAGGTGAACAGTGAAGGGCCTCAGCTATACATATACAGGTATCCATTCTCCACCAAACTCCCCTCCCATCCTGGGTGCCAGATCAAATTGAGCAGAGTTCACTGTGCTATACAGTAGATCATTTGTTGGTTTTCCATTTTAGTACTTCCAATTCTTTAAAAAGGGCATACATTGCTTATTTTCTAGCATTTGCACTGTTTTCACAGAGTTGAAAATTCATTAGATTTCATCGCACTACAAAGTCTTTTTTTCTTTCTCCTTCTGCTCCAGAATAAAGTGGGGGGGGCATTTTCCCATTCAATCAGAGAGACAAAAATATGAGCAATGTCTATACACACAACTTAAAAACATCCAGAACTCTGACAGAATGTCTTAGCAGAAATTATAGCCCACAGTCTAATTTGTTAGGTCCTGAGAAGTCACTAGACCCCTTTACACATGGTTGAGAAGCTCAGTGGCTCTGGTCATGCAAACTTGACACAGATTCCACAGTGACTCCCCTCCCTTTTCCCCTCATTGTCAGGGAACCCAGGGCACAGGGATTTGCAGTGAACTCAGCACCTTGGTCCCACTCAGATACACTGTTGTTGAATTATTACAACATCCAAGACCTGGAAATAATCTAAGTGCCCACTGATAAATACATAGATAAAGAAGCTGTGGTATATTATACAACGTGCTGTTTTTCATTGGAGGATAGTTGTGTTATAATGTTGTAACACATGTTTTTATTGGAGTATAGTTGTGTTGCACTATGTGCTTTATAATATTATTTAGCTTCTGCTGTGCAGCAAAATGATTCACTTATATGTATACTTATCCCCTCTTTTCTTCACCTTTAGGTCACCACTGAGCACTGAGTAGAGTTCCCTGTGCTATACAGTAGGTTCTCATTAGTTATCTATTTTACACATTGTAGTGTACACATGTCAAACTAATAGTATTACTCACAAGGACTGAATCATTATATTACCCATGAAACTGACATAATGTTATATCAGTTATATTCCAATTTTAAAAACTGTAAAAACAAAAGTTGGACACTATCTTACACAAAAATGATCTGAACTGGATCACCAGCAAAGTCCCCCAGACAAGTCTTACCACATTTAAGACTGAAATCCCAAGAAGTATCTTTTCTAACCCCCATGATATGAAACTGCTGCTGCTAAGTCGCTTCAAACTAGACGCCGATAACTGCAGGAAAATCGGAAGATTCACAGATATGTGGAGATGAACAACCACCTCTAGAGCAAACAGTGGTCAAAGAAAAATCCAAAAGGAAATAAAAGACCTTGAGACAAGAGTGGGTGGAAACATAGCAAACAGAAGGTTATAGGATTCAGCACAAGTTGTTCCAAGAGGGACGTTTTCACAACAGAAGCTTACATTAAGAACAAAGATTCTAGTAATCAAATTAACTTTTTACCACAAGGATCAACAGCAACCAAAAAACCACCAAAATACCACCACCAGCCCCTCCCCCGTCCCCCAAAACCAAACCCCAAACTAAGGAAAAGTTCATGGATACAAGGAAATAAAAAAGAACAGAGTGGAAATAAATGAAATAAAGACCAGAAAAACAATAGAAAATACCAAGGAAACCACGAGCTGGCGTTTGGAAAGATGAACATTCCCCTTGTCACTGAGCACCGGCAGGAACGTGAGGAGGGAACAGTGACCTCGGACACCTAAGGCGTTTCTAACCCCACGGCCGCCCTCGCACCTTTTCCCACCAGAGTGGCATTCCTTCCCCTCAAAGCAGGAAACCCGTCCTGGACTCACCTCCCAGCTCCTAGTCGCCCCTTTTCCTGGAGCCCGTCTTCCCGCTACTTCAACAGTCTCGTCCTTCAGGCTCAGCCTCTTGGCTCCACCTGCTCAGAATCACCTCAGGAGCCCCCTCAGTCACCATGACTGACTCTATCTCTTCACCTCAAGATGAAATTCATACCTTTTTTGTTCGTTTCCTCCTCTCTGCTCTCTCTTCCTGATAAATCGAGAGCTCTCGGAAACAAGAAATACTCTCCAGGCAAAAGTAGCGGCCGCCCGTCTAGCACCAAGGCTCCCGGCCCCACTAGCCCTCAGCTGTGGCTCGTCCTGCTGGAGCTGCTGTGTGCAGGCACCACCTCTGATCTCGCGAGAGTTTACCGTGATGAGGACCTAGACACCTACCCCTGCTCTCGCGACATTTCCTAGACTCTCACCCCTGCTCTCGCGACAGCTCCTGGAAAGAGGACCTGGACACGTGCTCCCGCTCTCGCGACAGTTCCCGAGGCACAGGCCTGTTCAGGTACTTTTGATCTCGCGGTAGCTCCTGCGGCTAGGAGAAGGACGTGTTCCCCTGATCTCTGGGCAGCCCCCGAGGAAAGGCCCCGGAAAGGTGAGTGGACTGTGGGTCCTGTCCTGCATGACTGTACGGCGACTTCTACCTGCGCTGTGTCCTGTCCAGCCTCCATCAGGCTGCGGTGGCCCATCCTGGGGGTGCCCTGAGCCTGGCCCTCCTAATGCGGCTGCTCCATGAATCCGATGGAACTGTATCCGCAGAAGCTCTGACATGAATCTCAGGCACAGTAACTCCTCATAGGATCCGCTGAAACCCCCCCTCATGTCTCCCTACATCACGGCTCCCAGTGACTCCTGTTCATGCCGGTCCCCTCATCCTCTTGCACCTCTCCTCCCACACACATGGCCCATGACCTTCCTGTGAGGCTGGGTATTTACTGGAGCTTGGGAGATGTGGTCAAACCTACCGGCTGTACATATCCTGGGAGACACAGAAATCAACCTCACAGGTGAGGTGCCCCCCTTACATCAACAGTCACGATCAGAAGGACACACCTGCCCCCACACAGTCCATGACCCCTAGGCCCACACGGTCACACACAGGGGGCACCGCCACAGCCAGAGTCAGAAACGAACTCACAGCAGGTGCTGGCAGGGCTCTTCTTTCATGAAACACCATTAAAGGCAGTTCTGTCTCTTTTGCTCCTGAGCACTTCTTGCTACACTAGCTTTCTCATCGTTTGGTTTTAACTTCTGTGAGTAAAAATGCTTACAATACAGTGGAAACAGCAGGAGTTAATTCTGTTGTGTTGACAGGAATTGTAACTCATCACAGGTGAGCCCTGAAATCAGCACTGATGTGTAGCCCGGTGCTGAGGGAATGCCGAGAATGAGCTGCTTACAGGCATCGTCATGAACAGTGGGCAACGGGACTGAAGGAGGCTGGAATAAGGTCCCATGTGGAGATACACTGAGAAAGGGGGCAGGGGGACTCCTTCCCCTGCAAGCATAGATCTGTGAGGTCTGCTACAACGAGTGGAGTCCTTGTTAACAACAGGGAGGAGCTCAGTGACTGGATCATTCAAGGCTTGGCATACAGTGTCTTTGAGATTTAATTCACATACCATATAACTCACCCATTTAAAGTGTTCCACTCAGTGATCTTACTTTATTCAGAGAGTAGTCTTTGTTGCTGTTGTTTAGTCTCTAAGTCTTGTTGGACTCTTTGCGACCCCACTGGCTGTAACCCTCCAGGCCTTTCTGTCCATGGGATTTCCCAGACAAGAATCCTGGAGTGGGCTGCCATTTCCTTCTCCAGGGGATCTTCCCGACCCAGGAATAAAATCCATGTCTCCTACTTGAGCAGGTGGATTCTTTACCACTGTGCCGTCCAGGAAGCCTGTTGTGGTCTTTACCACACTCATTTTAGGAAATTTTCATCAACCTGGAAAACAGCCCAAATCCTTTATTTTTCTTCTTTTTTCAGATTCTTACAATTAAACTATATATTTTATATTGGACTATAGCCAGTTAACAATGTTGTGACTGTTTTAGGTGGACAGGAAAGGAACTCAGCCGTACGTAAATATGTATACATTCTCCTCCAACTCCCCTCCCATTCAGCCTCCCACATAACACTCAATGCATTTTCATGTCTCAAAAATAATGAGCATCATCACTGGAATCCCGAGTCTAGTATTCTTATGACTTTATTTAAGAAATTTTGGGTGCCCTCCTTGGAATCCCAGTGGTTAGGACTCCATACTTCCAATGCAGAGGGTGCAGTTTTGATCCTTGATTGGGGAACCCAGTTCCTACATGTCAAACAGCCAAAAGAAATTTTTTTCTGGTATAAGAAGTATTTATTACTCTCATGTACAGAAATTTCAATAGTGTACATTTAGCCTGGTTTGGTGGCCTGTTCTTTGACCATTGCCTTTTCTACCTTGGCAACGGGAGCCACTGATTTGGGACCCAGGACACGGCCTCCCCAGTGATGGTGGATCTCATGATATCTGTTGTTGTAATAGGTGCTGACAGCTGCCACCAGCTCCGCCGAAGCAGCTTTGTCGTCCAAGCTGACTTGTGTAAAGGAAACGGTAGTGCAGGTCTTCTTGTGCACTAGACGCCCTGGCCTGGCCTTCCCTTGGACTGCCATCTCTTTTTATTATTAATATTTTTAAAATTTTTAATTGGAGGATAATTGCTTAAAAATGTTATGTTGGTTTCTGCCATATGACAACGTGAATCAGCTATATGTATATATACATCCCGTCTGTCTTGGGCCTCCCTGCCCACCCCACCTGCCCCTCTAGGTCCTCAAACAGCACTGAGTTGACTTCCCTGTGCTATGTAGCAGCTTCCCACTAGCTATCTGTTTTACGCATGGTGTTGTGTAGATTTCAGTGCTACCCTTTCATTTCATCCCATGCTTGCCTTCCCCCCGCTGTGTCCATGAGTCTGTTCTCTACCTCTGCATCTCTATGCCTGCCTGGCAAATAGGTTCATATGCCATTTTTCTACATTCCATATATGTGCGTTAATATATGATATTTGTTGTTCTCTTTCTGATTTACTTCATTCTGTATAACAAGTTCTAGGTTCATCCACCTCAGTTCAACTGACTCACATTTGAGACCCCCATTCTTTTTTTTTTTTTTCCATTTCTCTTTATTAGTTTGAGGCTAATTACTTTACAATATTGTAGTGGTTTTTGCCATACATTGACATGAATCAGCCGTGGATTTACATGTATTCGCTATCCCCATCACCCCTCCCACCTCCCTCTCCACCCAATCCCTCTGGGTCTTCGCAGTGCACCAGCCCTGAGCACTTGTAGAGGCCCCCATTGTTACTGTACCTGACAAGCAGGAGGGCCACCAGTTCTGTGCCACATAGTACGTTACCTGGTTTATATTATAGTATTGTGAAAAATGAAGTAGAGTTGAAGTTTCTTCTATTCAATTATTGTAAAGGTAAAAATAATTCATAGGCAGTTAATTCCTTATTGTTTAAGAGGAGGTTGTCTATCACTAAATATACTTCTACTATTGATCACATTTTATTACCTTTTATACACTTTAATAGGAAAAATAAGAAGTAAAATTATGATATTTTTAGATAAATAGATATTGAAACAAACCACTCATAGTAGAACTAACTCCTTAAAAGCTAAAGGGAATTCTTCACCCTGAAGACAAATTGTACCAAAGGAAAAAACACTTAGAAAAAAGAACTACAAGCATTGCAAAAGGCAATCATATTGACACATGCATAAACTCTACTTTCTCTTCATTTCTTATTTTGTATAAGGCACAACTGTCTCATGACAGCTAAAACCATAGCATTATTTGTCAGTAATAATATATATAGGTACACTGTTTGGGGATCCTTACATGATGACCAAACTGTCACTGAAAGATAGTTATACATTAACACCTTAAATTTTAAAATGGAACTTTATAAATAACACACTAAAAGGAAGGCAAAAAAACAGAAAAAAAAATTGGACAAATAGAAACAAATCTCAACATTTACAAAATGCAATCATGAAAAGTATATATTCA
This sequence comes from Cervus elaphus, assembly GCF_910594005.1. Taxonomy (NCBI): domain Eukaryota; kingdom Metazoa; phylum Chordata; class Mammalia; order Artiodactyla; family Cervidae; genus Cervus; species Cervus elaphus. The sequence continues at coordinate 66,292,911 of NC_057818.1, read as the reverse complement.
AGTGACAAATTAAAAAGGCAGATACTAGTCTTTCCTTCAGCTCACACCATCCATCTAATCGACTAAATTTATTGAGGGTCTACCATGTAAACAATCCAGGTTTAAAGGAGAAGCAAGCCATTGAACAGCACTGATTTTCTCTGTAACACTACAGCATATTGGAGAAATAGAAGTGAAATAAAGTTACACAGTAATATAGAAAACATATTCTCCATTTTCATGTGTATTACCTTTATCTCAGAAATCAAATCTCCACCCACACAAGAATCATATTTATGGAGATCAATATTGGATTATGTGCCAGTGTGTGTCCAGTATTAGCCGCAACACACAGGGATAAAATTCGGTGAAACTCTTGAAATGTTCCTAAAGAAAGATTTTCTTCAGACAGCTGCATTGGTCAAGGGTGAAATGGTTTCCTTAGTAATGGTTTGTACATTTCTCAAGCTGATAATTCATGGATTGACTTTCAGATCTCCTAAGGTATCTCTGGAATTAAATGAACCTTCTCAGCTCATTGGAAATTATGTAGAAATTTGGTGTTCCGTAGAGACATCAAAAGGTATCAACTTCTAGTTATCAAATAAGCAAGTCAAGGGGATGTGATGAACCACATGGTGAATATAATCAGTTATATTTCATTGCATATGTCACTTCAGTCATGTCTGACTCTTTGTGACCCTGTGGACCATAGCCTGCCAGGCTCCTCTGTCCTTCTAATTCTTCAGGCAGGAATACCGGATTGGGTTTCTGTGCCCTTCTCCAGGGGATATTCCTGACCCAGGGATTGATCGCACGTCTCCTGCACTGGCAGGTGGGTTCTTTACCCATAGCGCCACCTGGGGAGCCCAGCATGTGTGAGAGTCAAACACTACAAAAAACTAAGCACATGGCATCTGGTCCCATCACTTCATGGCAAATAGAAGGGGAAAATTGGAAACAGCGACAGATTTTACTTTCTTGGGCTCTGAAATCACTGTGGATGGTGACTGCAGCCATGAAATGAAAAGACTGGATGAAAAGCTATGACAAGTCTAGACAGTATATTAAAAAGCAGAGACATCACTTTGCTGACAAAGGTTCAGATAGTCAAAACTATGGTTTTTCCAGTAGTCATGTATGGATGTGAGAGTTAGACCAAAAAGAAGGCTGAGGGATGAAGAATTGATGCTTTTGAACTGTGGTGTTGGAGAAGACTCTTGAGAGTCCCTTGAACTGCAAGGGGATCTAAGTAGTCAATCCTAAAGGAGATCAACCCTGAGTATTCATTGGGAGGACTGATATTGAAGCTGAAGCTCCAATACTTTGGCACCTGATACAAGGAGCCAACTCACTGGAAAAGAGCTTGATGCTGGGAAAGACTGAAGGCAAAAGGAGAAGGGAGTGACAGACAATGCAATAGTTTAATAGCATCGCCCTCAATGGACATGAGTTTGAGCAAACTCTGGGAGATAGTGAAGGACAGGGGAGCCTGGTGTGCTGCAGGCCATGGGGTTGCAAAGAGTTGGATACAAGTTAGTGACTGAAGAACAACAAGAGAGTCAACCTTCAAAGTTCTCATCACAGGGACTTCCCTGGAGGTTAGGACTCGGATCTTCCACTGCAGGGGCTGCTGATTTGATCCTTGGTTTTGGAACTAAGATCCCACGTGCCCCACAACCAAATAATAACAAAAACTAACTGAATAATATCAGTAAGCATGGCAAAGTTCATATCACAAGAAAGAAATTTGTATTGTCTGTGAAGGTGCAGGGATCATAACTAGACTTACTATGATCATTCTGCAACATAAACAAGTGCCCATTTATTGTGTTGTCTATCTGAAACTAATGCAAGGTTAGGTGTTCATCATACCTCAAAAAAGTGGATACTGAGTACTTACAGAATAATTATGGTTATTATTATTGAAGGTGTCTACTAGATATTTAGCACTTTAACCATACATTCTAACAAGTCAAGAGCAGAACCTAGGAGTTCTAGGATCTCTAAGAAGCAGCAGGAAAGGGGAAATGGTGGGAAAACAGGAAGCCAATACATTAGAGGTCTGTATCAAACATAGACGAATATCAAAGAAGGCTGTAATATAAAAAGACAGAACAGAATTTAGCAAGTAGAAGGTGACGAAGGTGACCACCAGCATTAGGATGGTGAGGGCAGCTCTGGTCTCCGCGGCGCATCCGTGGTGCCCAGTGAGGGTGTGAATATACTGCACCCTTTGGTGGTGTCTGAGCAGGAGAAGCACGATGGAGCCACTGGACCAGACCATGAGGGTAAGAAACACGACATCAGAGACAGACCACAAGTAGCCTAAGCCTATGACATTACCTGAGACTGAGCACAACCAATTGCCTTGGGAATCAGAGTTGTGAGTTTCCCACGGACCAGTGATTTCCAGAGGAGCAAGGATGGACATTAAGAGACTGAGCATCCAGCAGGTGCAGCAGGAAGGACCAGTGACCCTGGGGGCCCGTCCTCTGAGCATCAGCCACTCTGCTCTCCTGGGGATGAGAGTGAAGGCCTGATAGGTGCTCAGGACGCAGGTGGAGCACAGGACGGTGTTATGAGCCACTCTCTGTATATAATGCACAATTTTACACCCAAGACTGGACAGGGGATTCCTTGGAATAAAAGCTGCCATTGTGTGGGGAACCCCAGGGGCCAGAAGAACCAAGAGATGGGCCACTGCCATGTGGGTATGAATCATGTCTATGGATCTCTGCCTATGGCCAAGCAAGATTGGAGAGATGCTGTGGAAGAAAAGGATGACATTGACCAGGGACCCTATCACTACCTGTATAAGATATGTGATTTTCAGAGCAGCCTGACTTGTGGTTCTCAGGGCATCTTTGTGAAAAAACATGGAGAGGACGTCAAGCGTGTACTGGAGCAGAGAGAAGGCTGTGCTGGTGATGACATCAGCTGTCTTCTTACAGAACCAACACTGGACAAGGATTCCCACATTTTATTTGTCCTGAAAAAAAAGAGTCTCACAGTCTAGAGAATGACTTTACCAGGAGAGCATAATCCAGACACCAGTTAAAGCATTCACCATTATTTATTTGGTTTTGCTTTGTATTTACTTTTACGTCCTGATGTTCGAGCTCCATGCAGGGTCTACAAAGTGATGGTTATATGTGTTATCTTCAACAGCATTGTTGGTCTAGTTCACCCATTTTTGTCACTATTCACATAAGTAGAAAAAAAAAATCCCAAAATTGTATGCAACCATAAAATACTCTCAGATACTCTAAACATCTTGTGAAAGAAGAACAAAGCATCAAGCTCCCTCACTTTAAACCATATGTCACATCTATGGTAACAGAAGCAGTATGGTATAGGCATAAAAACAGATCAATGGGACAGAATAGAGAGTGCAGAAATAAGTCTATGTGCCTCTGGTTAATCAGTTTTCACAAAGGCACTAAGGATATATAATTGTAAAAGGATAGTTTCTTTCATAAGTGGTGTTTGGAAAACTGGAAATCCACACCTGAAGCTTAAAACTGAGAGACTAGACCTTACAATTCTGACCAGAAGAAAAACATTCTAAGTGTGTACATAATAGATGTTAATGAGACACAGTGTGATCAACTGCAATATACACAAACCATGAATCATTATTTTTACCCCTAAAACTGACATGACATCTTGTCAATTATATCTCAATTTCAGGAATTGAAAAAGAAGCTGGACGCTGTTTTACACCACACACAAAAATGATCTGAACTGGATGAAGATTTGGTTGTAAGATCTGAAACCATGAAATTCCTAGAGGAAAGAAGTAAGCTCCTTGACAATGGTCTTGGTCATAATGGTTTGCATTTGACAACAAAAGCAAAGGAAAAGGAGTGGAAGTGTATCATGTAGGAGCCTCTTCAGAGCAAAGGAAATCATGAGAAGGCAGCTACGCAATAGACAATATTAGCAAACCACATACCCAGTAATGAATGAATATCGAATTTGGGCAGATCCCCAAATAATCTAGTTTAAAACAGGCAGAGGAGGGTTAAAGGCTCAGACTTTACACCCGGTAGTCACTTAATGGCTCAGCAGCAAAGAATTCGCCTGCAATGCAGGAGCTGCAGGCGACACAGGTTCGATCCCTGGTGCGGGAAGTTCCCCTGGAGGAGGAAAGGGCAACCCACTCCAGTACTCTTGCCTGGAAACATGGACAGAGGATCCCCGTGGGATCATTTGGGACATGGCTTTTCTTAAGAGTGCTCCATGAAACTTCCTTGGGGGTCTAGTGGTTAAGAATCTGCCTGACAATGCAGAGGACACGAGTTTGATCCCTGGTTCAGGAGGATCCCACATGCCCCGGGGCAACTAAGCCCGAGTGCCTCAACTCTGAGCCCACACTCTGGATCCAGGAGCCTGAACTACCGAAGCCCACACGCCCTAGAGCCCGCGCTCCGCACCAAGAGAAGCCACCGCAGTGAGAAGCCTGTGCACTGCAATTAGAGAGTAGCCTCGCTGCCACTCACAACTAGAGAAAGCCTGCATGCTGCAACGAAGACCCAGTGCAGCCAGAAATAAAGGAATAAACAAATGTTTTTAATAATTAAAAAGGGCTCCATTATTGTCCCCAGGATTATACGTCAAACCGCTGACACCCATTCTCTTATGTGGACACTTTCCCATTTGATGAAGCCCATAAATCAGGTTTTCCTCAATTAAATACCTCAGTTAAATGGGATGGATTTTTCTTTTAACAGCAAGGCCTTCAATTATGCTTTTAAAAACTGGACTTTTCTGGGTTTTTTTAATTTTTTTTTTTTATTTTTTTTTTTTGTTTTTTTTTAACAGTATCTCAGACTGAACTTATAGCTTTGCAGTTACTTTTTTTTCAAGTCAGTTCTTGGAAGATATTTTTATATCTTTTTTTTTCTTTTCTTTTTGCGAGATATTTTTGAAGGGTGTAAAGGAAATGTAAAGGGGTCTGGTTGATGGCTGAACGGGAGAGAGAATTTTAAGAAGTCACCAAGAGCAGACTATGAAGAGCTCCGAGGACTGGAATTTAAGTCTCCTGGCATAGGGAGTGACACAATCATACTACATTGAAAAGCATGAACTTGGGACTACGTGGATGGTGAGTGGGGAGGCAGAGATACCTGGGAAGATGCTGGAACCATGAGGCAAGAGGTAGCTGTGGTCTTTACCAGAGCACTGGCAGAGACATGGGGACAAAGGATGGACTAAATCTGGGGGATGTAATTTACAGCATGATGACTATAGTTAATAATACTGTTTTGCATATTTGAAAGTTGCTGAGAAAGTAGATTTCAAAATCCTCATCAGAAGAAAAAAATTTTGTAATTGTATATGGTGACAGATATTAACTAGGCTTATGCAGTGATCATTTCATAACATGTACAAGTATTGAATTATTATGTTGTATGCTTGAAACTAACACAGTTATATATCAGGTATACCTCAGTATAAAAAAATGGACTAAGAATGCCTTCAGAAAGTAGGAAGGGCAGGACATGAAACTGGATGGGAGCATGAGGGCGTATGAGTAGTCAAAGTGTGGGGTCCAGATTTCCAGGCTAGAGGGATGGTGGCATCAACCACTAAGATGGCAGACATAAGAAATATAGCTGGGGCAAGGCTCGAAATATGTTCGTTTTTTTTAATTAAAAAATTGTTTAATTATAGAATACATTATCATTGTACAAATGTCAGTACAAAAGAATTAAAATTCCTCTATCCACCCCCTCCCCCAAAATGGGCAAAGGACCTGAACAGACATTTTTCCAAAGAAAACATACAAAGAGTTAAAAGGTACATGGACAGGAGTTCAGCATCTCTAGTCATCAGATCAAAATAACAGCGAGATAGCGTCTCTCACCTGTTTGTCTGTTCTCCAAAAACCAAGAGGCAACACGCTGGTGAGGAGGTTGAGAGAAAGAAGCACTTTACACACTGTTGGGAATGTAAACTGGTACATCCTCGTGGAAGGCGTTATGGAAGGTCCTCAGGAGTTAAAACCAGAACTACCATACCAGCCAGAAGTCGTGCTTCTAGGATAGATCCAAGGAAAAGAAATCAAGATCAGGAAGAGATACCTGCCCTCCATGTTCACTGGTACATTATTACAACAGCCGAGATGTGGAAAAAACCCGCGGGTCTACCGATGGTAGAGCAGATAAGGAAGCTGTGGTGCGTTACTCGGTGGAATATGTGTTTATTCCAGTTCTGTTGCTTTACAGTGTCGAGTTCCTTTCTACTGTACGGCAGGGTGCGTCAGCTCTACATGTACACTCACCCACTCCTATCAGATTCCCCCCGTGTGGCCACCACAGAGCACTGAGTACAGTTCCCTGTGCTCTCAGAAGCTTCTCACTCCTTGTCATTTTATACATAGGGGTTGGAGAAGGAAACGGCAACCCACTGCAGTATTTTTGCCTGGGAAATCCCATGGGTGTAGGAACGGGGCAGGCTGCAGTCCATGGGGTCGCAACGAGTCAGACACGAATGAGCGACTAAACAGTAACAGCAGCTGCTCAAGTTGAAAAGCTTGAGGGCATTTTGCCACTCAGTTAGATAGAGGAAAACGTGAGCAACACCGGCTTTCATGACACAAATGCTGACAGAATCGCAGTGAAATATCATGGCAGAAATTCCTGAGCCGACTGCATCCAGTGAAGGAAAATGTGAGGGTGTTTGTTACAGGACAGCCTGTCTCTCCGTGTTTCTGTTTGTATGTGTATGTGTCTGTCACTGGATCTTATTTCAGGACTTTCAAGTTCTAACCCAAACTCTATACATCAGTTTATCTCACCTTACTCACATCCAACACTAATCAATTAGGTTCGAGGAGGTCACTAGAACCTTTTATACAAGATTGAGAAGCCCGGGGCTCTGGTCACACAGGACTTGGCACAGATTCCATAGTGACCCTCTGCCTCTTCCCCTCATTCTCAGGGGCCACAGGACACAGGATTTGCTGTGAACTCACGGCTCTGGTCCCACTCAGACACAACCCCAGCACATTCCCACTGTCCACCAATCCAGCCAGGGCACGGACGGGGCAGCTCAGGACGAGCCCGGGGAGCACCTGTCCTGCCCAAGGTGCTGACAGCACAGCTCTGGGCGCCTCTCCTGCTGGAGAGCCTGCTCTCCCGTTTCCTGCCCTGAGACTGAACACAAGGAAGCACTCACCTGCCTGCACTTGGCTCCACACTCTGTGCAGGGAAGTGTCAGTCAGGATGGCCCAGTTATAGGGACGGGGTCCCTGGGCCCGATCTCCCCGCAGAGGAGCCATTATCATGTCATCTGGAGCGGAGGTGACTCTGTCTGCATGGAGAGTCTGGGGCGTCTCCAGGGAGGAGCAGATCTTACCCCCAGTGCTCCTCACCCTCACCCACGCCTGGGGACTAGTGACAGCTCCTGGCAATTATTGAGAAGGTCCACAAGGGCAGCTGAGCAGAGGGCAGGGAGAGTTTTCTGTGTTCCCTGTGGAAGAATCCAAGTTTAGAGTGAAAGTCATAACTGGGGGAGGGACACTCACAGAGCACCAGGGCTCCCTTCACTGTTTCCTGTTGGGCATTTTCCTTCATGGTCTCACTTTTCCAAAATGTTCCAAAGTGTTTTCTCACTGATCATCTGCACATGATATGGATGCTGGTCTTTTCCCTGAATTTAAGTTTCACAACACTTTCTATATATGATCTCGGTCTGTTTAATCTGGAAAATAATCTCTTTGAAGCCAGTGTTTCCCTCCTCACAGTCCTCAACTCTCCCTCGCATCCACGTGACTCTATAAGGAGATTATAATTTGTTCTAAGTCACCCATGGATCCCCCTCCTAGAGATTCTCATTGGACCACCAGCCTGTCTCTAGGTTCTGACCCATTTGAGTTGGATAGGAGATAAAATAGATTTTGTCAAGAGACAAAGAAGAACACACACAATGAACAAGGGACAAGCAATCAATTGAAGAAAAAGATATAATAATTTTAAATATATATGCCCCAACATTTGTTGTTGTTCAGTTGCTAAGTAGTGTTTGACTCTTTGCGACCCTATGAACTACAGCACACCAGGCTTCCTTGTCCTTTGATATCTCCCAGAGTTTGCTCAAATTCATGTCCATTGAGTTGATGATGTCATCCAACCATCTCATCCTCTGTTGTCCCCTTCTCCTCCTGCCCTCAGTCTTTTGCAGCATCAGGGTCTTTTCCATTGAGTTGGCTCTTCCCATCAGGAGGACAAAGTATTGTACCTTCAGCTTCAGCATCAGTCCTTCCGATGAATATTCAGGGTTGATTTCCTTTAGGATTGACTGGTTTGCACTCTCTGATGTCAAAGGGACTCTCAAGAGTCTTCTCCAGCACCACAATTTGAGCATCAGTTCTTCACAGGAGCACTTCAAAGTATAAGTCAAATATTGATAGACATAAAAGGAGAAATAAACAGAAACGCAATCATGGGAGGGGATTTCAACTTTCCACTTACACCAGTAAATAGATCACCCAGGCAGAAAATGAAGGAGACAACACAGACTGAAAGGAACACGCTAGACCTTAGTGTCTATAGTTGATACATACTGAGCATCCATACGAAAGCAGCAGAATACACAATGTCTTAAACAACATAGGTTGTTCTACAGGAGGTTCACAAGCTGGGTCATAAAGCAAGCCTCAGTAAAGTTAAGAAAATTGAAATGATCTCAAAAGTCTTTTCCAATTGTAATGCTATGAGACGAGAATCAACTAAAAGGAAAAACCTGAAAAAAATAACACCAAACATGTGGAGACTAAACAACATGCTACTGAAAGACCAATGGTTTGCTGAAGAAATCAAGGAAGAAATAAAAAATCCCAGAGACAAATGAAAATGAAAGCATGATGATTCAAAACCTATGGGATGCAGCAAAAGCAGTTGTAAGAGGGAAGTTTATACAGACACAAGCCACAAAACTAGAAAAAAAAATCCTAAGCAACCTAGTATTACACCTAAAGCAACCTGAGAAAGATGGACAGCAAACCCAAAGTTAAAAAGAAAGAAATCATAAAGATCACAGCAGAAATAAATAAAATGGAGAGAAAATAAGTGATAGAGGAGATCAAGGAAACTAAAAGCTGGTTCCTTGAAAAGAAAAACAAAATTATTAACCTTTAGCCAGACTTGTTAAGAAAAAAAGGGAGAGATCTCAATCAATGAAATCCAAAAAGAAAAATGAGAAAGTACAACCAACACCCCAGAAATAAAAAAAAATCTTAAGAAACCACTTAGGTCTATAAAATGGAAAACATGGAAGAAATGGACAAATCCTTTGAAAGGTACAACTTTACAAGACTGAACCAGGAAGAAATAGAAAATATGAACAGACCAAATACCACAATGTCCAAAGAAAAGTCAATATAAAACACAGGAGTAGTAAGAAGGACAAACAGAAAATAAATCCTAAGTTGCTGTTTGCAAGGTTGAAAATGAAATATTCAAGTGACAAATATGAAGAGGAAAGCCTCAAGTCTGTCCTTGCAATTATTCTGTCTGCCTAAACAATAAAATTTAATGATGGTTGACTATGTAAAGGAAATCCAGGTTTAAAGAAGAAGAAGGTAATGTAGAAAAAGACCTTCATTTTTCAGATTTCTTATCTTCACTATGAAATAACATCTCCATACACCATGGATTAATATTTAATGAGACCAATAACTGAATCATGGGCCAATGTTTGCCACGTATTACCCACAACTAATGGAGATAAAGTTTGTGGAAATTCTTGAAATGATCCATAAGAATGGAGTGTTCTTTCAGAAAGCTGCCATGGTCAAGGGTGAATGGCTTCCTCAATAATAACCTGTGTCTTTTCTGAGCAGATAATTTCATGGATTGACTTTGAAATACCCCAAGTTAACACCTGCATTAAATTAACCTTCTTTGTTCATTGGATTTTACATACAAATATCAACAACCATCTACAGCTAGTTACAAAATAATTAAGTCATGGGAATGGGATGTCCAGCATGGTGACTATAGTTGATTACACTGCATTGTGTTGTTGGAAAATGCTGAGGGATTCAAACTTTAAAGTTCTCATCAGAAGAAAGCGTTTTTACCATGTGTAGGGAGGGATGCAGAGTTGGTAAGGAGAATTGTGGTGATCATTTTGCAACATATACAAGTATCTATATGGTGTAATATTACTTTTTCATTATGACTAATGTAACGCTACTTATTCATTATGACTCAATTAAAAAAACTTGGTACTGATTACTTACAGGATAATTTCTGTTATAATTCAAGCTGTCTGCTAAATACAATAAATTTAAAGTGAGACCTTTAGTCACACCTGCTAACAACTCAAGAGCAAATCCTAACAGTTCTAGGATCCCTGAGGAGCAGCAGGAAGGGAGAAATGGTGGGAAAACAGGAAACTAAGACATCAGAGGTCTGTATCAACCATTGTCGAAAATCAAAAAAGGCAGTGATATAAAAAACAAGAATAGAGGTCGCAACGGAGAAGATGACGAAGGTGACCACCAGCATCAGGATGGTGCGGGCGGCCCTGGTCTCCGAGGGGCATCTGTGGTGCCCAGTGCGGGTGTGAATATACTGCACCCTCTGGTGGTGTCTGTGCAGGAGAAGCACCATGGAGCCACTGGACCAGACCATGAGGCCAATAAACACGACATCTGAGGTGGACCACGGGATGACAATCCCTGCACTGGGACTTGAGGATGAGCAGAACCAATTGCCCTGCATATCCGTATAATTGTGCCTGTTCGGTGAAGCAGTGATTTTCACGGGAACATAGATGTACATTAAAACACTGCATACCCAACAGGCGCAGCAGAAAGAGCCTGTGACCCTGGGGGCTCCTCCCCTGAGCAGTGACCTCCCTTCTCTCGCAGGGGTGAGCGTGAAGGACTGGTAGATGCTCAGGACACACGTGGAGCACAGGGTGGTGCTGTGAGCCACCTTCTGTAAATAGTACACAAATTTGCAGCCAAGAGCAGACAGGGGCTTCCTTGCCGTGAAAGCTGCCACTGTATGGGGGATGCCCGAGGAGAGAACCACCAGAAGGTTGGCCACAGCCATGTGCGTGAGAATCGTGTCCGTGGGTCTCTTCTTATGTCCAAACAATACAGGAGAGATGTGGTAGAAAAAAAGGATGACATTGGCCAGAGACCCAACTCCCATCTGTAAAAGATGCATGGTTTTCAGAGCTGCCTGGCTTGCGGACACATGGACATCTTTCTCTAAAGACGCGGAGTGGCTGGCAGAGGGGCCTGGAGCAGAGGAGAGGCTGTGCAGTGACGACATCAGCAGTCCTCTTCCGGAACCAGCTAGGAAAGGGAGTCTCACTCTTCAGCTCTCTTGAGAAGAAAAGACACTGTCATGCTCCAGAGAAATGGTTTCATCTAGAGAACATACATTTGACATTAGCTACACCTTTCACCATCATAAACTTTTATTTACTCCTATTGATTCGTGTATTCCTGTTCTCCACACGCGTGTGAGTAAGGTCCATGAATGTAGGGACCATGTCTGTCTTGTTCAACAACATTGTTGACCCATAATAATTTTCAAAATATATAACAAGTATATGAATAAGTGACAGGAGATAAAGACAAACTCTTCCCCTTTAGAATTCACGATCATCTTGCTTATTACAAGAATGCATCGGGTGATGTCATGGTGATGTCACCAACATGGCAACACAGGAGGCTTCTTCCTCCCATGGACACAGCGAAAATACTCACACATGGATCAGTTCCTTTGAGAGAAATGCAGAATGACTTCTACATTGAATGACTTGTACACATCGGATGAGTTAGAAATCCCCATGTCAAATGGGGTGGGAAATTCTGGGACACCTGCTCACCATTAACCCCACCCCCAGCACAGTGCCTTCCAATCACGATGAAACCCCCAATGCCTTGCTTCTCTGTCAAGGATCTGAACCTCATACCAGCACCCTAATTTTTTTTTATTAATTTATTTTGATTGGAGGCTAATTACTTTACAATATTGTAGTGGTTTTTGCCATACATTGACATGAATCAGCCACGGGTGTACATGTGTCCCCCATCCTGAACCACCTTCTACGTCCCTCCCCACCCCATCCCTCTGGGTTGTCCCGGTGCACCAGCTTTGAGTGCCCTGTTTCATGCATCAAACTTGGACTGGTCATCTGTTTCACATATGGTAATATACATCTTTCAATGCTATTCTGTCAAATCATCCCGTCCTTGCCTTCTCCCACAGAGTTCAAAAGTCTGTTCTTTATATCTGTGTTTCTTTTGCTGTCTTGCATGTAGGGTTATCATTACCATCTTTCTAAATTCCATATATATGCATTAGTATATTGGTGTTTTTCTTTCTGACTTGCTTCACACTGTGTAACAGGCTCCAGTTTCACCCACCTCATTGGAACTGATTCACATGCTTTCTTTTTAATAGCTGAGTAATATTCTATTCTGTGTATGTACCACAACTTTCTTATCCATTCATCTGCCAGTGGACATCTAGGTTGCTTCCATGTCCTACCTATTGTAAACAGTGCTGCGATAAACATTAGGGTACACGTGTCTCTTTCAGTTCTGGTTTCCTCGGTGTGTATGCCCAGCAGTAGGATTGCTGGGTTGTATGGCAGATCTATTTTCAGTTTTTTAAGGAATCACCACACTGTTCTCCATAGTGGCTGTACTAGTTTGCATTCCCACCAACAGTGTAAGAGGGTTCCCTTTTCTCCACACCCTCTCCAGCATTTATTGCTTGTAGACTTTTTGACAGCAGCCATTGACCGGCATGAGATGGTACCTCATTGTGGTTTTGATTTGCATTTCTCTGATGATGAGTGATGTTGAGCATTTTAACTTTAAAGGCTGGCATCAGAGGAAGAGGCCCTCAGATCACTTAGTTCTGGTAGCCAATGCAGATGGACATTGCTGAGCCCCACAGGACTAAGAAAATAAAAGAGCACTCCCCATGGCCTCATCCCCAGGCTCAGGGCAGCAGGAACAGGCTTGGACACCCACCACCTCATTTGAGTTGGACGGCACACACTATCCACTGCTGCCTGAGGCTCTGGCATCTAACCCTGCATCCAGTAGCTGACTGGGATGCTCTTGGGGAACTGAAGGAGCAAGTGGACACTGTTTCCACATTCTCCCTCTGGCTTGATCCAAATGTAAAATCAAATCTCCAGCATCTGCCTGGAAAGGGCCTGTCCACACATCTTATGCCCCAGCCTTTGTGGCTGACCCCCAAGGGGTGGACCCTCCAATCACCTCACCCCAGCAATCAAGGGTACTCAGCCTACTTGAGTCCCACAGGACTGTGTAATACAAAAAATCAGTTTTCACTGGTCACACATAGACCTAAAGTGAATGGATGGAAAAGACAGTCCAGGGAAATGGAAAAGAACGTAGGAGTAACTGTAGTCATCTCAGACAAAATAGACTGTAAGCCAAAACATGTAACAAGAGACAAAGGAGGCCATTACATAATGACAAACATGTCAATTCATCAAGGAAATCGAACAACTGTATATGTCTGTAAGCCCAAACTTGGAGCACTTCAATATATTAAGCACCTGTTAAAAATCAAGGGGAAAATAGGCAATCATACAATAATAATATGGACATCAATTCCATACTCAGCAATAGAGCAATCATATAGAAAATCTATAAAGAATCATTGGATTTAAACTACATATGAGATCGGATGTACTTAAGCATCCAACAGCAGCAGAAAACAGTCTTCTCGAGTGGACGTGGACCATTCTCCATGTGAGTCATAACATATTTAAGAAGACTGAAGTCATTTCAGGCATCTTTTTCAACCACAATGATATGAAACTTCAAAACAATTATAGAGGAAAATGGGATAAAGCACTAATGTGTGGAGATTAAACTTCATGGATGAAATGAAAAATCAAAAAAGAAAAAACGTTTTTGGAGAAATGAAAGTGGAAATACAAGATAACAAAACTTATGGAAAGCAGTTTAAGAGCTGAACTGATAGTGATGGATGTCTATATGAACAAGGAAGAAAAGTCTCAAATAAACAGAATAGCCTTATGCCTCAAGGAACTATAAAAGAATAACAAATTCAGCCCAAAGGAAAGAAACTTTGACGTTCTTTGAGGTTCACAGCAGAAATATTGGCATAATTGAGAGGCGGTGTGCATTTGGTTCCAGACCATAGCAATAAAGTCAATGTCACGAAAAAGTGAATCGTACACTTTTTTGGCTTCCCAGTGCACATAACAGTTATACTTGGGATTGCAATCATCACCCCGGTTCATAGACAAGCCTACTATAAAAGTTTTCACTCAACCTCAGAGCGCCTAAACGATAAAGCAAACATTACCAGGCCAAAAGTGAGAAACACAGTCACAGTGGGGACTGCAATACCCCCACTTTCATCAGACAGAAAATCAACAAGGAATCACTGGACCGAGCTACACATTAGAACAGTTGGACCTTATAGACAGAACCTGACCCATCTACCCATCAGCAGTAAAATACACATTTTTCTAAAGAGCACAGAACAGTCACCAGATCAGAGCACATGTTCGGACCCAAACAGATCTTTTTTTAAAAAGCCTTTATTGACTCTGTTATAATATTGCTGCTGCTTCTTTTTTTTTTTTTAATGTTTTGTTTTTTTGGCCGAGAGGCATGTGGGATCATAACTCCTCGACCGGGCGTTGAACCAGCATCCCCTGCATTGGAAGGCAAAGTCTTAACTAGTGGACCACCAGCGAAGTCCCCCAAAAAAGTCTTTAACAGATTTAAGACTGAAATCACATAAAGTATCTTTTCCAAAGACAGTGATATGAAACAAGTTGCCAATAACAGCAGGAGAGCTGGAGCATTCACAGATACATGGAGATGAACATCTACTCCAGAACAGACTGTGGTCAAAGAAAAATCCAAAGGCATTTTTGGACAACAATGAATGGAAACACACAAACTGAAATTTATGGGATTTGGCACAAGCTTCTCTAAGAGAGATGTTTTCACAACAAATGCCTAGATTAAGGAAAAAAATATTCTAATAATCAAGCTAACTTTTTACCACATGGAACCAAACAAGACAAAACCCAAACAGGCAAAAGTTAGCAACTACAAGGAAATAAGAAAGAACAGAGTGGAAATAAAAGAAATAAGGTCCAGAAAAACAATACCCCCATGGCTAATTCATGTCAATGTATGGCAAAAACCACTACAATATTGTAAAGTAATTAGCCTCCAATTGAATACATTAATTAAAAAATAAACAGAAAAACAATGGAAAATACCAAGGAAACCACGAGCTGGCGTTTGGAAGGATGAACATTCCCCTTGTCACTGAGCACCGGCAGGAACGTGAGGAGGGAACAGTGACGTCGGACACCTAAGGCGTTTCTAACCCCACGGCCGCCCTCACTCCTTTTCCACCAGAGCGGAGGCATTCCTTCCCCTCAAAGCAGGAAACCCATCCTGGCCTCACCTCCCAGCTCCTAGTCACCCCTCTTCCTGGAGCCCCTCTTCTGGCCACTTCAGTGGTCTGCTCGTTCAGGCTCAGCCTCCTGGCCCCACCTGCTCAGAATCACCTCAGGAGCCTCTACACCCACAGATGCGTGGGGACTAGACTGGGAAGGTCCCTCTCTCTGTGTAAAGGACAAGCTGGAAGCAACCTTTCTTAGAAAGAAAGCAGAGAACCCTGGAGTCCTATTTTCCAGCCCCTTTTCTGATGACACACCTCTGCTTTCACAAAACACAATTTAAAGGCAGTTCTGTCTTTCTTTTGCTCCTGAGCACTTCTTGCTACACTGGTTTCCTCATATTGTCTTCGTTTTTTCTTTTTTTACTTCTGTGTATAAAAATGCTTACAATACAGTGGAAGCAGCAGGAATTCTGTTGTGTTGACAGGAATGTGTAACTCATCACAGGTGAGCCCTGAAATCAGAGCTGGTGTGTAGCCCAGTGCTGAGGGAATGCCGAGAATGAGCTGCTTACAGGCATCGTCTTGAGCTGTGGGCAGCGGGACTAAAGGAGCCTGGAATAAGGTCCCACGTGGAGATACACTGAGAAAGGGGGCAGGGGGACTCCTTCCCCTGCAAGCATAGATCTGTGAGGTCTGCTACAACGAGTGGAGTCCTTGTTAACAACAGGGAGGAGCTCAGTGACTGGATCATCCAAGGCTTGGCACACATTCCAGAGACCCCATCCCTCCTCTCTCATCTTTAGAGACTCCAGGGCACGGGATCTGTGGTGGACGACCCGCCTCTGCTCCTGGCCTGAGACTCTCCCGGGCACACAGCCACCCTCCTCCCAGCAGAGCATGGATGTGGGTGCTCAAGGGAGGCAGTGTTGCCCCTGTCCCGCCCAGTGTGAGTTAAGTCTTAAGTCCCTCTCGTGCTGGAGGCAACGTCTCTCCCAGTCTTTGCCCTGAGATTGAACAGAAGGAAGCACTCACTGTCTGGTCTTTGCTTCAGAGCTCTGTGCAGGGACGTGCCACTCAGGATGAGCCCCGAGCACCTGAGGTCATGGTTGTAGGGATGGTATTTCTAGCCTTGGTCTCTCCAAAGATTCCATTATCATGTCACCTGCTGTGTGGGTGACACTCACTGCATGGGGAGTCTGGGCCGTTTCCAGTGAGGAGCAAGTTTTATCCCCAGTGTAAGTCATCATCTTCCTCCTTGGGTGATTAAGGACACCTTTTGGGAATGAATGAAAAGATCTGAATGGGCAGTCAAATAGCTGGCAGAAAACTTTCTGTATTCCTTGTGGGAAAAGGGAATTCAGAATCAAAGTTGTCATTGGGTACTATAGGGACACTTTAAGGTGCATCAATAACTTCTTTTAAACTATACTTGTAATTGGGGTTATTCCTCAAAGCATTATATATATTTGCTTTTTTTGTCAGGTGTTCATAAATTTTATTTTGGCAACAGTTCTTTGAGATTTAATTCACATACCATATACCTTATCCATTTAAAGTATACCACTCGTCTACAAGCAATACATTCTGGAGAGGGTGTGGAGAAAAGGGAACCCTCTTACACTGTTGGTGGGAATGCAAACTAGTACAGTCACTATGGAGAACAGTGTGGAGATTCCTTAAAATACTGAAAATAGAACTGCCAAATGACCCAGCAATCCCACTCCTGGACATTCACACCAAGGAAACCAGATCTGAAAGAGACATGTGTATGTCAATGTTCATCACATCACTGTTTATAATAGCCAGGACATGGAAGCAACCTAGAGGCCCATCAGCAGATGAATGGATAAGAAAGCTATGGTACATATACACAATGGAATATTACTCAGCCATTAAAAAGAATACATTTGAATCAGTTCTAATGAGATGGATGAAACTGGAGCCTATTATACAGAGTGAAGTAAGCCAGAAAGCTAAACACCAATACAGTATAGTAATGCATATATGTGGAATTTAAAAAGATGGTAACGATAACCCTCTTTGCAGGACAGAAAAAGAGACACAGATGTATAGAACAGACTTTTGAACTCTGTTGGAGAAGGCCAGGGTTGGATGATCTGAGAGAAGAGCATTGAAACATGTATATTATCAAGTGTCAAACAGATCGCCAGCCCAGGTTGGATGCATGAGACACGTGCTCAGGGCTGGTGCACTGGGAAGACCCAGAGGGATCGGATGGGGAGGGAGGTGGGAGGAGGATCAGAATGGGGAACACATGTAACTCCATGGCTGATTCATGTCAATGTATGGCAAAAACCACTACAATATTGTAAAGTAATTAGCCTCCAACTAATAAAAATAAATGAAAAAAAGAAAACAAAACCATAAAGTATACCACTCAATGATCTTAGTTTTATTTTTTTTTCAATGATCTTAGTTTATTCAGAGTTGTGGTCTTTGTTGTTGTTGTTTAGTGGCCAAGATGTGTGCGACTCTTTGTGACCCCATAGACTCTAGCCTGCCAGGTTCCTCTGTCCATGGGATTTCCCAGGCGAGAATACTAGAGTGGGTTGCCATTTCCTCCTCCAGGGATTCTTCCCAACCCAGGGATCAAACCCACATCTCCTACATTGCAGTTGGAATCTTACACTGAGCCACCAGGGAAGCCCGTTGTCTCTACTGCACTCAGTTTTAGGAAATTTTAATCAATGTGAAAAGAAAGCCCATGTCCTTCATTTTTTTTGGTTTGTTTTGTTTCAGATGGTTTATTAAACTTTTTATTTTGTCTTGAAGTATAGCCAATTAACAATGTTGTGACAGTTTCAGGTGGATAGCAAAGGGACTCGGTCATACATATTACATGTATCCATGCTCCCTCAAGCTCCCCTCCCATCCAGGTTGACACACAGCACTCAATGCATTTTCATGTCTCCACAGTAATGAGCGTCATCACTGGATCCCAGGTCTAGTGTGCCTATGACTTTATTTACAAAGTTCCGAGGGACTTCCCGGGTAGTCCAGTTGTTAGGATTCTGAGCTTCCAGTGCAGGAGGCCCAATTTCCATCCCTGGTTGGAGAACTAAGATTCCACATGTCTCACAGCCAAAAAAAAAATTTCTTGGCGGGGTATCGGGGTTGGCAAAAGAAGTATTTATCACACCCATGTATGGAAAACTCAATACTGTACATTCAGCCCAGTTTGCTGGCCTGTTCTTTGACCCTCGCCTTTTCCAGCTTGGCAGCGGGAGCCACTGACTTTGGACCCAGGACACGGCCTCCCCAGTGATGCAGATCTCCTCGTATCTGTCACTGTAGTTGATCCTGACGGCTTCCACCACCTCAGCCAGAGCACCGTTTTGGTCCGAGCTGATGTGTGTGAAGGCAGCGGTGGTGCGCGTCTTCCTGTAGACCAGACACCCTAGCCTGACCTTCCCCTTGAACCTCCATCTATTTTTTTTAGTTAATGTATTTATTTTAATTGGAGGCTCATTACTTTACAATATTGTACTGGTTTTTGCCATACATTGACATGAATCGACCATGGGTGTACATGTGTCCCCATCCTGACCCCCCTCCCACCTCCCTCCCCATCCCATCCCTCAGGGTCATCCCAGTGCACCAGCCCGGAGCACCCTGTCTCATGCATCCAACCTGGACTGGTGATCTGTTTCACATATGGTAATATTCATGTTTAAATGCTATTCTCTTAAATCATCCCACCCTAACCTTCTCCCACAGAGTCCGAAAGTCTGTTCTTTATATCTGTGTCTCTTTTGCTGTCTCACATATAGGGTCATCGTTACCATCTTTCTAAATTCCATATATATGTATTAATATACTGTATTAGTATTTTTCTTTCTGTCTTACTTCACTCTGTATAACAGGCTCCCGTTTCATCCACCTCATTAGAACTGATTCAAAAGTATTCTTTTTAATGGCTGAGTAACATTCCATTGTGTATATGTACCACAGCTTTCTTATCCATTTGTCTGCTGATGGACATCTCGGTTGCTTCCGTGTCCTGTGGGAGGATAAGTGCTTTATGATGCTGTGTGGGTTTCTGCCATGCCGCAGTGTGAGTCAGACATAGTATGTGTATCCCCTCCCTCATGAGCCTCCTCCCCCACTCCCTCCCCACCCCACTGCTCTAGGTCATCGCAGAGCACTGACCTGAGCTCCCTGCGGTACATAGCGGCTTCCCACTGGCTGTCTGACACGCGGGCGTGTGTATGTGTCAGCGCTGCTCCTTGAATCCGTCCACCTTCTCCCCACCCTGCCTGCCCACAAGTCTGCTCTCTACGTCTGCGACTCTGTTCCTGCCCTGGAACAGGCTCGTCTGTGCCAATTGTATGTGTTAATGCACGATGTTTCTTTCTCTCTTTCTGAGCTCACTCTGTTCAATAGGCTCTAGCGTCATCCATTTCAGTTCAGCTGACTCACGTTTGGGAACCCCCATTCCACTGTACCCGGTGGGCAGGGCGGCCCAGCCCTGTGCTGTTTATACAGTAGGTCCTTATTAGTTATCTATTTATATACAGCAGTGTGAAAAATGAAGTAGATTTGAAATTGCTTCCAATCAATTATGTTAAAAATAAAAATAAATCATAGGCATTTAGCTAATTAGTGCTTAAAAGGAGATTGTCTATTGCTAAGTATACTTTTCTTATTGGTCATATTTTATTACCTTTTCATACACTTTAATAGGAAAAACAGTAAGTAAAATAACGGTACTTTTAGATAAACATTGAAATAATTCACTCATATTAAAACAAATTCCGTGAAAGTTAAAGGAAATTCTTCACACAAAAGGTAAGTTACACCAAAGAGGAAAACACTTTAAAAAAAAGAACTATGACCATTGGAAAATGTAATCATATTGATACATGCATAAACTATACCTCTTCATTGCTTTTTTTGCATAAGACACAACCAGTTCATGACAGAGAAAAGTCATAGTATTAACTGTCAATAATAACATATGCCTGCATGCTAAGTCACTTCAACCAAGTCCAACTCTTTGTGACCTACTGAACTGCAGCCCGCCATGGGATTCTCCAGGCAAGAATACTGGAGTGGGCTCTTGTGCCCTCCTCCAGGGGATCTTCCCCACCCAGCAATCGACCCTGCGTCTCTTACATCTCTTGCATTGGCAGGTGGGTTTGAAATAAACACTACTTGGGAATCCATACTTGATGGCTGAAACATCACTGAAAAATAGCTATACCTTAAAACCTTAAAATTTTAAAATGGGACTTAAATAATTACACTCCAAAAAGATGGCAAAAAAAACAAACAAACAGAAAAAATAGATTGGACAAATAGAAACAAATCTCAGGTTGCAAAATGCCATCAAGAAAAGTATATATTCAAGGAACTGATTTTTTTTTTAAAAAAAAGCAACTTCTGGTCTCTCCTTCAGATTATATGATTCATCTAATCAATTAAGTTTATTGAGGGTCCTCCATGTAAACAATCCAGGTTTAAAGGAGAAGCAAGCCATTGAACAACATGGATTTTCTGTGTAACACTACAGCATACTGGCGAGTTAAGAGTGAAGTACAGTTACAGGAAATATAGAAGAACACATCCTCTGTTTTCCTGTGTGTTCTCTTTATCTCAGGAATCAGATCTTCACCCGCACAAGACTAATATTTGTGGAGACCTATATTGGATTGCGTGCCAATGTGTCAGGTATTAGCCACAACACATGGAGATAAAGTTTGTGGAAACTCTTGAAATGTTCCTGAGAAAGGAGGTTTCCTTCAGATGGCTGCACTGGTCAAGACGGAAATAATTTCCTCAATAATGGTGGGTAGGTTTTTCGAGCAGATAATTTCATGGATGGATTTTCAGCTCTCCTAAGGCATCACTGCATCCAATGAACCTTTTTAATTCAATGGAGTTTATGTAGAAATGTACTGAGTGCTCAGTTGCTCAGTCGTATCCGACTCTTTCCAATTCCATGGACAGAGGAGCCTGGTAGGCTACAGTCCATGGGATTTTTCAGGCAAGAATACTGCAGTGGGTTGCCATTTCCTCCTCCAGGGTATTGAGTGCAAACATCAAAAGCTGTCATCGTACAGAATAAACAATTCAAGGGGGTATAATGTACCTCATGGTGAATATAGTCAAATAATTGAATACTTGACAAATGCTAAGAGACTTGACCTTCAAAGTTCTTCTTATAGGGACTTCCCTGGCAGTCCAGTGGTTAAGACTTCAAGCTTCTGCTGCAGGGGTGTAGGTTCAATCCCTGGTCTGGGAACTAAGATCCCACATGTTGCACAGCCAAATAATAACCAAAAACTAACTAAATAAATGTGGCAAAATTCTGATCACAAGAAAATAATTCGTATCATCTGTGAAGGTAGAGGGATGGTAACTAGACTTACTGTGATCATTTTGGATACAAATATCCATTCATTACGTTGTCTATCTGAAATTAATATAATTATACATCGATTCACAAAGAATGATACTGAGTACTTACAGAATAGATACAATTATTATCGAAGGTGTGTACTAGATATTTAGCACTTTATCCATTCATTCGAACAACTCAAGAGCAGAACCTAGGAGTTCTAGGATCCCTCAGGAGCAGCAGGAGTGGGGAAATAGTGGGGAAACAAGAAGCCAAGACATTAGAGACCTGGAGCAACCAGAGACGAAAATCTGAAGAGGCACTGATATGAAAAACAAAACTGTAATTCAGCAGGTAGAAGGTGACGAAGGTGACCATGAGCATCAGGATGGTGCGGGCTGCTCTGGTCTGCGGGGGGCATCCGTGGTACCCAGTGGGGGTGTGAATATACTGAACCCTCTGGTGGTGTCTGAGCAGGAGAAACACCATGGAGCCACTGGACCAGACCATGAGGCCAATAAACATGACATCAGAGATGGACCACAAGTAGCCAAAGCCTATGACATTACCTGAGACCGAGCAGAACCAATTGCCTTGGGAATCCGTAGAGTTGTGTGTGTCCCACGGACCAGTGATTTTCAGAGGAACACGGATGTATATTAAGAGACTGAGCATCCAGCAGGTGCAGCAGGAAGGACCAGTGACCCTGGGGGCCCTTCCTCTGAGCATCACCCACTCCGCTCTCCTGTGGGTGAGAGTGAAGGCCTGATAGGTGCTCAGGACGCAGGTGGAGCATAGGGCGGTGCTGCGAGCCACCCTCTGGATGTAATATGCAAACTTACACCCAAAGCTGGATAGGGGCTTCCTCAAAACAAAAGCAGCCATTGTGTAGGGAACCCCAGAGGACAGAAGAAACAAAAGATTGGACAGGGCCACGTGGGTGAGAATCGTGTGTGGAGGTCTCTGCTTGTGGCCAAGCAAGACTGGAGAGATGCTGCGAGAGAAAAGGATGGCATTGGCCAGAGACCTAACTCCTATCTGTGTCAGATACGTGGTTTTCAGGGCTGCCTGGCTTATGGTTCTCAGGGCATCTTTGTGAAAAGACATGGACAGGACTTCAGAGTGGCCTGGAGCAGACAGGAGACTCTGCAGGTAGAGATACCAGCAATCTTCTTACGTAACTCACAGTGGACAAGGATTCCCACATTTTACTTCTCCTGAAAAGAGAAGACACTGTCATAGTCCAGAGAAGTGCGTTTACCTGGATAACATGCTCCTGATACCAGTTAAAGCATCCACCGTTATTATTTTATATTTTTAAATTTACTTTTATTTAAAATTTTTAAATTGGGGGCTAATTGCTTTACAGTGTTTTGATAGCTTCTGCTGTAGAACAGTGTGAATCAGATATAAGTATACATGTATAAATATATATCCTCTTCCTCTTGAGCCTCCCCTGTCTCCCAACTGTGCCCCTTGAGGTCATCACCGAGTTATACAACAGCTTTCTATTTGCTTTTATATGCTGATCTCCTATCTCCATGGAAGTTCTGTCTGTCAACTTTGGCAACATGTCTGCCTTCTTCAGCAACATTGTTGGCTTAATTCAACCATTTTCAATGTCATTATTCTCAGAAACAGAAAAACAAACAAACAGACAAAGAAACAAATTTGTAGGCAGTCAAAAAAATACCCAAATGGTGAAAGAGTCTAGAGAAAGAACAACAAACCATGAAACTTCTTTATTTCAAACTGTATGTCAAATTTATAGTAACAGAAACACTATGGTATGGGCATTTAAACAGACAGATCAATGGAGCAGAATGAAGAGGCAGAAACAAACCCAAGCTCCACTGGTTAATTAAATTTTGACAGAGGCACTAAGAATATATAACAGAAAAAGGATAGTTTCTTCAACAAGTGCTGTTTGGAAAACTGAACATCCACATCTAAAGACTGAAACTGGTAATCAAAAACCTACCAAATTCTAATGGATACAAAAACAAGACCCCTGTATATGCTGTCTACAAGAGACCCACCTCAAAACAAGAGACACACACAGACTAAAAGTGAAGGGCTGGAAAAAAATGTTTCATGCAAATGGAGACCAAAAGAAAGCAGGAGTCGCAATACTCATATCAGATAAAATAGACTTTCAAATAAAGGATGTGAAAAGAGACAAAGAAGGACACTACATAATGGTCAAAGGATCAATCTAAGAAGAAGACATAACAATTATAAATATATACCCACCCAACATAGGAGCACCGCAATGTGTACGGCAAACGCTAACGGGTATGAAAGAGGAAATTAATAGTAACACAATAATAGTGGGAGACTTTAATACCCCACTCACAACTATGGATAGATCAACTAAACAGAAACTTAACAAGGAAACACAAACCTTAAATGACACAATGGACCAGCTAGACCAAATTGATATCTATAGGACATTTCACCCCAAAACAATCAACTTCACCTTTTTCTCAAGTGCACACAGAACCTTCTCCAGAATAGGTCACATACTGGGCCATAAATATAGTCTTGGAAAATTAAAAAAAAAAAATAGAAATCATTCCAGTCATCTTTTCTGACCACAGTGCAGTAAGATTAGATTTCAGTTACAGGAAAAAAAGTGTTAAAAATCCAAACATGTGGAGGCTAAATAACACGCTTCTGAATAACCAACAAATCATAGAAGAAATCAAAAAAGAAATCAAAATATGCATAGAAATGAATGAAAATGAAAACACAACAACCCAAAGCCTATGGGACACTGTAAGAGCAGTGCTAAGGGGAAGGTTCATTGCATAACAGGCTTACCTCAAGAAACAAGAAAAAAGTCAAATAAATAACCTAACTCTACAACTAAAGCAATTAGACAAGGAAGAAATGAAGAACCGCAGGGTTAGTAGAAGGAAAGAAATCTTAAAAATTAGGGCAGAAATAAAGGCAAAAGAAACTAAAGAGACCATAGCAAAAATCAACAAAGCTAAAAGCTGGTTTTTTGAAAAGATAAACAAAATTGACAAACCATTAGCAAGACTCATTAAGAAACAAAGAAAGAAGAACCAAATTAACAAAATTAGAAATGAAAATGGAGAGATCACAACAGACAACACTGAAATACAAAGGATCATAAGAGACTACTACCAGCAGCTCTATGCCAATAAAATGGACAACTTGGAAGAAATGGACATATTCTTAGAAAAGTATAACTTTCCAAAACTGAACCAGGAAGAAATAGAAGATCTTAACAGACCCATCACGAGCAAGGAAATCGAAACTGTAATCAGAAATCTTCCAGCAAACAAAAGCCCAGGACCAGATGGCTTCACAGCTGAATTCTACCGAAAATTTAGAGAAGAGCTAACACCTATCTTACTCAAACTCTTCCAGAAAATTGCAGAAGAAGGTAAGCTTCCAAACTCAATTCTATGAGGCCACCATCACCCTAATCCCAAAACCAGACAAAGATGCCACAAAAAAAGAAAACTACAGGCCAATATCACTGATGAACATAGATGCAAAAATCCTTAACAAAATTCTAGCAAACAGAATCCAACAACATTTTAAAAAATCATACACCATGACCAAGTGGGCTTTATCCCAGGAATGCAAGGATTCTTTAATATCCACAAATCAATCAATGTAATACGCCACATTAACAAGTTGAAAGATAAAAACCATATGATTATCTCAATAGATGCATAGAAAGCCTTTGACAAAATTCAACACTCATTTATGATTAAAACTCTCCAGAAAGCAGGAATAGAAGGAACATACCTCAACATAATAAAAGCTATATATGACAAACCCACAGCAAGCATTACCCTCAATGGTGAAAAATTGAAAGCACTTCCCCTGAAATCAGGAACAAGACAAGGGTGCTCACTCTCACCACTACTATTCAACATAGTTTTGGAAGTTTTGGCCACAGCAATCAGAGCAGAAAAAGAAGCAAAAGGAATCCAGATAGGAAAAGAAGAAGTGAAACTCTCGCTGTTTGCAGATGACATGATCCTCTACATAGAAAACCCTAAAGACTCTACCAGAAAATTACTAGAGCTAATCAACGAATATAGTAAAGTTGCAGGATATAAAATTAACACAGAAATCCCTTGCATTCCTATACACTAACAATGAGAAAACAGAAAGGGAAATTAAGGAAACAATACCATTCACCATTATAACAAAAAGAATAAAATACTTAGGAGTATATCTACCTAAAGAAACAAAAGACCTATACATAGAAAACTATAAAACACTGATGAAAGAAATCAAAGAAGACACAAACAGATGGAGAAACATACCGTGTTCATGGATTGGAAGAATCAATATTGTCAAAATGGCTATTCTACCCAAAGCAATCTATAGATTCAATGCAATCCCTATCAAGCTAACAACGGTATTTTTCACAGAATTAGAACAAATAATTTCACAGTTTGTATGGAAATACAAAAAACCTCGAATAGCCAAAGTAATCTTGAGAAAGAAGAATGGAACTGGAGGAATCAACCTGCCTGACTTCAGACTCTACTACAAAGCCACAGTCATCAAGACAGTATGGTACTGGCACAAAGACAGAAATATAGATCAATGGAATAGAATAGAAAGCCCAGAGATAAATCCACGAACCTATGGACACCTTATCTTCGACAAAGGAGGCAAGGATATACAATGGAAAAAAGACAACCTCTTTAACAAGTGGTGCTGGGAAAACTGGTCAACCACTTGTAAAAGAATGAAACTAGAACACTTTCTAACACCATACACAAAAATAAACTCAAAATGGATTAAAGATCTAAATGTAAGACCAGAAACTATAAAACTCCTAGAGGAGAACATAGGCAAAACACTCTCTGACATGAATCACAGCAGGATCCTCTATGACCCACCTCCCAGAATATTGGAAATAAAAGCAAAACTAAACAAATGGGACCTAATGAAACTTAAAAGCTTTTGCACAACAAAGGAAGCTATAAGTAAGGTGAAAAGACAGCCCTCAGATTGGGAGAAAATAATAGCAAATGAAGCAACAGACAAAGGATTAATCTCAAAAATCTACAAGCAACTCCTGAAGCTCAATTCCAGAAAAATAAATGACCCAATCAAAAAATGGGCCAAAGAACTAAACAGACATTTCTCCAAAGAAGACATAGAGATGGCTAACAAACACATGAAAAGATGCTCAACATCACTCATTATCAGAGAAATGCAAATCAAAAGCACAACGAGGTACCATTACACGCCAGTCAGGATGGCTGCTATCCAAAAGTCTACAAGCAATAAATGCTGGAGATGGTGTGGAGAAAAGGGAACCCTCTTACACTGTTGGTGAGAATGCAAACTAGTACAGCCACTATGGAGAACAGTGTGGAGATCTCTTAAAAAACTGGAACTAGAACTGCCATATGACCCAGCAATCCCACTTCTGGGCATACACACTGAGGAAACCATATCTGAAAGAGACATGTGCACCCCAATGTTCATCGCAGCACTGTTTATAATAGCCAGGACATGGAAGTAACCTAGATGCCCATCAGCAGATGAATGGATAAGGAAGCTGTGGTACATATACACCATGGAATATTACTCAGCCGTTAAAAAGAATACATTTGAATCAGTTCTAATGAGATGGATGAAACTGGAGCCCATTATACAGACTGAAGTAAGCCAGAAAGATAAAGAACATTACAGCATACTAACACATATATATGGAAGTTAGAAAGATGGTAATGACAACCCTATATGCAAAACAGAAAAAGAGACACAGATGTACAGAACAGACTTTTGGACCCTGTGGGAGAAGGAGAGGGTGGGATGTTTCAAAGAAAACCATGTGTATTATCTAAAGTGAAACAGATCACCAGCCCAGGTGGGATGCATGAGACAAGTGCTCGGGCCTGGTGCACTGGGAAGACCCAGAGGAATCGGGTGGAGAGGGAGGTGGGAGGGGGAATGGGGATGGGGAATACATGTAACTCCATGGCTGATTCATGTCAATGTATGACAAAACCCACTGCAATGTTGTGAAATAATTAGCTGCCAACTAATAAAAATAAATGAAAAAAAAAAAAAAACCTACCAAATTCTGACTGAATGAAAAAAAAAATGTAATGCATGTGTAAGAGATGTTAATTAGGCTTACTGTAACCAACTGGTGGCCTAGATAAATACTGAATCATTATTTTATACACATGAATCTGATAGAATGTTATGTCAGTTATGGCCCAATTTTTAAAACTACAAGAAAAGCTGCAGACTATCTTACATCACACACAAAAATAGCCTCAACTGGGCTAAGACTGGGATGTAAGAGTTGAAACCATGAAACTCTGTGAAGAAAGAAGTGAGCTCCTTGACACTGGTCTTGGTCATAATGGTTTGAATTTAACCACAAAAGCAAAGGGAAACAAATGGGAGTGTATCACACGACCTCTGCGAGCAAAGGAAACCATGAAAAGGCAGCTATGCAGTAGGAGACAATATTAGCAATCCACATACCCAGTGATGAGTGAACATCCAAAATATAAAAAGAGTTTATGGAAAAACCCAAAACCCAGTTTAAAATATACAAAGGACTCAAATAGACATTTTCCCAAAGACAGCAAACAAAGGGCCAGGTGCTCAATATCTCTAGTCATCAGATCAAAATGCCAATGTGATAGCGTCTCTCGCCTGTTAGTGTCTGTTCCCCAAAAGACAAGAGGTAACAAATTGGCAGGGATGTTGAGAAAAAGGAACACTTACACACTGTTGGTGGGAACAGAAATGGGTACAGCCTCTGCGGAAAATGTTAAATTTCCTCAGAAACGAAAACGAGATCTGCCATATGACCCAGCAGTCCTGCTTCTAGTACATATATACAAGGGGATGAAATCAAGATCCCGAAGCACTTTCTGGACCCCTGTGTTCATCGCTGCATTGTTACAAGAGCCAAGAGGTGGAAACAGCCCGTGTCCACTGATGGATGAGCAGATTAGGAAGCTGAGGTGTATTATAGAGGAATATAACTTGGTTTTTAAAAGGTGGAAATCCTTCCTTTTGCAACAGCATGGATGAAACTCGAGGACACTTTGGTGTGTGAAATATCCAGACATAAATATCTGCCATTCCCTTCTCCGTTTCTGTCAATTATAGGTAGAATCGTAAAAAAAAGAAAATCAGTCTCATAGAAAGTCGAATGGTGGTCGCCTGGGAACTGGGGTCGGGGGAAAGGGGAGAAGATGGTAAAGGGGTACAATCTTTCAGTTATAAGGTGAACAAGGTCTGAGGGTTAATGTAGAACCTGGTGACCACAGGTGATGACACCTAATATGTGAGGCAGCAGATGCATCAGTTCAGTCAACTGCGGACTCCTTCACAATGTGTACATATATATAATCATGAGGTACATTTTAGATTCACTGCAATTTCAGTAATCGATTATGGTCCATCACCTCTTTCCTCTTGGGCTGAGTATTTGCTGGGGTGAGTGATGTGGCCATAGCTACTGCTTGTCCATTTTGTGGGCCACACAAAGATCACCTCACAGGGGAAGTGCCTCCCTGAAACCAACAGTTATCACCCGGAATTGCAGAACACACCTGCCCTCACACGACCCATAACCCGCAGCTGCAAACAGTCACAGCCGGGGAGGCACCATCACAGCCAGGGTCAGAAATGAACCCACAGAAGGGGCCCCTGTGCTGAGACAGGAACACACATTCTAGTGCTTGCCGCCCCCAGGGGCCTCTCTGCACCCACAGGTGTGGGCGGACCAGCCCGGGCATGGAAGTGTCCATGAATTTGGACAGGTAGTGAAAAAAAGTTAGTCACTCAGTCATGTCCCACTCTTTACGACCCATGAACTGTAGCCCTCCAGGATCCTCTGTCCATGGGATTCTCCAGGCAAGAATTCTGGAGAGGGCAGCTCCTTCCTTCTCCAGGGGATTTTCCTGACCCAGGGGTTGAATCTGGGTCTCCTGCCTTGCAGGCAGTTTCTTTACCGTCTGAGTCACCAGAGAAGCCCATTTTGGACAAGGTGGGAATCCTATTCACAAAGGGCCTCCCACTTAATATAAGCATCTCCAAAGGCTCTTCTGACACCCTCATCTTTAAGGTAGAGGATTTCAACATATGAATATTTGTGGGACCCAAACATCAATTTGTGGCATGGCCCAGGGTACATTTCACCGTATTTCCAAATATAAAACATTGAATCCTCACAGAGGGTACTCCTTCAATTCCTAATTCCAATCTTTTAAAAATCTAACAATGCTTATTTTCTAACATTTACACTACTATGGCAGGTTGGAAAGTTAACTGGATTCAGGGTCAATACAGATTCTTTTTTCTTTCCCCTGCTGCTCATGGTAATAAGGCTGAGGGCATCTTGCCATTCAGTTAGAGAGAGGAAGACATGAGCCATACTGACATACATATCATACAACACAGGGAGAATCGTGAAGGCAAATCATGGCAGAAATTACTGGGCTGAGTTCATGTAGGGAAGGAGAATGTTGGTGTTGTTACAGGGCGGCCTTTCTCTCTGTGTTTCTGTCCGTATGTGTCTGTCACTGGATCTTATTTCAGGACTCTCAGGTTCTAACCCAAACTGTTGCATATCAACCTATTCCATCATATTCACACCCAACCCTAATCAATTAGGTCCGAGGTCAGTAGACACTTTTATACAAGGTTGAGAAGCTCGCTGCTCTGGTCACACAGGACTTGGTACAGATTCCATCCACGGTGACCCTCTGCCTCTTCCCCTCATTCTCAGGGGCCACAGGACACAGGATTTGCCGTGAACTCATGGCTCTGTTCCCACTCAGATACAACCCCAGCACATTCCCACTGTCCACCCATCCAGCCAGGGCACGGATGGGGCAGCTCAGGACGAGGCCGGGGAGCACCTGTCCTGCCCAAGGTGCTGACAGCACAGCTCTGGGCGCCTCTCCTGCTGGAGAGCCTGCTCTCCCGTTTCCTGCCCTGAGACTGAACACAAGGGCACACTCACCTGCCTGCACTTGGCTCCACACTCTGTGCAGGGAAGTGTCAGTCAGGATGGGCCCCAGTTATAGGGACGGGGTCCCTGGGCCCGATCTCCCCACAGAGGAGCCATTATCATGTCATCTGGAGCGGAGGTGACACTGTCTGCATGGAGAGTCTGGGGCGTCTCCAGGGAGGAGCAGATCTTACCCCCCGTGCTCCTCACCCTCACCCACGCCTGGGGACTAGTGACGACTCCTGGCAATTATTGAGAAGGTCCACATGGGCAGCTGAGCAGAGGGCAGGGAGAGTTTTCTGTGTTCCCTGTGGGAGAACCCAAGTTTAGAATGAAAGTCATAATGGGGGGAGGGACATTCACAGTGCACCACGGCTCCCTTCACTGTTCCCTGTTGGTCATTTTCCTTCATGATCTCACTTTTCCAGACTGTTCCAAAGTGTTTTCTCACTGATCATCTGCACATGATCTGGAGGCTGGGCTTTTCCCTGAATTTACGTTTCACAACACTTTCTACATATGATCTCGGTATGTTTAATCTGGAAAATAATCTCTTTGAAGCCAGTGTTTCCCTCCTCACAGTCCTCAAGTCTCCCTCGCATCCATGTGACTCTAGAAGGAGATTATAATGTGTTCTATGTCACCCATGGATCCCCCTCCTAGAGATTCTCATTGGACCACCAGCCTGTCTCTAGGTTCTGAGCCATTTGAGTTGGATAGGAGATAAAATAGACTTTGTCAAGAGACAAAGAAGAACACACAAAATGAACAAGGGACAAGCAATCAATTGAAGAAGAAGATATAATAATTTTAAATATACATGCACCAACATTTGTTGTTGTTCAGTTGCTAAGTAGTGTTTGACTCTTTGCGACCCTATGAAGTGCAGCACACCAGGCTTCCTTGTCCTTTGATATCTCCCAGAGTTTGCTCAAGTTCATGTCCATTGAGTTGATGATGTCATCCAACCATCTCATCCTCTATTGTCCCCTTCTCCCCCTGCCCTCAATCTTTTGCAGCATCAGGGTCCTTTCCATTGACTTGGCTCTTCCCATCAGGAGGACAAAGTATTGTACCTTCAGCTTCAGCATCAGTCTTTCTGATGAATACTCAGGGTTGATTTCCTTTAGGATTGACTGGTTTGCACTCTCTGATGTCAAAGGGGCTCTCAAGAGTCTTCTCCAGCATCACAATTTGAGCATCAGTTCTTCACAGGAGCACTTCAAAGTATAAGTCAAATATTGATAGACATAAAAGGAGAAATCAACAGAAATGCAATCATAGGAGAGGATTTCAACTTTCCACTCACACCAGTAAATAGATCACCGAGGCAGAAAATGAACGAGGAAACACAGACTGAAAGGAACACGTTAGACCTTAGTGTCTATAGTTGATACATACTGAGCATCCATACGAAAGCAGCAGAATACACAATGTCTTCAATGGCACATAGGTTGTTCTACAGGAGGTTCACAAGCTGGGTCATAAAGCAAGCCTCAGTAAAGTTAAGAAAATTGAAATGATCTCAAAAGTCTTTTCCAATTGTAAAGCTATGAGACGAGAATCAACTAAAAGGAAAAACCTGAAAAAAATAACACCAAACATGTGGAGACTAAACAACATGCTACTGAAAGACCAATGGTTTGCTGAAGAAATCAAGGAAGAAATAAAAAATCCCAGAGACAAATGAAAATGAAAGCATGATGATTCAAAACCTATGGGATGCAGCAAAAGCAGTTGTAAGAGGGAAGTTTATACAGATACAAGCCACAAAACTAGAAAAAAAAACCTAAGCAACCTAGTATTACACCTAAGGCAACTTGAGAAAGATGGACAGCAAAACCCAAAGTTAAAAAGAAAGAAATCATAGAGATCACAGCAGAAATAAATAAAATGGAGAGAAAATAAGTGATAGAGGAGATCAATGAAACTAAAAGCTGGTTCCTTGAAAAGAAAAACAAAATTATTAACCTTTAGCCAGACTTGTTAAGAAAAAAAGGGAGAGATCTCAATCAATGAAATCCAAAAAGAAAAATGAGAAAGTACAACCAACACCCCAGAAATTTAAAAAAAAAAAAAAATCTTAAGAAACCACTTAGGTCTATAAAATGGAAAACATGGAAGAAATGGACAAATCCTTTGAAAGGTACAACTTTACAAGACTGAACCAGGAAGAAATAGAAAATATGAACAGACCAAATACCACAACGTCCAAAGAAAAGACAAAATAAAACACAGGAATAGTAAGATAGGACAAACAGAAAATAAATCCCATGTTGCTGTTTGCAAGGTTGAAAATGAAATATTCAAGTGACACATATGAAGAGGAAAGCCTCAAGTCTGTCCTTGCAATTATTCTGTCTGCCTAAACAATAACATTTAATGATGGTTGACTATGTAAAGGAAATCCAGGTTTAAAGAAGAAGAAGGTAATGCAGAAAAAGACCTTCACTTTTCAGATTTCTTATCTTCACTATGAAATAACATCTCCATACACCATGGATTAATATTTAATGAGACCAATAAGTGAATCATGGGCCAATGTTTGCCACGTATTACCCACAACTAATGGAGATAAAGTTTGTGGAAATTCTTGAAATGATCCACAGGAAAGGAGTGTTCTTTCAGAAAGCTGCCATGGTCAAGGGTGAATGGCTTCCTCAATAATAACCTGTGTCTTTTCTGAGCAGATAATTTCATGGATTGACTTTCAAATACCCCAAATTAGCACCTGCATTAAATTAACCTTCTTTGTTCATTGGATTTTACATACAAATATCAACAACCATCTACAGCTAGTTACAAAATAATTAAATCATGGGAATGGGATGCCCATCATGGTGACTATAGTTGATTACACTGCATTGTGTTGTTGGAAAATGCTGAGGGATTCAAACTTTAAAGTTCTCATCAGAAGAAAGCGTTTTTACCATGTGTAGGGAGGGATGCAGAGTTGGTAAGGAGAATTGTGGTGATCATTTTGCAACATATACAAGTATCTATATGGTGTAATATTACTTTTTAATCATGACTAATGTAACGCTACTTATTCATTATGACTCAATTAAAAAACTTGGTACTGATTAGTTACAGGATAATTTCTGTTATAATTCAAGCTGTCTGCTAAATACAATAAATTTAAAATGAGACCTTTAGTCACACCTGCTAACAACTCAAGAGCAGATCCTAGCAGTTCTAGGATCCCTGAGGAGCAGCAGGAAGGGAGAAATGGTGGGAAAACAGGAAACCAAGACATCAGAGGTCTGTATCAACCATTGTCGAAAATCAAAAAAGGCAGTGATATAAAAAACAAGAATAGAAGTCGCCACGTAGAAGATGACGAAGGTGACCACCAGCATCAGGATGGTGCGGGCAGCCCTGGTCTCCGAGGGGCATCTGTGGTGCCCAGTGCGGGTGTGAATATACTGCACCCTCTGGTGGTGTCTGTGCAGGAGAAGCACCGTGGAGCCACTGGACCAGACCATGAGGCCAATAAACACGACATCTGAGGTGGACCACAGGATGACAATCCCTGCACTGGGACTTGAGGATGAGCAGAACCAATTGCCCTGCATATCCGTATAATTGTGCCTGTTCGGTGAAGCAGTGATTTTCACGGGAACATAGATGTACATTAAAACACTGAATGCCCAACAGGCGCAGCAGAAAGAGCCTGTGACCCTGGGGGCTCCTCCCCTGAGCAGTGACCTCCCTTCTCTCGCAGGGGTGAGCGTGAAGGACTGGTAGATGCTCAGGACACACGTGGAGCACAGGGTGGTGCTGTGAGCCACCTTCTGTAAATAGTACACAAATTTGCAGCCGAGAGCAGACAGGGGCTTCCTTGCCGTGAAAGCTGCCACTGTATGGGGGATGCCCGAGGAGAGAACCACCAGAAGGTTGGCCACAGCCATGTGCGTGAGAATCGTGTCCGTGGGTCTCTTCTTATGTCCAAACAATATAGGAGAGATGTGGTAGAAAAAAAGGATGACATTGGCCTGAGACCCAACTCCCATCTGTAAAAGATGCATGGTTTTCAGAGCTGCCTGGCTTGCGGTCATATGGACATCTTTCTCAAAAGACGCGGAGTGGCTGGCAGAGGGGCCTGGAGCAGAGGAGAGGCTGTGCAGTGATGACGTCAGCAGTCCTCTTCCGGAACCAGCTAGGAAAGGGAGTCTCACTCTTCAGCTCTCTTGAGAAGAAAAGACACTGTCATACTCCAGAGAAATGGTTTCACCTAGAGAACATACATTTGACATTAGCTATACCTTTCACCATCATAAACTTTTATTTACTCCTATTGATTCGTGTATTCCTGTTCTCCACACGCGTGTGAGTAAGGTCCATGAACGTAGGGACCATGTATGTCTTGTTCAACAACATTTTTGACCCATAATAATTTTTAAAACATATAACAAGTATATGAATAAGTGACAGGAGATAAAGACAAACTCTTCCCCTTTAGAATTCACGATCATCTTGCTTATTACAAGAATGCATCGGGTGATGTCATGGTGATGTCACCAACATGGCAACACAGGAGGCTCCTTCCTCCCATGGACACAGCGAAAATACTCACACATGGATCAGTTCCTTTGAGAGAAATGCAGAATGACTTGTACATTGAATGACTTGTACACATCGGATGAGTTAGAAATCCCCATGTCAAAATAGGTGGGAAATTCTGGGACACCTGCTCACCATGAACCCCACCCCCAGCACAGTGCCTTCCAATCACGATGAAACCCCCAATGCCTTGCTTCTCTGTCAAGGATCTGAACCTCATACCAGCACCCTAACTTTTTTTTACTAATTTATTTTGATTGAAGGCTAATTACTTTACAATATTGTGGTGGGTTTTGCCATACATTGACATGAATCAGCCACAGGTGTACATGTGTCCCCCATCCTGAACCCCCTCCCACGTCCCTTCCCACCCTATCCCTCTGGATTGTCCCAGTGCACCGGCTTTGAGTGCCCTGTTTCATGCATTGAACTTGGACTGGTCATCTGTTTCACATATGGTCATATACATGTTTCAATGCTATTCTTTCAAATCATCCCGTCCTTGCCTTCTCCTACAGAGTCCAAAATTCTGTTCTTTATATCTCTGTCTCTTTTGCTGTCTTGCATGTAGGGTTATCATTACCATCTTTCTAAATTCCATATATATGCGTTAGTATACTGTATTGGTGTTTTTCTTTCTGACTTGCTTCACTCTGTATAACAGGCTCCAGTTTCATGCACCTCATTAGAACTGATTCAAATGCATTCTTTTTAATATCTGAGTAATATTCTATTCTGTGTATGTACCACAACTTTCTTATCCATTCATCTGCCGGTGAACATCTAGGTTGCTTCCATGTCCTACCTATTGTAAACAGTGCTGCAATAAACACTGGGGTACACGCGTCTCTTTCAGTTCTGGTTTCCTAGGTGTGTATGCCCAGCAGTAGGATTGCTGGGTTGTATGGCAGATCTATTTTCAGTTTTTTAAGGAATCACCACACTGTTCTCCATAGTGGCTGTACTAGTTTGCATTCCCACCAACAGTGTAAGAAGGTTCCCTTTTCTCCACACCATCTCCAGCATTTATTGTTTGTAGACTTTTTGACGAGAGCCATTGACCGGCATGAGATGGTACCTCATTGTGGTTTTGATTTGCATTTCTCTGATGATGAGTGATGTTGAGCATTTTAACTTTAAAGGCTGGCATCAGAGGAAGAGGCCCTCAGATCACTTAGTTCTGGTAGCCAATGCAGATGGACATTGCTGAGCCCCACAGGACTAAGAAAATAAAAGAGCACTCCCCATGGCCTCATCCCCAGGCTCAGTGCAGCAGGAAAAGGCTTGGACACCCACCACCTCATTTGAGTTGGACGGCACACACTATCCACTGCTGCCTGAGGCTCTGGCATCTAACCCTGCATCCAGTAGCTGACTGGGATGCTCTCGGGGAACTGAAGGAGCAAGTGGACAGTGTTTCCACATTCTCCCTCTGGCTTGATCCAAACATAAAATCAAGCCACCAGCATCTGCCTGGAAAGGGCCTGTCCACACATCTTATGCCCCAGCCTTTGTGGCTGACCCCCAAGGGGTGGACCCTCCAATCACCTCGCCCCAACAACCAAGGGTACTCAGCCTACTTGAGTCCCACAGGACTGTGTAATACAAAAAATCAGTTTTCACTGGTCACACATAGACCTAAAGAGAAGGGATGGAAAAGACAGTCCAGGAAAAGGAAAAGAACGTAGGAATAACTGTAGTCATCTCAGACAAAATAGACTGTAAGCCAAAACATGTAACAAGAGACAAAGGAGGCCATTATATAATGACAAATATATCAATTCATCAAGGAAATCGAAGAACTGTAAATGTCTGTAAGCCCAAACTTGGAGCACTTCAATATATTAAGCACCTGTTAAAAATCAAGGGGAAAATAGGCAACCATACAATAATAATATGGACATCAATTCCATACTCAGCAATAGAGCAATCATATAGAAAATCTGTAAAGAATCATTGGATTTAAACTACATATGAGATCAGATGTACTTAAGCATCCAACAGCAGCAGAAAACAGTCTTCTCGAGTGGATGTGGACCATTCTCCATGTGAGTTGTAACATATTTAAGAAGACTGAAGTCATTTCAGGCATCTTTTTCAACCACAATGATATGAAACTAGAAAACAATTATTAGAGGAAAATAGGATAAATCACTAATGTGTGGAGATTAGACTTCGTGGATGAAATGAAAAATCAAAAAAGAAAAAAAGTTTTTGGAGAAATGAAAGTGGAAATACAAGATAACAAAACTTATGGAAAGCAGTTAAAGAGCTGAACTGATAGCGATGGATGTCTATATGAACAAGGAAGAAAGGTCTCAAATAAACAGAATAGCCTTATGCCTCAAGGAACTATAAAAGAATAACAAATTCAGCCCAAATTAAAGAAACTGTGAGGTTCTTTGAGGTTCACAGCAGAAATATTGGCATAATTGAGAGGCATTTTTGGTTCCAGCAAATAAAGTCAATGTCATGAAAAAGTGAATCGTACACTTTTTTGGCTTCCTAGTGCACATAAAAGTTATACTTGAGATTGCAATCATCACCCCGGTCCATAGACAAGCCTACTATACAAGTTCTCACTCAACCTCAGAGCGCCTAAACGATAAAGTAAACATTACCAGACCAAAAGTGAGAAACACAGTCACAGTGGGGACTGCAATACCCCCACTTTCATCAGACAGAAAATCAACAAGGAATCACTGGACCGAGCTACACATTGGAACAGTTGGACCTTATAGACACAACCTGACCCATCTACCCATCAGCAGTAAAATACACATTTTTCTCAAGAGCACAGAACAGTCACCAGATCAGAGCACATGTTCGGACCCAAACAGATCTTTTTAAAAAAAGCCTTCATTGACTCTGTTATAATATTGCTTCTTCTTTTTTTTTTTTAATGTTTTGTTTTTTTGGCCGAGAAGCATGTGGGATCGTAACTCCTCGACCGGGGGTTGAAGCAGCATCTCCTGCATTGGAAGGCAAAGTCTTAACTAGTGGACCACCAGGGAAGTCCCCCAAACAAGTCTTTAACAGATTTAAGACTGAAATCACATAAAGTATCTTTTCCAAATACAGTGATATGAAACAAGTCACTAATAACAGCAGGAGAGCTGGAACATTCACAGATACATGGAGATGAACATCCACTCCAGAACAGACTGTGGTCAAAGAAAAATCCAAAGGCATTTTTGGACAATAATGAATGGAAACACACAAACTGAAATTTATGGGATTTGGCACAAGCTTCTCTAAGAGAGGTGTTTTCACAACAAATGCCTAGATTAAGGAAAAAAATATTCTAATAATCAAGCTAACTTTTTACCACATGGAACCAAACAAGACAAAACCCAAACAGGCAGAAGTTAGCAACTACAAGGAAATAAGAAAGAACAGAGTGGAAATAAAAGAAATAAGGGCCAGAAAAACAATACACCCATGGCTGATTCATGTCAATGTATGGCAACAACTACTACAATATTGTAAAGTAATTAGCCTCCAATTAAAATAAATACATTAATTAAAAAATAAGCAGAAAAACAATGGAAAATACCACGGAAACCACGAGCTGGCATTTGGAAAGATGAACATTCCCCTTGTCACTGAGCACCGGCAGGAACGTGAGGAGGGAACAGTGACGTCGGACACCTAAGACATTTCTAACCCCACGGCCGCCCTCGCTCCTTTTCCACCAGAGTGGAGGCATTCCTTCCCCTCAAAGCAGGAAACCCGTCCTGGCCTCACCTCCCAGCTCCTAGTCGCCCCTCTTCCTGGAGCCCCTCTTCCCGCCACTTCAGTGGTCTGGTCCTTCAGGCTCAGCCTTCTGGCCCCACCTGCTCAGAATCACTTCAGGAGCCTCTGCACCCACAGATGCGTGGGGACTAGACTGGGAAGGTCCCTCTCTCTGTGTAACAGGACGAGCTGGAAGGAACCTTTCTTAGAAAGAAAGCAGAGAACCCCGGAGTCCTATTTTCCAGCCCCTTTTCTGATGACACACCTCTGCTTTCACAAAACACAATTGAAAGTCAGTTCTGTCTCTCTTTTGCTCCTGAGCACTTCTTGCTACACTGGTTTCCTTATATTGTCTTGGTTTGCTTTTCTTTTCTTATTTCTGTGAATAAAAATGCTTACAATACAGTGGAAGCAGCAGGAATTCTG
This sequence comes from Cervus elaphus, assembly GCF_910594005.1. Taxonomy (NCBI): domain Eukaryota; kingdom Metazoa; phylum Chordata; class Mammalia; order Artiodactyla; family Cervidae; genus Cervus; species Cervus elaphus. The sequence goes on along the minus strand of NC_057818.1, from coordinate 66,253,442 downwards.
TTCTGTTGACAGGAATGTGTAACTCATCACAGGTGAGCCCTGAAATCAGAGCTGGTGTGTAGCCCAGTGCTAGGGAATGCTGAGAATCAGCTGCTTAGAAGCATCATCATGAGCTGTGGGCAGCGGGACTAAAGGAGCCTGGAATAAGGTCCCACGTGGAGATACACTGAGAAAGGGGGCAGGGGGACTCCTTCCCCTGCAAGCATAGATCTGTGAGGTCTGCTACAATGAGCAGAGTCCTTGTTGACAACAGGGAGGAGCTCAGTGACTGGATCATCCAAGGCTTGGCACACATTCCAGAGACCCCATCCCTCCTCTCTCATCTTTAGAGACTCCAGGGCACGGGATCTGTGATGGACCACCCGCCTCTGCTCCCGGCCTGAGACTCTCCTGGGCACACAGCCACCCTCCGCCCAGCAGAGCACGGATGTGGGTGCTCAAGGGAGGCCGTGTTGCCCCTGTCCCTCCCAGTGTGAGTTAAGTCTTAAGTCCCTCTCGTGCTGGAGGCAACGTCTCTCCCAGTCTTTGCCCTGAGATTGAACAGAAGGAAGCACTCACTGTCTGGTCTTTGCTTCAGAGCTCTGTGCAGGGACGTGCCACTCAGGATGAGCCCCGAGCACCTGAGGTCGTGGTTACAGGGACGGTATTTCTAGCCTTGGTCTCTCCACAGAGATTCCATTATCACGTCACCTGCTGTGTGGGTGACACTGACTGCATGGGGAGTCTGGGGCGTTTCCAGTGAGGAGCAAATTTTATCCCCAGTGTAAGTCATCATCTTCCTCCTTGGGTGATTAAGGACACCTTGTGGCCATCAATGAAAAGATCCAGAGGGGCAGCCAAATAGCTGGCAGAAAACTTTTTTGTATTCCTTGTGGGAAAAGGGAATTCAGAATCAAAGTTGTCATTGGGTACCATAGGGACTCTTTAAGGTGCATCAATAACTTCTTTTAAACTATACTTGTAATTGGGGTTATTCCTCAAAGCATTATATATATTTGCTTTTTTTGTCAGGTGTTCATAAATTTTATTTTGGCAACAGTTCTTTGAGATTTAATTCACATGCCATATACCTTATCCATTTAAAGTATACCACTCGTCTACAAGCAATAAATTCTGGAGAGAGTGTGGAGAAAAGGGAACCCTCTTACACTGTTGGTGGGAATGCAAACTAGTACAGTCACTGTGGAGAACAGTGTGGAGATTCCTTAAAAAACTGAAAATAGAACTGCCATATGACCCAGCAATCCCACTCCTGGACATTCACACCAAGGAAACCAGATCTGAAAGAGACATGTGTATGTCAATGTTCATCGCAGCACTGTTTATAATAGCCAGGACATGGAAGCAACCTAGATACCCTTCAGCAGACGAATGGATAAGAAAGCTATGGTACATATACACAATGGAATATTACCCAACTATTAAAAAGAATACATTTGAATCAATTCTAATGAGATGGATGAAACTGGATCCCATTATGCAGAGTGAAGTAAGCCAGAAAGATAAACACCAATACAGTATTGTAACGCATATATATGGAATTTTAGAAGATGGTAATGATAACCCTCTTTGCAGGACAGAAAAAGAGACACAGATGTATAGAACAGACTTTTGAACTCTGTTGGAGAAGGCCAGGGTGAGATGATCTGAGAGAAGAGCACTGAAACATGTATACTATCAAGTGTGAAACCGATCGCCAGCCCTCGTTGGATGCATGAGACAAGTGCTCAGGGCTGGTGCATGGGAAGACCCAGAGGGATCGGATAGGAAGGGAGGTGGGAGGAGGATCAGAATGGGGAACACATGTAACTCCATGGCTGATTCATGTCAATGTATGGCAAAAACCACTACAATATTGTAAAGTAATTCGCCTCCAACTAATAAAAATAAGTGAAAAAAAGAAAACAAAACCATAAAGTATACCACTCAATGATCTTAGTTTATTCAGAGTTGTGGTCTTTGTTGTTGTTGTTTAGTGGCTAAGACATGTTCGACTCTTTGTGACACCATAGACTCTAGCCCGCCACGCTCCTCTGTCCACCGGATTTCCCAGGCGAGAATCCTGGAGTGGGTTGCCATTTCCTCCTCCAGGGATTCTTCCCAACCCAGGGATCAAACCCACATCTCCTACATTGCAGGCGGAATCTTACCCCTGAGCCACCAGGGAAGCCCGTTGTCTCTACTGCACTCAGTTTTAGGAAATTTTCATCAATGTGAAAAGAAAGCCCATATCCTTCATTTTTTTGGTTTGTTTGTTTCAGATGTTTTATTAAACTTTTTATTTTGTATTGAAGTATAGCCAATTAACGATGTTGTGACAGTTTCAGGTGGATAACAAAGGGACTCAGTCATACATATTACATGTATCCATGCTCCCTCAAGCTCCCCTCCCAGCCAGGTTGACACATGACACTCAATGTATTTTCGTGTCTCCACAATAATGAGCATCATCACTGGATCCCAGGTCTAGTGTGCCTATGACTTTATTTACAAAGTTCCGAGGGACTTCCCTGGCAGTCCAGTGGTTAGGACTCTGAGCTTCCAGTGCAGGAGGACCAATTTCCATCCCTGGTTGGAGAACTGAGATTCCACATGTCTCACAGCCAAAAAAAAAATTTCTTGGCGGGGTAGCGGGGGGTGGCAAAAGAAGTATTTATCACACCCATGTATGGAAAACTCAATAGTGTACATTCAGCCCAGTTTGCTGGCCTGTTCTTTGACCCTCGCCTTTTCCAGCTTGGCAGCGGGAGCCACTGACTTTGGACCCAGGACACGGCCTCCCCAGTGATGCACATCTCCTCATATCTGTCACTGTAATTGATCCTGACGGCTTCCACCACCTCAGCCAGAGCACCGTTTTGGTCCGAGCTGATGTGTGTGAAGGCAGCGGTGGTGCACGTCTTCCTGTAGACCAGACACCCTAGCCTGACCTTCCCCTTGAACCTCCATCTATTTTTTTAAATTAATGTATTTATTTTAATTGGAGGCTAATTACTTTACAATATTGTAGTGGTTTTTGCCATACATTGACATGAATCAGCCATGGGTGTACATGTGTCCCCATCCTGACCCCCCTCCCACCTCCCTCCCCATCCCATCCCTCAGGGTCATCCCAGTGCACCAGCCCTGAGCACCCTGTCTCACGCATCCAACCTGGACTGCCGGTCTATTTCACATATGGTAATATTCATGTTTCAATGCTATTCTCTTAAATCATCCCACCCTCACCTTCTCCCACAGAGTCCAAAAGTCTGTTCTTTATATCTGTGTCTCTTTTGCTGTCTTACATACAGAGTCATCGTTACCATCTTTCTAAATTCCATATATATGTATTAATATACTGTATTAGTGTTTTTCTTTCTGACTTACTTCACTCTGTAAAACAGGCTCCAGTTTCATCCACCTCATTAGAACTGATTCAAAAGTATTCTTTTAATGGCTGAATAACATTCCACTGTGTATACGTACCACAGCTTTCTTATCCATTCGTCTGCCGATGGACATCTCGGTTGCTTCGTGTCCTGTGGGAGGATAAGTGCTTTATGATGCTGTGTGGGTTTCTGCCATGCCGCAGTGTGAGTCAGACATAGTATGTGTATCCCCTCCCTCATGAGCCTCCTCCCCCACTCCCTCCCCACCCCACTGCTCTAGGTCATCGCAGAGCACTGACCTGAGCTCCCTGCGGTACATAGCGGCTTCCCACTGGCTGTCTGACACGCGGGCGTGTGTATGTGTCAGCGCTGCTCCTTGAATCCGTCCACCTTCTCCCCACCCTGCCTGCCCACATGTCTGCTCTCTACGTCTGCGACTCTGTTCCTGCCCTGGAACAGGCTCGTCTGTGCCAATTGTATGTGTTAATGCACGATGTTTCTTTCTCTCTTTCTGAGCTCACTCTGTTCAATAGGCTCTAGCGTCATCCATTTCAGTTCAGCTGACTCACGTTTGGGAACCCCCATTCCACTGTACCCGATGGGCAGGGCGGCCCAGCTCTGTGCTATTTATACAGTAGGTCCTTATTAGTTATCTGTTTATATACAGCAGTGTGAAAAATGAAGTAGATTTGAAATTGTTTCCAGTCAATTATGTTAAAAATAAAAATAAGTCATAGGGATTTAGCTCATTAGTGTTTAAAAGGAGATTGTCTATCGCTAAGTATACTTTTCTTATTGGTCACATTTTATTACCTTTTCATACACTTTAATAGGAAAAACAGTAAGTAAAATAATGGTACTTTTAGATAAACATTGAAATAATTCACTCATATTAAAACAAATTCCGTGAAAGTTAAAGGAAATTCTTCACATAAAAGGTAAGTTACACCAAAGAGGAAAACACTTAAAAAAAAAAGAACTACGACCATTGGAAAACGTAATCATATTGATACATGCATAAACTATACCTCTTCATTGCTTTTTTTGTATAAGACACACCCAGTTCATGACAGAGAAAAATCATAGCATTAAATGTCAATAATAACTTATGCCTGCGTGCTAAGTCACTTCAGTCAAGTCCAGCTCTTCGTGACCTACTGAACTGCAGCCCGCCATGGGATTCTCCAGGCAAGAATACTGGAGTGGGCTCTTGTGCCCTCCTCCAGGGGATCTTCCCCACCCAGCAATCGACCCTGCGTCTCTTACATCTCTTGCATTGGCAGGTGGGTTTGAAATAGACACTACTTGGGAATCCATACATGATGGCTGAAACATCACTGAAAAATAGCTATACCTTAAAACCTTAAAGTTTTAAAATGGGACTTAAACAATTACACTCCAAAAAGATGGCAAAAAACACCAGACAGAAAAAAATAGATTGGACAAATAGAAACAAATCTCAGGTTGCAAAATGCCATCAAGAAAACTATATAGTCAAGGAACAAATTTTTCAAAAAAAAAAAAAAGCAACTTCTGGTCTGTCCTTCAGATTACATGATTCATCTAATCAATTAAGTTTATTGAGGGTCCTCCATGTAAACAATGCAGGTTTAAAGGAGAAGCAAGCCATTGAACAACATGGATTTTCTGTGTAACACTACAGCATACTGGCGAGTTAAGAGTGAAGTACAGTTACAGGAAATATAGAAGAACACATTCTCTATTTTCCTGTGTGTTATCTTCGTCTCAGGAATCAAATCTTCACCTGCACAAGACTAATATTTGTGGAGACCTATATTGGATTGTGTGCCAATGTGTCAGGTATTAGCCACAACACATGGAGATAAAGTTTGTGGAAACTCTTGAAATGTTCCTGAGAAAGGAGGTTTCCTTCAGACGGCTGCACTGGTCAAGACGGAAATAATTTCCTCAATAATGGTGGGTAGGTTTTTCGAGCAGATAATTTCATGGATGGATTTTCAGTTGTGCTAAGGCATCACTGCATCCAGTGAACCTTTTCAGTTCAATGGAGTTTATGTGGAAATGTATTGAGTACTCAGTTGCTTAGTCGTATCCGACTCTTTGCAATCCCATGGTACAGTCCATGGGATTTTTTAGGCAAGAATACTGCAGTGGGTTGCCATTTCCTCCTCCAGGGTATTGAGTGCAAACATCAAAAGCTATCAACTTATAGAATAAACAATTCAAGGGGGTATAGAGTACCTCATGGTGAATATAGTCAATTATAATCATTGAATACTTGACAAATGCTAAGAGACTTGACCTTCAAAGTTCTTCTGATGGGAACTTCCCTGGCAGTCCGGTGGTTAAGACTTCAAGCTTCCACTGCACGGGTGCAGGTTCAATCCCTGGTCTGGGAACTAAGATCCCACATGTTGCACAGCCAAATAATAACCAAAAACTAACTAAATAAATGTGGCAAAATTCTGATCACAAGAAAATAATTCGTATCATCTGTGAAGGTAGAGGGATGGTAACTAGACTTACTGTGATCATTTTGGATACAAATATCTATTCATTATGTTGTCTATCTGAAATTAATTGTACATCGATTAACAAAGAATGATACTGAGTACTTACAGAATAGGTACAATTATTATTGAAGGTGTGTACTAGATATTTAGCACTTTATCCATTCATTCTAACAACTCAAGAGCAGAACCTAGGAGTTCTAGGATCCCTCAGGAGCAGCAGGAGTGGGGAAATAGTGGGGAAACAAGAAGCCAAGACATTAGAGACCTGGAGCAAACAGAGACGAAAATCTGAAGAGGCACTGATATGAAAAACAAAAATGCAATCCAGCAGGTAGAAGGTGACGAAGGTGACCAGCAGCATCAGGATGGTGCGGGTGGCTCTGGTCTCCGGGGGGCATCCATGGTACCCAGTGGGGGTGTGAATATACTGCACCCTCTGGTGGTGTCTGAGCAGGAGAAACACCATGGAGCCACTGGACCAGACCATGAGGCCAGTAAACATGACATCAGAGACGGACCACAAGTAGCCAAAGCCTATGACATTACCTGAGACCGAGCAGAACCAATTGCCTTGGGAATCCGTAGAGTTGTGTATGTCCCACGGACCAGTGATTTTCAGAGGAACAGGGATGTATATTAAGAGACTGAGCATCCAGCAGGTGCAGCAGGAAGGACCAGTGACCCTGGGGGCCCTTCCTCTGAGCATCACCCACTCCGCTGTCCTGTGGGTGAGAGTGAAGGCCTGATAGGTGCTCAGGACGCAGGTGGAGCACAGGGCGGTGCTGCGAGCCACCCTCTGGATGTAATATGCAAACTTACACCCAAAGCTGGATAGGGGCTTCCTCAAAACAAAAGCAGCCATTGTGTAGGGAACCCCAGAGGACAGAAGAAACAAAAGATTGGACAGGGCCACGTGGGTGAGAATCGTGTGTGGAGGTCTCTGCTTGTGGCCAAGCAAGACTGGAGAGATGCTGCGGGAGAAAAGGATGGCATTGGCCAGAGACCCAACTCCTATCTGTGTCAGATACGTGGTTTTCAGGGCTGCCTGGCTTATGGTTCTCAGGGCATCTTTGTGAAAAGACATGGACAGGACTTCGGAGCGGCCTGGAGCAGTCAGGAGACTCTGCAGGTAGAGAAACCAGCAATCTTCTTACGTAACTCACAGTGGACAAGGATTCCCACATTTTACTTCTCCTGAAAAGAGAAGACACTGTCATAGTCCAGAGAAGTGCGTTTACCTGGATAACATGTTCCTGATACCAGTTAAAGCATCCACCGTTATTATTTTATATTTTTAAATTTACTTTTATTTAAAATTTTTAAATTGGGGGCTATTTGCTTTACAGTGTTTTGATAGCTTCTGCTGTAGAACAGTGTGAATCAGATATAAATATACATGTATAAATATATATCCTCTTCCTCTTGAGCCTCCCTTGTCTCCCAACTGTGCCCCTCGAGGTCATCACCGAGCTGAGCTCCCCGTGTTATACAACAGCTTTCTATTTGCTTTTATATGCTGATCTCCTATCTCCATGGAAGTTCTGTCTGTCAACTTTGGCAACATGTCTGCCTTCCTCAGCAACATTGTTGGCTTAATTCAACCATTTTCAACGTCATTATTCTCAGAAACAGAAAAGCAAACAAACAAAGAAACAAATTTGTAGGCAGTCAAAAAAATACCCAAATGGTGAAAGAATCTAGAGAAAGAACAACAAACCATGAAACTTCTTTATTTCAAACTGTATGTCAAATTTATAGTAACAGAAACACTATGGTATGGGCATTTAAACAGACAGATCAATGGAGCAGAATGAAGAGGCAGAAACAAACCCAAGCTCCACTGGTTAATTAAATTTTGACAGAGGCACTAAGAATATATAACAGAAAAAGGATAGTTTCTTCAACAAGTGCTGTTTGGAAAACTGAACATCCACATCTAAAGACTGAAACTGGTAGTCAAAAACCTACCAAATTCTAATGGATACAAAAACAAGACCCCTATATATGCTGTCTACAAGAGACCCACCTCAAAACAAGAGACACACACAGACTAAAAGTGAAGGGCTGGGAAAAAATGTTTCATGCAAATGGAGACCAAAAGAAAGCAGGAGTCGCAATACTCATATCAGATAAAATAGACTTTCAAATAAAGGATGTGAAAAGAGACAAAGAAGGACACTACATAATGGTCAAAGGATCAATCTAAGAAGAAGACATAACAATTATAAATATATACCCACCCAACATAGGAGCACCGCAATATGTACGGCAAACGCTAACGAGTATGAAAGAGGAAATTAATAGTAACACAATAATAGTGGGAGACTTTAATACCCCACTCACAACTATGGATAGATCAACTAAACAGAAACTTAACAAGGAAACACAAACCTTAAATGACACAATGGACCAGCTAGACCAAATTGATATCTATAGGACATTTCACCCCAAAACAATGAACTTCACCTTTTTCTCAAGTGCACACAGAACCTTCTCCAGAATAGGTCACATACTGGGCCATAAATATAGTCTTGGAAAATTTAAAAAAAAAAAATAGAAATCATTCCAGTCATCTTTTCTGACCACAGTGCAGTAAGATTAGATTTCAGTTACAGGAAGAAAACTGTTAAAAATCCAAACATGTGGAGGCTAAATAACACGCTTCTGAATAACCAACAAATCATAGAAGAAATCAAAAAAGAAATCAAAATATGCATAGAAATGAATGAAAATGAAAACACAACAACCCAAAACCTATGGGACACTGTAAGAGCAGTGCTAAGGGGAAGGTTCATTGCATTACAGGCTTACCTCAAGAAACAAGAAAAAAGTCAAATAAATAACCTAACTCTACAACTAAAGCAGTTAGACAAGGAAGAAATGAAGAACCGCAGGGTTAGTAGAAGGAAAGAAATCTTAAAAATTAGGGCAGAAATAAAGGCAAAAGAAACTAAAGAGACCATAGCAAAAATCAACAAAGCTAAAAGCTGGTTTTTTGAAAAGATAAACAAAATTGACAAACCATTAGCAAGACTCATTAAGAAACAAAGAAAGAAGAACCAAATTAACAAAATTAGAAATGAAAATGGAGAGATCACAACAGACAACACTGAAATACAAAGGATCATAAGAGACTACTACCAGCAGCTCTATGCCAATAAAATGGACAACTTGGAAGAAATGGACATATTCTTAGAAAAGTATAACTTTCCAAAACTGAACCAGGAAGAAATAGAAGATCTTAACAGGCCCATCACGAGCAAGGAAATCGAAACTGTAATCAGAAATCTTCCAGCAAACAAAAGCCCAGGACCAGATGGCTTCACAGCTGAATTCTACCAAAAATTTAGAGAAGAGCTAACACCTATCTTACTCAAACTCTTCCAGAAAATTGCAGAAGAAGGTAAGCTTCCAAACTCAATTCTATGAGGCCACCATCACCCTAATCCCAAAACCAGACAAAGATGCCACAAAAAAAGAAAACTACAGGCCAATATCACTGATGAACATAGATGCAAAAATCCTTAACAAAATTCTAGCAAACAGAATCCAACAGCATATTAAAAAAATCATACACCATGACCAAGTGGGCTTTATCCCAGGAATGCAAGGATTCTTTAATATCCACAAATCAATCAATGTAATACGCCACATTAACAAGTTGAAAGATAAAAACCATATGATTATCTCAATAGATGCATAGAAAGCCTTTGACAAAATTCAACACTCATTTATGATTAAAACTCTCCAGAAAGCAGGAATAGAAGGAACATACCTCAACATAATAAAAGCTATATATGACAAACCCACAGCAAGCATTACCCTCAATGGTGAAAAATTGAAAGCATTTCCCCTGAAATCAGGAATAAGACAAGGGTGCTCACTCTCACCACTACTATTCAACATAGTTTTGGAAGTTTTGGCCACAGCAATCAGAGCAGAAAAAGAAGCAAAAGGAATCCAGATAGGAAAAGAAGAAGTGAAACTCTCGCTGTTTGAAGATGACATGATCCTCTACATAGAAAACCCTAAAGACTCTACCAGAAAATTACTAGAGCTAATCAATGAATATAGTAGTTGCAGGATATAAAATTAACACAGAAATCCCTTGCATTCCTATACACTAACAATGAGAAAACAGAAAGGGAAATTAAGGAAACAATACCATTCACCATTACAACAAAAAGAATAAAATACTTAGGAGTATATCTACCTAAAGAAACAAAAGACCTATACATAGAAAACTATAAAACACTGATGAAAGAAATCAAAGAAGACACAAACAGATGGAGAAACATACCGTGTTCATGGATTGGAAGAATCAATATTGTCAAAATGGCTATTCTACCCAAAGCAACCTATAGACTCAATGCAATCCCTATCAAGCTAACAACGGTATTTTTCACAGAACTAGAACAAATAATTTCACAATTTGTATGGAAATACAAAAAACCTCGAATAGCCAAAGTAATCTTGAGAAAGAAGAATGGAACTGGAGGAATCAACCTGCCTGACTTCAGACTCTACTACAAAGCCACAGTCATCAAGACAGTATGGTACTGGCACAAAGACAGAAATATAGATCAATGGAACAGAATAGAAAGCCCAGAGATAAATCCACGAACCTATGGACACCTTATCTTCAACAAAGGAGGCAAGGATATACAATGGAAAAAAGACAACCTCTTTAACAAGTGGTGCTGGGAAAACTGGTCAACCACTTGTAAAAGAATGAAACTAGAACACTTCCTAACACCATACACAAAAATAAACTCAAAATGGATTAAAGATCTAAATGTAAGACCAGAAACTATCAAACTCCTAGAGGAGAACATAGGGAAAACACTCTCCGACATAAACCACAGCAGGATCCTCTATGACCCACCTCCCAGAATATTGGAAATGAAAGCAAAACTAAACAAATGGGACCTAATGAAACTTAAAAGCTTTTGCACAACAAAGGAAACTATAAGTAAGGTGAAAAGACAGCCCTCAGATTGGGAGAAAATAATAGCAAATGAAGCAACAGACAAAGGATTAATCTCAAAAATCTACAAGCAACTCCTGAAGCTCAATTCCAGAAAAATAAATGACCAATGAAAAAGTGGGCCAAAGAACTAAACAGACATTTCTCCAAAGAGGACATAGAGATGGCTAACAAACACATGAAAAGATGCTCAACATCACTCATTATCAGAGAAATGCAAATCAAAAGCACAACGAGGTACCATTACACGCCAGTCAGGATGACTGCTATCCAAAAGTCTACAAGCAATAAATGCTGGAGATGGTGTGGAGAAAAGGGAACCCTCTTACACTGTTGGTGGGAATGCAAACTAGTACAGCCACTATGGAGAACAGTGTGGAGATCTCTTAAAAAACTGGAACTAGAACTGCCATATGACCCAGCAATCCCACTTCTGGGCATACACACTGAGGAAACCATATCTGAAAGAGACATGTGCACCCCAATGTTCATCGCAGCACTGTTTATAATAGCCAGGACATGGAAGCAACCTAGATGCCCATCAGCAGATGAATGGATAAGGAAGCAGTGGTACATACACACCATGGAATATTACTCAGCCGTTAAAAAGAATTCATTTGAATCAGTTCTAATGAGATGGATGAAACTGGAGCCCATTATACAGAGTGAAGTAAGCCAGAAAGATAAAGAACATTACAGCATACTAACACATATATATGGAAGTTAGAAAGATGGTAATGATAACCCTATATGCAAAACAGAAAAAGAGACACAGATGTACAGAACAGACTTTTGGACCCTGTGGGAGAAGGAGAGGGTGGGATGTTTCGAGAGAACAGCATGTATATTATCTAAAGTGAAACAGATCACCAGCCCAGGTGGGATGCATGAGACAAGTTCTCAGGCCTGGTGCACTGGGAAGTCCCAGAGGAATTGGGTGGAGAGGGAGGTGGGAGGGGGGATGGGGATGGGGAATACATGTAACTCCATGGCTGATTCATGTCAATGTATGAAAAAACCCACTGCAATGTTGTGAAATAATTAGCTGCCAACTAATAAAAATAAATGAAAAAAAAAAACCTACCAAATTCTGACTGAATGAAAAAAAAATGTAATGCATGTGTAAGAGATGTTCATTAGGCTTACTGTAACCAACTGGTGGCATAGATAAATACTGAATCATTATTTTATACACATGAATCTGATAGAATGTTATGTCAGTTATGGCCCAATTTTTAAAACTACAAGAAAAGCTGCAGACTATCTTACATCACACACAAAAATAGCCTCAACTGGGCTAAGACTGGGATGTAAGAGTTGAAACCATGAAACTCTGAGAGGAAAGAAGTGAGCTCCTTGACACTGGTCTTGGTCATAATGGTTTGAATTTAACCACAAGAGCAAAGGTAAACAAATGGGAGTGTATCACACAAGACCTCTGCGAGCAAAGGAAACCATGAAAAGGCAGCTATGCAGTAGGAGACAATATTAGCAATCCACATACCCAGTGATGAGTGAACATCCAAAATATAAAAAGAGTTTATGGAAAAACCCAAAACCCTATTTAAAATGTACAAAGGACTCAAATAGACATTTTCCCAAAGACAGCAAACAAAGGGCCAGGTGCTCAATATCTCTAGTCATCAGATCAAAATGCCAATGTGATAGCGTCTCTCGCCTGTTAGTGTCTGTTCCCCAAAAGACAAGAGGTAACAAATTGGCAGGGATGTTGAGAAAAAGGAACACTTACACACTGTTGGTGGGAACAGAAATGGGTACAGCCTCTGCGGAAAATGTTAAATTTCCTCAGAAACGAAAACGAGATCTGCCATAGGACCCAGCAGTCCTGCTTCTAGTACATATATACAAGGGGATGAAATCAAGATCCCGAAGCACTTTCTGGACCGACCCCTGTGTTCATCGCTGCATTGTTACAAGAGCCAAGACGTGGAAACAGCCCGTGTCCACTGATGGATGAGCAGATTAGGAAGCTGAGGTGTATTATACAGGAATATAACTTGGTTTTTAAAAGGTGGAAATCCTTCTTTTTGCAACAGCATGGATAAAACTCAAGGACACTTTGGTGTGTGAAATATCCAGACATAGATATCTGCCATTCCCTTCTCCATTTCTGTCAATTATAGGTAGAATCATAAAAAAAAGAAAATCAGTCTCATAGAAAGAGAGTCGAACGGTGGTCGCCTGGGAACTAGGGTTGGGGAAAGGGGAGAAGATGGTAAAGGGGTACAATCTTTCAGTTATAAGGTGAACAAGGTCTGAGGGTTAACGTAGAACCTGGTGACCACAGGTGATGACACCTAGTATGTGAGGCGATGGATGCATCAGTTTGTCAACTGCGGACTCCTTCACAATGTGTACATATATTAAATCTGAGGTACATTTTAGATTCACTGCAATTTCAGTAATCGATTATGGTCCATCACCTCTTTCCTCTTGGGCTGAGTATTTGCTGGGGTGAGTGATGTGGCCATAGCTACTGCCTGTCCATTTTGTGGGCCACACAAAGATCACCTCACAGGGGAAGTGCCTCCCTGAAACCAACAGTTATCACCCGGAATTGCAGGACACACCTGCCCCCACACGACCCATAACCCGCAGCTGCAAACAGTCACAGCCGGGGAGGCACCATCACAGCCAGGGTCAGAAATGAACCCACAGAAGGGGCCCCTGTGCTGAGACAGGAACACACATTCTAGTGCCTGCCGCCCCCAGGGGCCTCTCTGCACCCACAGGTGTGGGCGGACCAGCCGGGTCATGGAAGTGTCCATGAATTTGGACAGGTAGTGAAAAAAAGTTAGTCACTCAGTTGTGTTCGACTCTTTACGACCCCATGAACTGTAGCCCTCCAGGATCCTCTGTCCATGGGATTCTCCAGGCAAGAATTCTGGAGAGGGCAGCTCCTTCCTTCTCCAGGGGATTTTCCTGACCCAGGTGTTGAATCTGGGTCTCCTGCCTTGCAGGCAGTTTCTTTACCGTCTGAGTCACCAGAGAAGCCCAGTTTGGACAAGGTGGGAATCCTATTCACAAAGGGCCTCCCACTTAATATAAGCATCTCCAAAGGCTCTTCTGACACCCTCATCTTTAAGGTAGAGGATTTCAACATATGAATATTTGTGGGACCCAAACATCAATTTGTGGCGTGGCCCAGGGTACATTTCACCGTATTTCCAAATATAAAACATTGAATCCTCACAGAGGGTACTCCTTCAATTCCTAATTCCAATCTTTTAAAAATCTAACAATGCTTATGTTCTAACATTTACACTACTATGGCAGGTTGGAAAGTTAACTGGATTCTGTCTCAATGCAAATTCTTTTTTCTTTCCCCTGCTGCTCATGGTAATAAGGCTGAGGGCATCTTGCCATTCAGTTAGAGAGAGGAAGACATGAGCCATACTGACATACATATCATAAAACACAAAATCGTGAAGGCAAATCATGGCAGAAATTACTGGGCCGACTTCATTCAGTGAATGAGAATGTTGGTGGTGTTACAGGGCGGCCTTTCTCTCTGTGTTTCTGTCTGTATGTGTCTGTCACTGGATCTTATTTCAGGACTCTCAGGTTCTAACCCAAACTCTTACATACAACCTATTCCATCATATTCACACCCAACCCTAATCAATTAGGTCCGAGGTCAGTAGACACTTTTATACAAGGTTGAGAAGCTTGCTCTCTGGTCACACAGGACTTGGTACAGATTCCATCCACGGTGACCCCCTACCTGTCCCCCACAGTGTCAGGGGCCCCAGGACACAGGGGTCTGCAGTGAGCTCACGGCTCCGCTCCCACTCAGATACAACCCCAGCACATTCCCACTGTCCACCCGTCCAGCCAGGGCACGGACGGGGCAGCTCAGGACGAGGCCGGGGAGCACCTGTCCTGCCCAAGGTGCTGACAGCACAGCTCTGGGCGCCTCTCCTGCTGGAGAGCCTGCTCTCCCGTTTCCTGCCCTGAGACTGAACACAAGGGCGCACTCACCTGCCTGCACTTGGCTCCACACTCTGTGCAGGGAAGTGTCAGTCAGGATGGGCCCCAGTTATAGGGACAGGGTCCCTGGGCCCGATCTCCCCGCAGAGGGGCCATTATCATGTCATCTGGAGTGGAGGTGACTCTGTCTGCATGGAGAGTCTGGGGCGTCTCCAGGGAGGAGCAGATCTTACCCCCCGTGCTCATCACCCTCATCCAGGCCTGGGGACTAGTGACGACTCCTGGCAATTATTGGGAAGGTCCACATGGGCAGCTGAGCAGAGGGCAGGGAGAGTTTTTTGTGTTCCCTGTGGGAGAACCTAAGTTTAGAGTGAAAATCATAATGGGGAGGGACACTCACAGCACACCAGGGCTCCCTTCACTGTTTCCTGTTGGGCATTTTCCTTCATGGTCTAACTTTTCCAGACTGTTCCAAAGTGTGTTCTCACTGATCATCAGCATGTGATCTGGAGGCTGGGCTTTCTCCTAAGGCCCACAGCCCGTTCTATTTATGTTCTCAGGTCTATTTTATCTGGAAACACAACTCTGAAGACAGTATTTCCCTCCTTAGAAAACTCAGATGTCCCTCACATCCACATACTCTGCAAGGAGACTATAATTTGCCATAAGTCACCCGCAGATCCTTTTCCTTGGGTCTCTCATTGGACCACCAGCCCATCTCCAGGTGCTGGGTTATTCAGACTGGAAAGGAGACAAAGTAGACTTTAAAATGGAGACTGTTTCAAGAGACAAAGAAGGACACTAATAATGATGAAAGGTTACATTTAAAAAGAAGATAGAGCAATTGTAAATCCATATGCACCCAACAGAGGAGCACCTCAATATATAAGGGAAATATTCACCATCCCAATTACATCAATGGACAGATCACCCAGACAGAAAACAAATCAAAAAACACATTAAACCAACTATATCTCACCACTTTTATTCAAGCTAATTTTGAAATTTCCAGCCATAGTAATCAGAGAAGAAAAAGAAATCAGACAAATCCACATTTGAAAGGAAATGGTGAAACTGTCATTGTTTGCAGATGGTGCAGTGTTATATATAACTAATTCTAAAGGTGTATCAGAAAACTGCCAGAGCTCATTGATGAATTCAGTAACACTGCAGGAGACAAAATTAATACACAGAAATCCCTCACATTTCTGTACATTAGAACAACAAACTTTCAAAAAAGAAATTAAGGAAACAGTCCATTTACCATTGCATCAAGAATAAAATATCTCTGAATAAACCTACTGAAGGAGATAGAAGAACTATACTTGAAAAGTCTGAGGTGCTGATGAAAGAAACTGAAGTGACGCAAAGGAGGGACGGATATATTCTGCTCTCAGATGGAAGAATCAATACTGTTAAGATGATTATACTGTTACCGAAAATAGGGTCCAGCTGCTCACCACTCAAAAGCCATTACAGGCCAGGTTGGTGAAAAGAACGTTTGCTTTATTTTAGATGCAGGTGACATGGGGGTGTGGGGTGATGTCTGTCCAATGGCCAAGTCCCTCTACTGACAATCAGTGGGTGAGAGGTTTATAGACAGGGGCGAGGCGCTACATGCAGAAACAGCACCGTCAGCTCTGACGGTCATCTTGAAATTCGTTCTTGGTGGTCTGACCAGTGTAGTCTTGTTTTAGGTGCAGTTACTGCTCAGTTCCGTGGTTTGTTCCCATTTCTTTAAGGCCAGTTCTTGGAATTGTGGCACCTTTTGTGAGGCTACAGTATGGTCATGATGTAGTTAACTTCTTCCACCCAGTGGGAGGTTTCAGTGTCTGCAAGCAGCCCACAAGATATGGCTCAGAATATTATCTATAGCATTTGAAAAGAAACTAAAGGTCCTCAACTTTGCTTAATAGCTACATTATTATTGTTTGGACTCGTTTGACTGTTTTCCTTCGTTTTTGCATGTTTTAACTTATCCTATTATGGCAGAAAGTGAAGAGGAGCTAAAAAGCCTCTGAATGAAAGTGAAGGAGGAGAGTGAAAAAGTTGGCTTAAAGCTCAACATTCAGAAAACTAAGATCGTGACATCTGGTCCCATCAATTCATGGGAAATAGATGAGGAAACAGTGGAAACAGTGTCACACTTTTTTTTTGGGGGGGGTTCCAAAGCAGCTGCAGATGGTGATTACAGCCATGAAATTGAAAGACGCTTACTCCTTGCAAGGAAAGTTATGACCAACCTAGATAGCATATTAAAAAGCAGAGACATTACTTTGCCAACAAAGGTCCGTCTAGTCAAGGCTATGGTTTTTCCAGTGGTCATGTATGGATGTGAGAGTTGGACTGTGAAGAAAGCTGAGCACCGAAGAATTGATGCTTTTGAACTATGATGTTGGAGACGACTCTTGAGAGTCCCTTGGACTGCAAGGAGATCCAACCAGTCCATCCTAAAGCAGATCAGTCCTGGGTGTTCATTGGAAGGACTGATGCTGAAGCTGAAACTCCAATACTTTGGGCACATGGTGTGAAGAGCCGACTCATTGGAAAAGACCCTAATGCTGGGAAAGATTGAGGGCAGGAGGAGAAGGGGACGACAGAGGATGAGATGGTTGGATGGCATCACCGACTCGATGGACATGAGTTTGAGTAAACTCCAGGAGTTGGTGATGGACAGGGAGGCCTGGCGAGCTGCGATTCATGGGGTCGCAAAGAGTCGGACATGACTGAGCGACTGAACTGAACTGATTAAACTTATTCTTTGGCTAAAGTTATTCCACAGACGAAAGGCAGGTAGAGGGCATTGTGAGGACTCAGCAAAGACCACAGGGTCCTGCTCTGTATCAACACTATACAAGGCAATCTCCAGGTTCAATGCAAGCCATTTCAAATTACCAATGGCGTTTTCCATAGAACTAGAATAGGGAATGTAAACTGATCCTGTCATGAGGAGTCATCAGAAACACCAAGGGGAGGGTCGCTCTAAGTAGGTCAAAGATAGGATTAAAAGAGGAAAGACAGAGAAAGACTGAGACTGGGGAAGAAAGAAAGGGCGTAAGAACTGAATGCAGCACACACATCTTGTTGGAAATCTCAACCAGAAAAGAAGAGGAGATATTTGGGATCGTTTAGAAACTCTGAACAGGACCTATGGGTAGTAATGCTGTATCCACGTCAGTTTTCTAAATCAAATAGCAGTGTGCTGGTCATGTAGGAGGGTGTGTTTGTTTAGGTAAAACCATGCTAGTCAGCTAAGGGTGGAATTCATCATGTTCACACATTGCTCTGAAGTGGCTGGATAAAAATCTAGTGATAAAGGGATCAAATATAGAGAAAGTAATTGATAAACAAAATGTATTAAAGTGTTACTAATTGGAGTAGTATTTAAGTGAGGAAGAAAATATATTATTCCTGAAGTTATTTTAATCAATTATTTAAAAGCTAAAAATAACACAAAGGCATTTAATTCCTTAGTGTTTAAAGGCAAAATTTTAAAAATAAAAAATCAGAAAGAAACAGGACAAACAGAAAACAAATGCCAAGTTTCCATTTTGCAGTGATGAAAACTAAATATGCAAGCAACAATGCCAAGATGGAAGCTGTGTCTTCTCTGAGCTGGTAATTTCATGGATTGACTTTCAGATCTCCCAAGGCAGCACCTGCCATAAGCTGACCTTTTGTGTTCATGGGATTTTACTAAAAAATGGTGTTGAGTACAAATGTCAAATGGTATCAACAGCCAGTTATAAGGTAAATAAGTCATGGGGATGGGATGTCCAACATAGTACTATTGTTGGTTCAGTTCAGTTCAGTTCAGTCGCTCAGTCCTGTCCGACTCTTTGGGACCCCATGAATCACAGCACGCCGGGCCTCCCTGTCCATCACCAACTCCTGGAGTTTACTCAAACTCAGGTCCATCGAGTCAGTGATGCCATCCAGCCATCTCATCCTCTGTCGTCCCCTTCTCCTCCTGCCCTCAATCCCTCCCAGCATCAGGGTCTTTTCCAATGAGTCGGCTCTTCGCATGAGGTGGCCAAAGTATTGGAGTTTCGGCTTCAGCATCAGTCTTTCCAATGAACAGCCAGGACTGATCTCCTTCAGGATGGACTGGTTGGATCTCCTTGCAGTCCAAGGGACTCTCAAGAGTCTTCTCCAACACCACAGTTCAAAAGCATCAATTCTTCGGTGCTCAGCTTTCTTCACAGTCCAACTCTCACATCCATACATGACCACTGGAAAAACCATAGCCTTGACCAGACGGACCTTTGTTAGCAAAGTAATGTCTCTGCTTTTTAATATGCTATCCAGGTTGGTCATAACTTTCCTTCCAAGGAGTAAGCATCTTTTAATTTCATGGCTGCAATCACCATCTGCAGTGATTTTGGAGCACAAAAGAATAAAGTCTGACACTGTTTCCACTGTCTCCCCATCTATTTCCCATGAGGTGATGGGACCAGATGCCATGATCTTAGTTTTCTGAATGTTGAGCTTTAATCCAACTTTTTCACTCTCCTCTTTCACTTTCATCAAGAGGCTTTTTAGTTCCTTTTCACTTTCTGCCATAAGGGTGGTGTCATCTGCATATCTGAGGTTATTGATATTTCTCCCGGCAATCTTGATTCCAGCTTGTGCTTCCTCCAGCCCAGCGTTTCTCATGATGTTCTCTGCATATAAGTTAAATAAGCAGGGTGATAATATACATCCTTGACGTACTCCTTTTCCTATTTGGAACCAGTCTGTTGTTCCATGTCCAGTTCTAACTGTTGCTTCCTGACCTGCATACAGGTTTCTCAAGAGGCAGGTCAGGTAGTCTGGTATTCCCATCTCTTTCAGAATTTTCCACAGTTTATTGTGATCCACACAGTCAAAGGCTTTGGCATAGTCAGTAAAGCAGAAATAGATGTTTCCACTGTTGCATTTTTTGAAAATGCTGAGGGACTGAAACTTCAAGTTCCCATCACAAGAAAGGATCTGTACAATGTGGGGGTGTGTGTGCACAGATAGTAAGAACTGTGGGGATCATTTTGCAACACATGCAAGTACCCATTCGTTATGTCGAAAAACTAAAACTAATGTAATATTATATGTTGGTTATAACTCGATTTAAACACTTGGCACTGAGTAGTCACAGAATAATTTCTGTCATTATTCCAGCAGTCTACTAAATATTTATCACCTTAATCATATTTGCTGTCAACTCAAGAGGAGAATCCAGCAGTTCTAGGATCCCTAAGGAGCAGCAGGAAAGGAGAAATGGTGGGGAAACAGGAAACCTAGACATTAGAGGTCTGTATCAACCACAGATGAATATCAAAAAAGGCAGTGATATAAAGAACAAACACAGAATTCAGCAGGTAGAAGGTGACGAGGGTGACCACCAGCATCAGGATGGTGCGGGCGGCTCTGGTCTCTGGGGGGCATTTGTGGTGCCCAGTGCGGGTGTGAATATACTGCACCCTCTGGTGGTGTCTGTGCAGGAGAAGCACCATGGAGCCACTGGACCAGACCATGAGGGTAATAATCACGGCATCAGAGACGGACCACAGGTACATAGCTAGATAGATGGAATGATGGATGGATATATGGATAGATGATAGACAAGGATGGATAGATAGGTGATAGATAAATAGATGGAATGATGAATGGATATATGGGTAGATGATAGACTAGGATGGATAGATAGGTGATAGATAAATAGATGGAATGATGAATGGATATATGGATAGATGATAGACTAGGATGGATAGATAGGTGATAGATAAATAGATGGAATGATGGATGGATATATGGATAGATGATAGACTAGGATGGATAGATAGGTGATAGATAAATAGATGGAATGATGGATGGATATACAGATAGATGACAGATTAGGATGGATGGATGATAGATAAATAGAGTTATGGAGGCTGTGCCCTTGAGATGTGTGCCTTTAATTCTATGTGAATAATACCTCTCACTTAAAAGAGATTCTTTAGAAGAAGGAAACACACGTTTATTGGCGATCTGAGGAAGGAGCCTCCCCCTTGCCCAGTCCCCTGAGGGGCCTCTCCCTCATCGTCCACTCCTTGCTGGAAGTTCTCCCTTCCTTCTCTGGCTGGGAAGACCTTCACTTAGGGCTCTGCTGTCCGGTTCAGAATAAGTCATTCCACAGGCTTCTCCAGCTCTGGGGACCTGAGATCCTTCATCCTGAAGGTAAGCAAGGAGAAAAGGAGCAAGTGTTGTAGGAATATTTGACTGTAGAGAGTTAGCCACCATCTGAACTTCCCTGGGGGTCCCGTGGCTAAGACCCCCACTTACCCAATGCAGGGGGCCTGGGTTCGATCCCCAGTCAGGGAACTAGAGCCCCCCTGACCGCAACTAAAGATCCCAAGGGTCACAACTGAGACCCAGTGCAGACACGTAAGTAAATTTTTTAAAGAATAAGTTCTATGGTAGACTGTGGAGATTGAAAACCCCTGTATCATGATAGCAGCCCGTGAAAAGAGGTGTCCCGGACTGTTTTGCTTTTACCTGACTCCCCGCCGATGTGCCTCTGCCTACACCAGGCTTCCAGCAGGAAAGCCCCTGTGATAAACATGATTACAGCGGCTAGAGCTAGTCTGATGTGGTTCCCTGTGGTATAATCCGAGTTTATGGAAGGTCGGGAAGCTAAAAGAGAGAAGTGGATGAGCACGGACCATGCAAGGGTGTCATCTACCCAGCGTGACTCCTATACACCCGCCCGGTTTTCCTGGCCAGTGGTCAGCTGTACCGGCATTTAGGTTTTAATCATGGAAAAAATAAACAGTGCAGTGGTTCCACCTGCCTCCTCTGTTCTTTAATTCCCTCTGCCTTGCCATTTATCTTTCATTTATTTGTTATTTTTAAAAATATTTATTTGGCTGTGTTACATCTTAGTTGATGGGGTAGGATCCAGGGAACCAAGTCCAGCCCCCAGCATTGGGACTGCAGAGTCTTAGCCACTGGCCCACCAGGGAAGTCTCCATTTATTTGTTCCTTATCACATTTCCACTTTCCCACATGTCCTTTTGCCCTTCTACATCCATGAATCAGGAATTAAGAGATGCGGGCTGAATCCGTGGATCAGGAAGATTCCCCTGGAGAAGAGAACGGCCACCCACTCCGGTATTCATGCCAGGAGAATCCCATGGACAGAGAAGCCTGGCGGACTACAGTCCATGGGGTCGCAAAGAGTCAGACACCACTGAAGTGACTTCACACACACAGCCTTAGGAACAACTCGGAAAACCGAAGGTGCTCCGCAAAGCACTGCAATAATTCAGCAGCTTCATCTGCGTCCCCCTCCACCGCACAGACCTCCATGCCGGCAGTGAGTCTAGAAAACTGAGCTTAGTAGCTCAGCATCTGGACCTTGGAGGATCTCCGCTTCAGCCAAGAAGGGCTCCGGCCTGGCATTGGTCTTGGTTCCTAAAGAGAAGCCTGTGTTCGTGTCTTCACCTACACATCCCAGTCACTGCCAAGCTCTTCTCTAAACTGTCACCAGTAGTGTTCCCTGCAGGCAAAAGCCCCTGGGAGAAATTCGTAATGACACCACCTTGCTCAGTAAGGCCTCTCCCCATCTTGGGGTTGAGCGCACAGACCCTGATTTCTAATCATAAACATTCAGGTGGGGGGACTTCCCTGGTGGTCCAGTGGCTGAGACTATGCCCTCCCAATGCAGAGGGCCTGAGTTTGATCCCTGATTAGGGGACTAGATCCCACATGCTGCAACTAAAGATCCTGTGTGCTGCAACTAAGTGAAGCCAAATAAATAATAAAAATAAATTTTAAAAAGAGAGAGAGAAAGAAGTTGACAGAATTGAGAAAAGGAAAGCCTGTAGCATTCGGTGGAACAAAATTCTACCAGGAAGAAAAATCATCCCAGACAAATTCAAACAGTAAGTGACCTGAGATACGGACAGATGTTGCATCCATTTCTCTAAATTGAGAAATCACCACATGATGAGAACAACAACAACAAAAACTGCTCTTGAGAATAAAATCAAGATCACCAGGATAAGCCAAACTTTAAGAGATGCAAGAGTGGTAGAAGGAATTCTGAGGATGATGAGTTTGATCGCTTTGAAGAAAAGCAGGAGAAATTGACCAAGAATGTACAGCAACAAAAAAGGAGTAGAAAGTAGGAAAGAAAGGACATTAAAAAGAGGAGATAGTGCGGACTTCCCTGGTGGCCCAGGGGTTAAGAATCCGCCTTGCAATGCTGGGGACGCAGGTGCGATCCCCGGTCCGGGAGGACCCCACATTCCGTGGAGCCACTCAGCCCCGGCGCCACAATTACTGAACCAGCCCCGAGAGCCTGTGGTCCACGCGGAGAGAAGCCGCTGCAGTGAGAAGCCCGCCCCCTGCGGCAGAGCCCCGTCCGGGCAACCAGAGTAAGCCCAGGGGCAGCGACGAAGACCCAGTGCGGCCAAAAGTACATAAATGAATCAACTTTAGAAAAACAAGCGCAAGTGGTGTAGAAACGAGAGCCAAGGGGTAAGTCAATGCCTGACTTCGATTGAAAAAACCCTCCAATCGCGCGGAACCTTACCCGCCACCCAGAGCTCAAGGTGCGGGCTGGCCTGTGAAGTCAGGAAGGGGGCCCTGGCCTGGTAATACACGCAGCTGTAGTTCCCGCTGTCTCTGGCGCTCACGTTCCGCAGGGAAAAGTCGGTCTCCCGCCCGGCCGGTGCCCGGACCTGCACCGGCGCTGCGCTTCCTGCCTTGAGCAGAGCGAACATGACGGTCCTCAGGTCCGTGGCCGGCCGCTGGCATTGCAGGGTCACCTCCTGTCCTTCGATCACAGCGCCCCTTCGGTGGGCTTGGAGGGAAGGTTTACTGAGATACCCTGTGAGAAGGGGGACTCCCAGGTCACGGAGAGGAGCCTTGGGTGCCCCGCTTGCCCTGTTCTCCGGCAGGGGCTTCTTGCGGGACATGCAAATGACCTCTTTCTCTTTCTGCCCGACTCCAACAAGGAGATTTTCCCTCCTTCAAGCCCTGGATCAAGCCAAGGCATCACCTCGGTCCCTGCCTCTCTCCATCTCCCCTCCCAACAGCCCTGGAGGGGAGACCCGCTCTGCGTCTCTTGGTCCGCTCCCTCCCTCGTCCCCTGGCCCCGGGGCGTCCGTCCTTCCCAGGCGCCCCCTCACCCGTCACCAGCAGCAGCAGGGCGTCACTGGGCCCTGAGCTCCCGCGGGGATCCCCCGTCCCGTGCGATTCGCAGCTGTATTCTCCCGCGTGCTGGACAGTTACACCCGGGAGGTGGAATTCAGCCCGGCCCTCTGTGGAGTCGGGTGACTGGACCATCTCCCAGACGCGTCCCCCCTTCTTGAGAGTGAAGCTTACGTCCCTGGTGGGAGCCCCGCATCGCAGGGTCACGGAGCTCCCGGCGGGGACCACCGAGCTGGGCCAGGCCCTGAGGGAGGGCTTGGGAAGCGCCTCTGGAAGGAAGCGGGTCTCAGGTCTGGGGGCGCCCCACCCACCTGCTCTCGGGAAGCCCATGGGGGGAGGGGAAAGTGGGGGCCCCTGGAGAGGGTGGGGGGTGGGAAGGATCAGGAGGGTCCATGGAGAACCACTCACCAGCTCTTCCTCTGTCTGCTTGGCCGACACACAGCCCTGCAAGGAAGAGACACAGACACCAGGCTGGAGCCCGCGTCGTCACCTCCTGGCCCCCAGGGGCCGTCCTGGACTCCCGCCGGCGGGCGAGCGCACGTCCCCACGCTGGAGCCTGGGCGCTCCTCCACCCTGACCTCAGGGCTTCTCCTGGGCTGCGCTCACCCCCCAAGACCCCAGGACCTTTCTTGGCTCCGCAGAATCCCCCCGAGCCTCTTACCCTCTCCTTCTACCAGAGCCACGCTTAGTTTGACACGTCTTTCTCTCTCTCTCTCTTTGGCTGTGCTGCCCGTGGGCTCCTAGTTCCCACAGAGGTAGCAAGCAAACTTGTGGTCACCAAAGGTGAAAGAGAAGGGAGGGATAAGTTATGAGCTTGGGATGAGCAGGTTCAAGGACCTACTGTATAGCACAAGGAACCATTTTCAATATCTTGTAATAATCTGTGAGGGAAAACAATCTGAAAAGTGTGCATATGTTTGTATATACACACATACTAGTGTTAATGCCTGGATATGGTAGATACAGGTTTACCTGAGTACTAACATCTCTTTAAAACTAATATCAAGCCTGTTTTCCAACATTATTATAAGAGAGAGATTGATCTAACTCAGCAGATGTTGGTTAGGTCTGTGTGGCTAAGAGATTTCCTCTTTTTACCCCTGTGTGGACAAACAGTTCTGTGTCTTTGCAATGAAAGAGGGAAGTTACCAAGCCTTTGTGCTAAAATTGCATGAGTCAATCAAAAATATTATGTTTCATGTTTTGAAAAAAAGCAGAAGAGTAAATACCCAAAAGGTGAGAAGACCCAAATGTCCGTCAGAAGATCAATGGATTGTAAAAATGAGGCACATACACATAATGGAATACTATTCAGCCATGAAAATGAATGAAGTTCTGATACATGCTACAACATGGATGGACCTTGAAGACATTAGTCTAAGTGAAACTTGCCAGACACACAAAAACACAAATACTGTTATGAATCCACTTAAATACTTAAAACAGGCAAATTCATGGAGACAGAAAGTACAGTAGAAGGCACCAGGGGCTGAGGAGAAAGAGGAAGCAGGTTATTGGTTAACAAGTAGAGTTTATGTCAGGGATGATGAAAAAGTGTGGGCTGACGCTTTGCACAACGTTGTGAATGCCCGGAATACCTCTGAAGCACGTACTTGCAAATGTTTGAAAGGAGAAGGTTTTAAAAGTTTAAAGGTTAAAAGATCTCTGGAAGCGATTGTTAATGGAAGCAATGTCTAACCAGGTCAGAGGGGACTGAATGATAAAAGGAATAATAAACGTTGAATTCCCCCTCAGTCCAGTGGTTGAGTCCAAACTTCCACTGCAGGGAGCACCAGTTCAATCCCTGGTTGGGGAGCTAGGATGCCACAAGCTGCCCTGCGTGGCTGCAAAAAGAAAAGGAATAGAAAACATAAAAAGAGGTACTTGGATTTCCCTGGAAATCCAGTGGTTAAGAATCCTCCTGCCAGCACTGTTTACAATAGCCAGGACATGGGAGCAACCTAGATGTCTGTCGGCAGACAAATGGATAAGAAAGCTGTGGTACATAGACACAATGGAATATTCAGTTCAGTTCAGTTCAGTTCAGTCGCTCAGTCGTGTCCGACTCTTTGCAACCCCATGAATCACAGCACACCAGGCCTCCCTGTCCATCACCAACTCCCAGAGTTTACTCAAACTCATGCCCATCGAGTCGGTGATGCCATCCAGCCATCTCATCCTCTGTCGTCCCCTTCTCCTCCTGCCCCCAATCCCTCCCAGCATCAGGGTCTTTTCCAATGAGCCAGCTCTTCACATGAGGTGGCCAAAGTATTGGAGTTTCAGCTTCAGCATCAGTCCCTCCAATGAACACCCAGGACTGATTTCCTTTAGGATGGACTGGTTGGATCTTCTTGCAGTCCAAGGGACTCTCAAGAGTCTTCTCCAACACCATAGTTCAAAAGCATCAATTTTTCGGCACTCAGCTTTCTTCACAGTCCAACTCTCACATCCATACATGACCACTTGAAAAACCATAGCCTTGACCAGACGGACCTTTGTTGGCAAAGTAATGTCTCTGCTTGTTAATATGCTATCTAGGTTGGTCATAACTTTCCTTCCAAGGAGTAAGCGTCTTTTAATTTCATGGCTGCAATTACCATCTGGAGTGATTTTGGAGCCCCCCAAAAAAAAGTCTGACACTGTTTCCACTGGAATATTACTCAGCTATTTTTTCCAATAGAATATTACTCAGCTATTAAAAAGAACGCATTTGAATCAGTTCTAACGAGGTGGATGAAACTTGAGCCTATTATACAGAGTGCAGTAAGAAAGAAAAACACCAATACAGTATATTAACGCATGTATGTGGAATTAAGAAAGATGGTAACAACGACCCTATATACAAGACAGCAAAAGAGACACAGATGGAAAGAACAGACTTTTGGACTCTGTGGGAGAAGGCGAGGGTGGGATGATTTGAGAGAACAGCACTGAAACATGTATATTACCGTATGTGGCACAGATTGGCAGTCCAGGCTTGATGCATGAGACAGGGCACTCAAAGCCGGTGCCCTGGGACAGTCGTGAGGGATGGAGGTTCGGGATGGGGGACACGTGTACACCCATGGCTGATTCATGTCAATGTATGGCAAAAACCACCACAATATTGTAAAGCAATTAGCCTCCAGTTAAAATAAATAAATTAATTAAAAAAAAAAAAAGAATCCTCCTGCCAGTGCAGGGGACACGGGTTCGAGCCCTGGCCGGGGAAGATCCCACAGGCGGCGGGGCACCTAGGCCCGTGCGCCGTGACTACTGAGTCCGCCCTCGGCAACAAGAGAAGCTACTGCGGTGAGAAGCCCGATCACCACAACCGGAGAGTAGCCCCCACTCGCTGCGGCCAGAGAAAGCCCACACGCAGCAACGCAGGCCCAACGCAGACAAGAATTTAAAAATTACCTAATTAAACACTTAGCACTTCCTGAGCGTGGACTGCGTGTGTTATGTCGTAGCACGTGCTGGGCTGTGTTTGTCGCTCAGCCGTGCCCGACTCTTCGTGACCCCATGGGCTGTGGCCCGCCCAAGAATGCCATGCATGCTTGACCCTAATCGTGAAGGTAACCCTGAAAGAGGAGGAAACGTTCAGACATTGGCACGGTTTTCCCAGAGCTCCCGCAGAGGGCGCGGGCAGGAGCTGCGTCTCCAGCGAACGTGCTGCAGCCCTGCGTTTCCCTCTGAGAACACGCCTAAGACAGGTCTCTAAAACAGCCTCTGAAGCGAGGAACACGAGGAGCAGTTTGGGCATCAGAAATGTCTGATGATAGGAGAAGTGAAGGAAGTTCAGGTGTTAGTCGCTCAGCCGTGTCCGACTCTCCGCGACCCCGTGGACTGCAGCCCGCCAGGCTCCTCGTCTGTGGGATTTTCCAGATGAGAATACTGGAGTGGGTTGCCATGAGAGCAGAAAGCCAAGGGCAAAGGTCCTCGTGGAGGCGGGTTCTCCTCTCCAGATTTGCTGTGAATACCAGGCCTTGTTGGTTTCTGGAAATACTCATCGTGTGTCACCTCCTAGCTGCATAGCTGGAGGGCGGGGGGCATTCTGAACCACGCATCTTTTCCCTCCTCGGGCGTTTTCCAGCCCGTAAGTCCCATCAGGCATGCCCAGGGTGCTTCCATACCGAAGACCCCGTGTGTACATTCTCTTAACTGAATGTCGTGCCTGAGTGGAATCGTTTGGGGAGCTAGACCCTTCTAGGCTGAATTTGGCTTCCTCACATACCACCTGTGCAATCTGAAGCAAGCCCCTTGGTTCTGCAAACTCACATCCGAGTCCTAAGCTGTCGACACGGACCTGCCTGATCTGCTCTTGCAGGGTTTTGGTTTGGTTGGCTGGTTGGTTGGTTGGTTGGCCAAGGATCAGGGTGGTATCTCCCAAATGTGGAATATATTCCACTGGCGTTACATATGATGATTTTTGGTGGAAGGAAGGAAGGTTAAAGCATTTCATGACAAGGGATAGTTAGGGAGCTGGGATGCACATGCACACTGCTGTATTTAACTGGAGAACCAGCAAGGACATACCATAGACGCAGGGAGCTCTGCTGAGAGGTATGGGGCAGCCTGGATGGGAGGGGAGTTTGGGGGAGAATGAGTGCGTGTATATGTACGGCTGAGTCCCTTCCCCATTCACCTGAAACCATCACAACATTGTTTATAGGCTATACGTGCTCACTCGCTCAATCGTGTCTGACTCTTTGTGACCACATGGATGGTATGTAGCCCACCAAGCCCCTCCATCCATGGGATTAACCCAGCAAGAATACTGGAGTGGGTTGCCATTTCCTTCTCCAGGGGCATCTTCCCAACCCAGGGATCAAACACGTGTCTCCTGAGGTTCCTGCATTGGCAGGAGGATTCTTTACCATTGAGCCATTTGGGAAGTTTTGTTAATTGGCTATACCCCAAATCAAAAAGATTCTTTAAAAAACAGTAAAAAAAAAAAATCCCTGCATGACAGAATGCCATAAGTACTCTCATATTGCCTTTGATGATATCAACAAGAAGTCTATTTGAAACTAGCCTCCAATGTATCTTGATCATGGCTGATTGCCTTTCTAATAAAGAAATTGTGTATTTCAGGCTAAGAAACTTAACATGGAACAGTACACAGCATCTTCTAATGTTTATTATCTCGCTGCATTTTTTAATAGTTACCTTCTATGTGACACTGGACTTTTATGAATGGTATTGATATAGAGGCTCTAACTTACATATTTTTATGTGAGCAAAACAGTGTGAGTCAGTCTTAAGAAAAACACAAGGCCAGAAAACAAGAAAAGCACAAAGCCTATGAAGTTCAGGCATTCAGCAAACATCCCAAACAGAGTTGAGACAAGAGCAATCCCAGTTTGTTAAACAGTGGTTTAGAGGGAACATGTATATTGTGCTCCGATTTCCCACACATGATATGCACTCAGTAACTAAAGTTGATGTCCTTTCTGTCTCCAAGCCCAATGTAAACTTCTCACCAATTACCTTATTTTCTGCGTTCTCCACGTACGGCCCTGTGAGACTTACTGAGGCAGAGGAGGACAAGCAGTTTGGAGAGCATCGTGGCATGTCGGCTCGTCCAGGGGTCCTTCGGTTTTGCAGCCACAGAGAGGGGAAAAGCTGGAGTGACCAGCGCCTCACCGCCCCCGCCCCCTGGACTCCAGAGTGGGGACAGCAACAGTTTCCTTGGGCAGTTCAGTTCCCGCTCCCCACCCTTCCGGAAACGTGTTAAGGATGCCGATTGCAACACGTTTCTTGCACAAGAACTTGGCTCACAGAAAATCCTCACCTGCCTCGGGCAGATTTCAGGCTTCAGATAGGTAGCCCTCCAGATGCCTTAGGCATGAGCCTGAAGGATTCCTGAAGAGGTGACGGCACTTTGCCCTCGAGGATACTGGAAATTCCCGGCAAGCATCGGTTGGCTGGTAGACATGCCCACTGGCTAAGAACTAAGGGCTGTTGTCAAATTATTTCACAACAATAGGGTGGCAATGAGAATTCAGTTGATAAATTAGACTGCTAGAACCCATTGGTGGTCCAGTGGTTAGGACTCATTCTCACTGCTGGCGTCCCCAACAGGCTGTTTTGGTTAGCCTAAAGTTTAAATTAAACCATGTAGAGGCCAAAATGACTTCCCCATACCTCAATATGTGAACATTTCTTCCATCCTTTCCCCCTTTTAATTGTGACTCCTTTCACAGGAATCATTGATCATCAATATATTTTCCCAACATTGAGAGTGTGGCTCTTTTTTCTGCCTGCTCTGGGTCCAGCCATCTCCTTTGATGCTAGGCCCACTTTTTGTTTATATAATGCCTAGTTGTCCATGAAATTTCATCAGATATCATGAACAGGCTCCGAGGTATGCTAACAGGGAAATGTTTTATAGGCTGTTCATTTTATCATCTATACACAGTGGTCACACAAACATTGTACATATGCTTTAAGCAGACAACTTAAAGCCAGCAGTGTTACACATCATAAATAGTTATACTCTGTGACAACTTTATTGGGCAATTTTTCTATCCTGAACATTGGGGTCAGAAGTAGGATTAGAAACAAAATAATTACTTTCCATCAGCAGTCTCTGTTATCAAAATCAGATCAATATTCTAGGAGAACTCTGCTTCCTTAACAGAGACAAAACAAAATAAACTCAGTCTTGTATCATTTTACTGTTAATAACGACATTCATAAACCTAATTAAATTCAGTCTAATCTTAATCCTGACAACATACAAAATTCTTTTTTCAAAGTTCCTTTTTCATAAATCTTTTATCATTTTCTGGATCCAAACAACTTTGTTCTGTATTTTCTTATCCAGAAACAAGCAACTGTAGGACAAAATAATTATTTTTTTTCCCATCAAAAATACCTCTGTTCTTTATCCTTTCTCTTCACCAACAACACATGTTCTACTTGTTTTACATATAGAAATGTTTCCCTTATCATTTTCATATATCACAATTTTTAACCCTTGAAACCTTAACAAAACCAAGTGATTGAAATGATATGCCAGCACTTTCTGATTGCAAACTTAAAGAACATATTTCATACTTCTAAAAGTATATATTTTTTCACAGCATAATTTTTCTTTAATGGTACATCATGCATGTTTAATAAACCCAAACATCTTTAGTTTCCCTCTTGGTCTTATGAGAAGACAAAAGTAGGTAAATTTAGATTTGTTTGATTTGTAAGCACTTATATTTTTTAAGGCCAATTAAATAGAGCCCCTTTACAAATAAACCTCAGCAATGTTATCTAATGGCAAAAACACATGTTGAGACATACAAACCTCCAGACAAACAGAGATCTCTTTGCTTCATCTTTTTACATTTATTGAATTAGGCATTGCAATTAAACTTGCCAATTTATGGATAATAGAATAGTAAAATTTACATTCTCAGTTTTAAAAGGCTTCTATCTTTTCTTTTTCCTTGACTTGAAGTTTTATATTTAACCCAAGGCTGAAGATCCAGGCAAAGTGGAATGTGTTTGTATTTCAAGGACATGGTAACCACTAACTTCAAATTTTCTCCTAGGCACATTTTTGTTTTCCCAGGGTCTGATAAAAGAGTTTTATCAAACTAGATTTCTGTAATTGCATATGCAAAAAGAACTGGTTTTTTGGAATTTCAAGAGCTTCATCTTAACCAGTCTTCTCTGGAGCCTGAAGAATACTGCTGCCATACATTGTCCAAAAAAATCATTCTTTGGTCATAATTTTACAGATAAAATTTTTCTTAATGAATTGAACCTGAATCTCCCATTTTACATAACGCAACAAGAGTACCAGTCACCCAAATGGAATACACACTCA
Source organism: Cervus elaphus (assembly GCF_910594005.1). Taxonomy (NCBI): domain Eukaryota; kingdom Metazoa; phylum Chordata; class Mammalia; order Artiodactyla; family Cervidae; genus Cervus; species Cervus elaphus. The sequence goes on along the minus strand of NC_057818.1, from coordinate 66,221,654 downwards.
CACGCCAAACGACAGATCAGTCATAACCTCTCTCCGAGGGTGACCCATAGAATCGCAAACAAACTCGTCCCCGAAATGGCCCTCAATGGTAGATGTCAGAACCAACTGGCAAAACGCCCAAATGACACTCAGCACTCACCAACGGCCCGCAATGGCAGACAGGTGTCAGAACCAATGGGCAAAAATGCCCAGATCGCAGTCAGCGCTCACAAATGATCATCAACATCAGACACAGGTCAGAACCAACTGGCAAAGTGCCCAAACAGCACTGCTGCTGCTGCTAAGTCACTTCAGTCGTGTCCGACTCTGTGCGACCCCATAGACGGCAGCCCACCAGGCTCCGCCGTCCCTGGGATTCTCCAGGCAAGAACACTGGAGTGGGTTGCCATTTCCTTCTCCAACGTGTGAAAGTGAAAAGTCAAAGTGAAGTCGCTCAGTCGTGTCCGACTCTTCACGACCCCATGGACTGCAGCCCACCAGGCTCCTCCATCCATGGGATTCTCCAGGCAAGAGTACTGGGGTGGGGTGCCATTGCCTTCTCCACCAAATAGCGCTAGCACTCACAAATGGGAAGGCTGGCTGTGTGCACACCGGTGGGCTTATCAGGTCTTGGAGCTCGTCTGCTCGTCCCAAATGCAAGTTTTCATCCCACCAAGAAAAGTATTGAGTTGGCAGCCAGTGCCGAACAGGGGAGAAACAGGGATGATCCTCAAAGCAAAAGGTTTTGGCAGCTGCTGGGAACATCCCCCAGATCTCCTACTCGGGGCTAGCTAACCACTTAGCAGCAGGTCGATATGCTGTTGTGGCCACAGCTCTCCCCTAGAAGACCCAGGAGAGCCAGGCGCTATGAAAGCCCAGGAGGCAGCTGTAGCCAGCTCCACGCTGGGCACCAACACCTGTTACTGAAAGGAGTTTGTGGATCCGGCTGCTCGCCACTCAGAAGCCAATAAACAGGCCAGGTTGGTGGAAAGGAAAGTTTGCCTTATTTCAGATGCCGGCAACTGAGCGGAGAGCCAGCTCCCCGCCCCCCTCCGCGGACAAGCAGGGGCTGATAGCTCTTACAGACAGATGGTGGGGGTGGGGGGGTGCTACATGCAGAAACAGCACAGTCATCTCTAAAAGTGGCCATCAGTGGTCTGAGCAGCATCATTTGGTTGTTTTAGGTACAGCTAATCTTCAGTTCCTGGTCATGTATGGATGTGAGAGTTGGACTGTGAAGAAAGCTGAGCACTGAAAAATTGATGCTTTTGAACTGTGGTGTTGGAGAAGACTCTTGAGAGTCCCTTGGACTGCAAGGAGATCCAACCGGTCCATCCTAAAGCAGATCAGTCCTGGGTGTTCATTGGAAGGACTGATGTTGAAGCTGAAACTCCAATATTTTGGCCACCTCATGTGAAGAGTTGACTCATTGGAAAAGACCCTGATGCTGGGAGGGACTGGGGGCAGGAGGAGAAGGGGACGACAGAGGATGAGATGGCTGGATGGCATCATCCACTCAATGGACATGAGTTTGAGTAAACTCCGGGAGTTGGTGATGGACAGGGAGGCCTGGCATGCTGCGATTCATGGGGTTGCAAAGAGTCAGACATGACTGAGCTGAACTGAACTGAATCTTCAGTTCCAGGGTCCACTTGTTCCCACTTCTTCGTGGTCAGTTCTCAGCTGACCACATGCCATGACCACGTGGCAGCTCATGTCCTGGGTAGAGTCTGGCCATCATGTAGTTAACTTCTCCACCTGGGGTTTCAGTATCTATAAGACAGCTCACAGGATATGGCTCAGAATAATGTCCACAGCCCTTGAGAAAGAACTAAGTGTCCTCGACTATGCTTAATGACATTATTATTATTATTTGGTCTCTTTTTGACAGCTTTCCTTTGTTTTCACACGTTCTCATTTCTCTGATTAAACTTAGTCTTTGACTAACATTTCCCACAGACAAAAAGCAGGCAGAGGACATTGGGGCAGGGCAATGACCATCCGGTCCTGTTTTGTTTCAATTCTTCACGTGTTGGGGACAAGGTATTGATTTAATTTGGCGGTCCCCAATGTTTTTGGCACCAGCGATCAATTCCGTGGAAGATTGTTTTTCCACAGACCGAGGGGGGTACGATGGTTGCAGGATGATTCAAGTGCATTACGTTTACTGTGCACTTTATTTCTACTATTATTGCATCAGCTCCACCTCAGATCGTCAGGCATTAGATCCCACAGGGTAGGGACCCCTGCTTCAATTCTCTCTAGAATTGACATGGGAGATGTTTTTAGTTTCTCCTTTCACAGGTGCAATCTCAGAAGGATCTGTAGGTTGTTCAAAGCTATCCACCCAGTGAGTGGTGGGGCTGTGGTTGTCCAAAATCAAAAACAACAACAAAAAAAGGAAGTCATCTTCTCCTCTGTAAAGTAGGAAGAGAGAAAGGAGAAGTTGAGAATTTTAGTAAAAACAGAAGAGGATGTGATCCACCAAAATTAGGCATAAATCAAGAACACATGAGTGAGTGATTAAGACTTGCTTAGGAACGGAAAATGTGTGCATGAGCATGAGAAAGGCATCAGATTGCCAGATAAAATGAGAATTAAGTTAATAAACCCAGGAGAAACTATGGGAGTAGCCAGGGCTTCCAGAAGGGAGAGTTTAGGGTCCAGGTCAAAGGTCGACTGCACAGACGCCACTGGCTATTGCCTGAGCAACAGACCCTGCCTCTTACTGATAAGGTGGGCTCGGGAAAGTAGCTGTGAGCCCATGAATCTGTAATCGGAGAAGAAATTCCGCAGGGTCTGAACTTGGTCTTCCTCTGGGGAAGATCTGCACAGGACTTTGGAAGAGGTTTGTGTGGCCACCAAGAGTGACGTCATGAAGAGAATGATGGTGACTTGTTTAAAAAGGTGAGCTGGAGGGACTTCCCTGGTGGCCCAGTGGCTAAGACTCCACACTCCCAATGCAGGGGCCCAGGTTCAATCCCTGGTCAGGGAACTAGATCCCACATGCCACAACCAAGACCCATAGCAGCCAAATAAAAAATATATATATATTAATAATAAAAAAATAAAAGGTGAGTTGGAGCATGAACAAGTGAAAAGCAACAATCACAACGAGAATTTCGTTCGGTTCTGTGAGTCTGAGAGAAGCAGCTCTTATACAGGAGCTGACATTTATTGAGCATTGTCGACGTAATCCTAGTCAAGTATTTCCAAAGCTTCCATTTTCCCGCCAGGGCGGCGGAGGCTGGGAAGTGTCGCTTTCCTAATATCCCACAAGGAGTGAGTAGCGGCACTGGGATTCGATCTCAGGACTTACTGGTTAGGAAGGCTTAACCATCGACAGTGCCTTCTACTGATCTGGGAGGTCCTGGAGATACGACCCAGAAGGACGATCCAGGGCGCCGTGCAAGGTCAATATTACTGGGGAAGCTGGGCTGTGGGGCTGCTGGCAGGGCCGGTCCAGCCATGGGACCCCAGGGTCTTCTCCCTCCTCTCTGGGAAGTCTTCTCTGCCCGCCCGGGCTCAGGCTCAGACGTTGCCAGAGGCGCGATGCTGGCTGTGCCAGTCGAAAACGACCAGGGCGCCCAGCGAGATGAGGACCAGGCCCGCCAGCGCCAGGCGGAGGACGTTGCCCTGAGTGTAGTCCGAGGCGCCCGAGCCTGCGGGGCCAGCAAGGGAGAGAGGCGGTCAGCGTCCCCGTCAGACCTGCATCCCCGCCCGTCCTCTGGGTCTCTAACCTCCAGAGCGGAGCTGCGAATTTAACTTCCAGTGTCACCCTTGAAGGGGCTGCCTGGGAGCAGGGCTTCGACCCCCGGGCCTGAGGGAGGAGGTGTGGGGTCTGGACCCCGGGTCTGGGGGAGGAGGTGTGGGGTCTGGACCCCGGGTCTGCGGGCGGAGGTGCGGGTCCTGACCCCGGGTCTGGGGGCGGAGGTGTGGGTCCTGACCCCGGGTCTGGGGGAGGAGGTGTGGGGTCTGGACCCCGGGTCTGCGGGCGGAGGTGCGGGTCCTGACCCCGGGTCTGGGGGCGGAGGTGTGGGGTCTGGACCCCCGGGTCTGGGGGGCTGAGGTGTGCGGTCTGGACCCCGGGTCTGGGGGAGGAGGTGTGGGGTCTGGACCCCCGGGTCTGGAGGCGGAGGTGCGGGTCCTGACCCCGGGTCTGCGGGCGGAGGTGTGGGGTCTGGACCCCCGGGTCTGGGGGCTGAGGTGTGCGGTCTGGACCCCGGGTCTGGAGGCGGAGGTGCGGGTCCTGACCCCGGGTCTGCGGGCGGATGTGTAGGTCCTGACCCCGGGTCTGCGGGCGGAGGTGTGGGGTCTGGACCCAGGGTCTTGGGGCGGAGGTGTGGGGTCTGGACCCAGGGTCTGGGGGCGGAGGTGCGGGTCCTGACCCCGGGTCTGCGGGCGGAGGTGTGGGGTCTGGACCCCGGGTCTGGGGGAGGAGGTGTGGGTCCTGACCCCGGGTCTGGGGGCGGAGATGTGGGGTCTGGACCCCGGGTCTGGGGGAGGAGGTGTGGGGTCTGGACCCCCGGGTCTGGGGGCTGAGGTGTGCGGTCTGGACCCCGGGTCTGGGGGCTGAGGTGTGGGTCCTGACCCCGGGTCTGGGGGCGGAGGTGCGGGTCCTGACCCCGGGTCTGGGGGCTGAGGTGTGGGTCCTGACCCCGGGTCTGGGGGCTGAGGTGTGGGTCCTGACCCCGGGTCTGGGGGCGGAGGTGCGGGTCCTGACCCCGGGTCTGGAGGCGGAGGTGCGGGGTCTGGACCCCGGGTCTGCGGGCGGAGGTGCGGGTCCTGACCCCGGGTCTGGGGGCGGAGGGCAGCCGCTCACCCTCGGCGCGGACCACCAGCGGCTCGCTGCGCGCCGACAGCACGTAGGGGGCGGAGGGCGTGTGGTAGTAGCAGCTGTAGGTGCCGGGCGCGCGCGCGCCGATCAGCGGGAAGTCCGCCCAGGGCTGCTCCGAGTCCCGGTACTGCAGCGGGGCCGCCTCGCCCTCGCGGTAGAGCGCGAAGCTCATGCCCCGCAGGCGGCCGGCGCAGCGCAGGCTCACGTTGGCCCCGGGCGCCACCACCGGCGCCGGCAGCGCCACCAGCGAGGGGCGCGGCAGCTCGTCTGCCGGACGAGGAGGTGGGAGGGTCGGGGGTCCGCCTCCCTCCCTCCCTCATCCCTCCCCCACTCTCTCCCCATTCTCCCCTCCCCCCACTCTCTCCCCTTCTCTTTCCCGCTCCCCTCCCTCCCCCCCTCCTCTCCCTCCCCCCTCCTCTCCCTCCCCCCTCCTCTCCCCCTCCCCTCCCCCTCCCCCCTCATTCTCTTTCCTCCCCCTTCTCTCCCCTCCCCTCCCCCTCTCTCCTCCCCCTCCCTCTCCCCGTTCTCTCTCCTTCCCTCTTCCCTCCCCTCCCCCCACCCCGTTATCTCCCCTCCCCTCTCCCCACCCCCTCCTTCCGCTTTTCAGCACTCTCCTCCCCCCATCGCCCCCCCCACCCCCATTCTCTGGGCCCCTGTCTCCCTGCCCATCCCTCTCCTGCAGTCCCGGCCAGTGTCTGCACGCCTCTGCCTTCTCCGTGGTCTCCCCCAGCCCCTGTGTGTCTGCCTCCCTCTCCCCCCCACTTCTTCCCACGGTCCCTGTGCTCACTAAAATGCTCTGCTTTTAACCTCCCCGTCGTGCACGTTTTGCTCTCCGTCGGGCTCAGAGGCTGTCTCTCTCTCCCAGGGTTTCTCAGCTTCTTGGTGGATCTTAGTTCCCCGACCAGGGATTGAACCTGCACCCTCGGCAGTCAATGCTTGGAAACCTAACCACTGGACCACGGGTGATTCCCATTAGTGACATTTTTTGATAAGTCTGGATGATTCTTTAGGGGTGGGTGTTGGGGGGGATTATACTGTCTTGTATACAGGGTGTGTTATAACATCTCTGGCCTCTAACCCATGTGACGCCCATAGCACACCCTTCCCCTGTCAGGAAAAGCAGAAATGTCTCCAAATGTTGCCAGACCCGGGGGAGGGGGGGCGGAAATGGGTGGGTGGGGGGCGGGGGGAGGTGCATAATCACCCCTGATTGAGAATTCTGTCTCCATGTAGCTCTTTTTGTATGTGTCATTGTGCAAGCTCCTCTCCATATATAGATGGGTCCTTCCTTGTCCCCCCATCCCACCTGTGTCCCTTCTCCGCAGCCTGCTCCCCTGGGACCTCACCTGTCACCAGCAGTTCTAGGGCATCACTGGGGTGGGACCAGACATCTGGCCCCCAGCCTTGCCTCCAGTAGCAGCATTGGTAACTGCCCCCCTGGGCTGGGGTCACCTCCTCCAGGAAGAACTCCGCCTGTTCCGCAGGTACATCCCGGTGAATCACAGCAGTGGGCTCTGCAGACCTGAAGAGTGCAAACCTCCAGGCGGGCTGGGGTGTCTGGCACCTCAAGGTGACATTGACCCCAGGGGTCACAACAGCAGCGGGCTGAGCGCCCAGCCACGGCCTGGGGCTGGAGGCTGGGGAGCCTGAGTAAACGTGGCTGCCTGGGTCCTCGGACTTCCCGGGAGCCCAAGGAGACGCGCGCGCAGCTGGAGGAGGAGGAGAGGCTCCTTGAGAATCACTGCCCCTTTCTCAGCCTCAGATCCCCGCTCCTAAAATGGGGAGACACTGGACCCCAACCAAGGCTTTCAAAACTGGCTGTACGTCAGGGGAGCGAGGCATCGTCTCCTGTTTCAAATATCACTTCAAGGGATTGGATCCCAGAAACCTGTGAACTCAAATTGCCCTTCAGAATACTTGTAACATATTTGACGTATTTCAACAGTTGCCCAAACTTGCCATCTATCTGGGGGGAAAGAATTGTTGGGTCCCTACCTCACACCATTCCCCCAAGCAAATTCCAGATTAATGTAAAGAATTACATGTGCTTTTTTTTTTTTTTTGAGCTATAAAAGTATCAGAAAAAAATATAGGAAAATGTATTTGTCTTTGGGGTTGAGAAGGCTGTCTCAAAATGTAAAATGAGAAGTTCAGAAGGGAAAAGGTTAATTAATTTGGCCATTTCAACCTTTTAAAGCTGCATATGAGGAAAGACATGTTAATGAAGCTAGAGGACAAGTGACAGCACTGTCAGAAATGGCTTATTCACAAACCACATAGATTAAGAGTGTGGACGGACTTTCCTGGTGGACCAGTGGTTAAGACTTTTGCCTTCCAACGCGGGGGTGGGGGTGGGGGGTGGGGGTGTGGGTTCGATCACTGATGGGGGAGTTAAATCCCACATGGCTGTGGCAAAAAAAAACCCAAACAAACCATAAAACAGAAGCAATATTGTAACAAATTCAATCAAGACTTCAAAAACCTGGTCCACATTTAAAAAAAAAAAAAAAGCGTCAAAAGAAATCTTAGAGCCAATTCAACCGAAAGTCAGGCAAAACATATGAACAGGCAATTCACAGAGGAAGAAGTCCAATTGACCAAAACACATCTGGGGGTTACAATGTGAAAGTCACTCCACGGTAATACTACTTTTTAAAAAATTAACACAATAGTAAGACATTTTTGCCTCTCAGGTTGTCAAAAATAGATAAATAAATAAAATAATGGTTAACTTTGTGTTTGGGAGAATATGTAGTAAAACAGGTGCTTAGGTGCATTCAACCGCACCTTTTGAGACAGCGGTTTGTCAGTTTCTATCAAGATACACAAAGGATACGACCAGCCACTCAATAAGTCCACCCTAGACAAATGCACTTAAGTGAACATGAAAAGTTCACTGAAATGCGCACTGCAGCGATGAATGTGAGGGTAAGCACTGGAAGCAACCTGAATATAGACCAGGAGAACCAACTAAACTAGAACCCATCCCTACAATGGCAAATGCCAGATAGCAATTTTTAAAAAGAGAGAGAAAAAAAGTAGAACCATCTATAAGGACATGGAAATGTATCCAAGAGCAATTACAGAGTGAAAAATGTAAGATGTAGAACACTGTGAGTCACGACATACCAGTTTTGCTTTGGGGGGGAAAAAAAAGAAGCACAAAACTACATGTGTGTGTTAGAATGCATGGACATTTTTTTATAAGGATTCAGAAATTATATCAGGAAGATGAGGAAAGGGATGACAGCAGCTGCTATACATCCTTTAATAGTAATTAATGGGGGTTTTGGCCTCGCTGTGTGGCATGTGGACCCTTACCCCACCAGGGACTGAACCCATCCATGCTCCCTGCAGTGGAAGCATGGAGTCTCAACCACTGGAACACCAGAGAAGTCTGATGATAATTTTTAAAACCATGAATATATGTTAGCTTTAGCATTTAAAACTTTAAAAATTGATAACTAAGGTATTAATGGTTTTCTAGGCGATTCTTATTTGGAGCGTAGTTGGGGGGAAATTAAGAGGAAGACGAGATCTCCCTCATCAGAAACCCTGGAAAGAAACCCAGAGTCATCTCAGGGTGGAGAACCACACTTTCCAAATGGGGGAATAATAACGGGCTGCCGGAGACCCTATTTCCTGAACCCCACACTTCGCCATGTGGTTTTGTTAAATCCTCACAACAGCCCATTTTACAGAGAAAACTGAGTCTTAGCATGCAGCGGTTTGTTCAAGGTCATAAATGAATATGAGGGTGAAACCGGGGTTCCCGTTTAGGTCTCCTTCACGCCAATGTGCATGACCTTCCCGACTTCTCTGCACTGCTCACTAAAGTGAATACGGGACTTGCCTGGTGGCACAGTGGGTAAGAACCCCCCTGCCGGTGCAGGGGACACCAGTTCGAGCCCTGGTTTGGAAGGATCCCACATGCCACGGGGCAACCAAGCCCGTGTGCTGCCACTACTAAGCCCGCGCACTGACAGCCTGGGCTCGGCAACAAGAGAAGCCACGGCAGGGAGACGCCTGTGGCCACAGCTAGAGAAAACACACAGCGCAGCAACCACGATCCAGCGCGGCAAAAAGTAAATAAAAATAAAGTGAGTGAGGAAGGGAGGAGGGAAAGAAAGAAGAGAGGACAGGGAAGTAAGGAAATCTGGGGTGAGGGTGGGCACCAAAATAAAGGCTGAGTAGCTGGAAATGGGATGTCAGAAACACGTGGGAGAATGGGGGGGGGGGTGTTACTCACCAGCTGGAGTGATGTCTGCAGGACACACCAGCCCTATAGAGGGTTGGGGGGGTGGGGGGGGGTGGGGGCTTGGTCTTGTCAGAGCCTTCACCTGCTCCCAGCCCTACCTCCCTGCGCGCCCAGGAATCCAAGTCCCTGGGCTCTCTTTCCTCCAAGAAACAGGAATCTTGCCCAAACTTCCTCCTCTCTCAGCAGCCGTAAACTCAGACTTCCAATGCCCACTTATCTCAGAGACCAAAAGCCTGGACCCAGGCAATTCCCTGGCGGTCCAGTGGGTACAGCTAAGCGCTCTCAGTGCCAATGGCTGGGGTTCGATCCCGGGTTTGGGGAACTAAACTCCCACAAGCCACGCCACACAGCCAGAAAAACAAAACAAAGCCTAGACCCAAACCCCTCTTTCCTGTACACCCAAGAATTCAGGTGCTTGGACTCCCCCTTTTTCAGGAGACAATAATCTGAGCGCATAGTTCTCCTCTCTGGGGCGTGGGGGTCTGGGTCCCCGGCTTCCCCCTTTCACAGGGACCCAGGTGTCTCAGCTGCCATCTCTCTGTTACATCAAGATTTAGGACTGGACAGTCCCGGTTCCCAGGAATTCAGGTCCCTAGCCCTCTCTTGCTTCAAGATCTAGAGCATCCTGCTCCCCAGCTTCCTCCTCTCCCAGGAGCCCAGGAATCTGGGATCCCCCTGTCCTCTTACCTTAGGTTCCAGGGGTCGGAGCCCCGTCCTGTCACTTTAACCTAGAATTCCCTCTGAACCCTCAGCTAGGGTCTCTTGATCACCCGCACCTGCCCTCAGGGAGACCCAGCCCAGCCCGGGACCCAGGGGGAAGGGGTGGGTGTCTCACAGAGAGTCAGCAGCTGCAGGCTCAGCACCTCCGCCATAGTGGGCAGTTCTCGGTTGGAGCGGGAAGAGCAGCCGGGGCTCAGCCGTGTCCCGTCACCTACCGGAAAGTGAGGCAACTTCAGAAAATCAGAGCCGTGCTCAGGGAAGGGAGGAGGAGCGAGGTGGGGGCCCCTGGGTGATTGTGTCATGGCCTTATGGTGCTTTGGGAAAAGTCAGGAGAGTGGGCGGTCATCACTGTTGTGTTCATTAGGCTAAAAAAAAAAAAAAAAAAAAAAGCTAGCGCCTATTACGTATCAGAACCTGTGCTGCCCGGTGGGGGGGCGGACGGTGGAGGGGGACAGAGGAGAGTCAGACCCCATTATTGTGCTCCAGTAGTTCCCAGCCTGCTATCAGGAAAGCCACATCCCGACCAGGTTAGTTAAAACGGAACGAAAAGACGTGCGCTAGAATGGGGGTCTTCCCAGGTGGCTCAGACGGCAAAGAATCTGCCTGCGATGCAGGAGACCTGGGTTCCATCCTTGGGTAGGGAAGATTCCCCTGGAGAAGGGAATGGCAACCCGCTCCAGTAGTCTTGCCTGGAGAACTCCATGGACAGAGGAGCCTGGCGGGCTACAGTCCATGGGGTCGCAAAGAGTTGGACATGACTGAGCTACTAACACTTTCACTACGTTTTCTCAGGATGGAGATCACACGGGGCACTGTGAGACCCACAGAAGGTCCCTGACCCTTCAGGAATGAGAGTTAGGGTTTGCAGGACGAACTGGTTTTGGGCTAAGACCTCAACTGATAGATTGATCATTTGTCCTCTCGCAGACTCCGTTTGCCCATCTGTAAGATGGGCTCTCAGAAGTAAACTGTAAATGAGGACTGGTGCACTCCGCTTTAGCTGGGCTGCAGTAGGAGGACTGGAAGTTACTCCTCCGTAACGACGTTCTGAGAAAAGCGAGCCGCGGCAGGTGTGCCGCGACAGGCTCGCGTTTAAATCCACAGCGCCGCCGTCTTCCCTACAGCCTTCAGCACCGACCGCAGTTCTCCAATACTACGCACGCGCTGACTCAGCCCGTGGAGGCTCGCGGGTATGGACTACAACTCCCAGAGTAGTCCGCGCCGCCACCACCTCGGATAGCCGTTCTGCGCCACTACGCAAGCGCGGACTCAGACTGCGGGGGCCGTGCTCAAGGACCACAACTCCCAGAGTGCTCCGCGCCCTCTCCGCAGCCGCCGCGACCAAGATGGCTGAGAGTGAGTTCGGGTTCTGCCGGCGCGTGAAGCTGGTTCTAGGAACCCCGGGTGGTGCAGGAGCTAGGGCAACGCGGAGCCCCTGTGGAGCCAGTGGGATCCGGGCCGGAGGGGGGTGCGGAGGTTACGAGGGGTCTCCTCCAGGGCGGTGTTGACGCAAGAGGGATAGAGGTCACCGGAGGCATCACCTGCGAGGGTGACCCTTCTCACCCCTCCTTACAGGAGTCGCAGCCTTCCTCAAGAATGTCTGGGCCAAGGAACCTGTGCTAGTGGCATCCTTCGCCATTGCGGGCCTCGGTGCGTGAGTGTCCCTGCTGCGAATGTGCATCACCCGCAACCGGCGTCCCAGCTTTACCTTCCATCCCGTAGAGGTCCCATCGCTCCCCGCCCATCATTCCGTTCTGTGGCGCGACCCTCGCCCTCAACATCCCTTGTCCCCTCATCATTCCAGCCTGTACCCCGAGCCGCGACCCTTGCCCTCAACATCCCGTGTCCCCCCATCATTCCATCTTGTACCCCCAGCCCCGACCCTCACTCTCAACATTCCGTGTCCCCGCTAGTTATCCAACACCCCAACTCCTAATATTCTGACCCCTCCACCACCCCATCACTCCTCACCCCGTATGCACCCACCCAAGAGTTCTATAATCCCTTGAAAGAAGTTCTCAATCCTAGTTGTCCATTATAAATACTTAACCCCTTTAAAAAAATAATAAATGAAAAGTAATATCATCTCCTCCCCGTTGCCCCTCACCACCCCCCCACCACCAGATTCTGAACTGAGTTGGGCGAGGGGTGGTGCGGGGGAGAGGGGGGTAGGTGGAGCTCGGGCATCTGGTATCTGGTGAAAATTCTCCGGTGACTCTCACGTGCCTCCCTGATGGAGAACCTCAGCCCTGGAACTGGACTGCTCAGACTTTCAGGGGTGGGAGTGGGGCTCTCCCTCTGATTCAGTAGGGCTGGGAGCAACCCGGGCTGCTGCGCTAAGTTCCCAGGCCTAAGTAGCGCTGGCGGACACGCCCCACACTGGGTGAAGTTCCGGACCACAGTTGTCCGGCTCGGCAGCCACGGCCCACTTCCGCCCCAGAGCTCTTGAAAGGGGCTGGTATGAACTGAGATGGGCGGTGTAAGACTCATGTAAGGTATGTGCTGGATTTCAAAGACTTACTATAACAAAAAGTATATACCCTTGATATATTGAAATAATATTTTGGATATACCTGGTTCATTTTTTTAATTTGTGCCTTTTAATTTTAATGTGGCTATTCAGTTCAGTTGCTCAGTCATGTCTGACTCTTTGCGACCCCATGGACTGCAGCACACCAGGCCTCCCTGTCCATGTAAATTGCATCGCTGGTTCTTACCTTCCTGTCTGACAGTGTTGGCCTGGAACACGCCTTTATACGCTCTGCCCCACCTCCCCATGACTCCCGGCTCCCACCCCAGACAGACTGTGGTTTCTCAATGATTGTTCTTTGAACCTCCCCCTCCCCCTCAGTTTTTTAACAGTTCTGATGCCTCTGGAACATTCCCAAGACACCCCCTGACCCATACCCCCCAATATGCTCCACGACTCAAATGTACTCCTTCCGTGACCACCCTTCTTCCCTCCCTTGCCCTCCAGGTCCCGTGTCTGTGAGTACTTGGCTTTCACCAGCCTCTGAAAAGTGTTATAAACCCTTCTGATGTATGGGGCTCCCAGGGTGCCAAGGGGCGTCCTGGAGGTGCTGAACGCCCTCCCTCCTCCCCTCCACGCGCTGACCCCCATTTGGCCAAAGCTCGGCTTCTGTCTGCGGGGGTCTCCTCCTTCCCCTGGGCCTCACGCCTGTTATCTCTCCGCAGCTGTAATCGTGCCCACACTCAGCCCCTACACCAAGTACTCGCTCATGATCAACCGGGCCACACCGTACAACTACCCAGGTGAGTGAGGCCTCCCTGTGCTGGGGGAGGGCAACCGTGGGCAGGCGCTTCGTCCGCAGGGATCCAAGATTCTGCAGTGCAGTCTGGACTCTGTCCTCTCATCCTTCAGTAGATAGACTCCACATGCCATCAAGTTCACTTCTTTTTTTACATTTATTTGGCTGCTCCGGGTCTTAGTTGCGGTACTCGAGATCGTCATCTTCACTGCAGCATGTGGGATCTTTACTTGTGGCACATGGGAGCTAGCTCCCTGACCAGGGGTTGCACCTGGACCCCTGTCTTGGGAGCACTGAGTCTTAGCCACTGGGCCACCGGGGAGGCCCCTCTTGTCTATCTTTGCACTTTGTGAGTTTCTGTGGTAGTTTCAGATTTATGTCCTTGTCTGGGTTCCCAGCCTCTGTTGCTTTCCCAACTGTTGACTTTTTGGGTCTCTGCCTCTCCAGGCCTGTCCTGCTTCCCCATCTCTGTTGGGTCTTTCCCTGGGGCTCCTTTCTATGTCCATCATTCTGGCTTTTCATGTCTCTAGGTCTCTATCTCCCTGCTTCCCTACATCTCTGACTCTCTGACCCTTGGTGGTGGTGCTTGAGTGGCTAAGTCTTGTCCGACTCTTGTGACTCCACAGACTATAGCCTGCCAGGCCCCTCTGTCCATGGGATTTCCCAGGCAAGGATGCTGGAGTGGGCTGCCATTTCCTCCTCCAGGGCATCTCCTCGACCCAGGGATCAAACCCTGTCTCCTGCATTACAGACAGATTCTCTGCCCCTGGGCCACCAGGGAAGTCTTCTCTGACCCTTACTTTCTCATCTCTCCCCTGGGGTCCTGTTTCTCTGTCTGAATGTAAAGCTGACAGGCCAGCCCTTCTCTGGGGGCCTTGGTGATCTGCTGGTCTCAGCGGCCCCCTCTTGTCCACAGTGCCCCTCCGAGATGACGGGAACATGCCTGATGTGCCCAGCCACCCCCAGGACCCCCAGGGCCCGAGCCTGGAGTGGCTGAAGAGACTGTGAGCGCCTCCGTTGACAGGGAGCGGCCCCCGCCCCGATGCCCCAATAAATGCATGAAAACCAGCCCAAGCCTGAGTGTGTGTGGGCAGCAGTGGGCACAGTGGCCAAGGTGAGAGTGGGGGCTGGTTTATTGGGGGGAGTCAGTCAAAGGGGGGGCTGGCTAGGGTGGGGTAGGGCAACAGCTTGTCTGGCCCCCGGGAAACCCAGCTTGAGTCGAGGGCCTCATCCGCTTCAAAGCCGAAGTCTTCCTCGACCTTGATCTGGGGGAGACAGAGAGGGGCGTGAGGAGGCCCTGGCCCGACGGCCCCACCAGAGATCCCCAGAGCTGCCGCCCCCACCCGCCAGCTCTCCCTCCTCTGCTGCCCGCCAGGGTATCTTCCCTTCTCCCCAGAACCTCCTCCAGGTCTTCCTTCTCCACCCAGCCTGGCATTTTCCAGCTCTTTCTCCTTCCCAGGCCAGCCTCACCCCTCTCCCCCGCCTTGCAAGGCCCTCTCTCCCTGGCCTCTCCCCACTCCCCCGTTCCCCTGCGCCGCGCCTCTCCTTTCCTCTCCCCTGCGCCCCTCTCCTCTCCTCTCCCCTGCGCCCCTCTCCCTTCCCCTGCGCCCCTCTCCTTTCTTCTCCCCTGCACCCCTCTCCCTTCCCCTGCGCCCCTCTCCTTTCCTCTCCCCTGCACCCCTCTCCCTTCCCCTGCACCCCTCTCCTCTCCTCTCCCCTGCACCCCTCTCCTTTCCTCTCCCCTGCACCCCTCTCCCTTCCCCTGCACCCCTCTCCTCTCCTCTCCCCTGCACCCCTCTCCCTTCCCCTGCACCCCTCTCCCTTTCCCTGCACCCCTCTCCTTTCCTCTCCCCTGTGCCCCCTCCCTTCCCCTGCACCCCTCTCCCTTCCCCTGCGCCCCTCTCCTTTCCTCTCCCCTGCGCCCCTCTCCCTTCCCCTGCACCCCTCTCCCTTCCCCTGCGCCCCTCTCCTTTCCTCTCCCCTGCGCCCCTCTCCTTTCCTCTCCCCTGCACCCCTCTCCCTTCCCCTGCACCCCTCTCCTTTCCTCTCCCCTGCACCCCTCTCCCTTCCCCTGCACCCCTCTCCTCTCCTCTCCCCTGCGCCCCTCTCCCTTCCCCTGCACCCCTCTCCCTTCCCCTGCACCCCTCTCCTTTCCTCTCCCCTGCGCCCCTCTCCTTTCCTCTCCCCTGCACCCCTCTCCTTTCCTCTCCCCTGTGCCCCTCTCCCTTCCCCTGCACCCCTCTCCTTTCCTCTCCCCTGTGCCCCTCTCCTTTCCTCTCCCCTGCGCCCCTCTCCTTTCCTCTCCCCTGCACCCCTCTCCTTTCCTCTCCCCTGTGCCCCTCTCCCTTCCCCTGCACCCCTCTCCTTTCCTCTCCCCTGTGCCCCTCTCCTTTCCTCTCCCCTGCGCCCCTCTCCTTTCCTCTCCCCTGCACCCCTCTCCTTTCCTCTCCCCTGTGCCCCTCTCCCTTCCCCTGCACCCCGCTCCCTTCCCCTGCACCCCTCTCCTCTCCTCTCCCCTGTGCCCCTCTCCCTTCCCCTGCACCCCTCTCCTTTCCTCTCCCCTGCGCCCCTCTCCCTTCCCGCCCCCCCTCACCGGGGCCAGTTCCGGGGTCAGCGCAGCCCCCACTCGCCGGCCGTCACGGGGTGTGCGCCGCCTCTTCCTCCCGCTGGGCCCCTCGCCAGGGGCCGGGCTGCCTGGCTCCGGGGGCGCGGGCGTCCTTCTAGGTGGGGACAGCCCCTCTTTCTCTGGAGGCTCGTTCTCGGCATTGCCGGGGGTGGGGGCATCTGTGCCCTGGCTGCCCTCGTCCTGGCAGACGGAAGGGGGGCAGGTGAAGGCCGTGTCCCGGGCTCCGAGCCCCCTGCCCGCGACCCCAGCTCACCTCCAGCACGATGGTGAACTGGCTGGAGCGGTAGTCATCGCCGTAGGAGTCCAGTACTCTCATGAGGAACCTGCAGAGAAGCCGCCGGGGCAGGGGGCAGCTTTACCTTCCACCCGGCGGGCGGGAAGGGGCTGCAGCCCAGCTCTGACTCTGAAGGTCTGAGACGCCCGGGTGCCCAGCCCTCGAGCAGCCAGTGGACTCGGGGCAGGACGGGGGCCTCTGCACCTCAGCTCCTGCTCTGGAAACCAGGGTGACCCCCACAACGGGGCGGCCTGATGGCGCCACAGGCCCTGGTGGGGTGTCGGCTCACTGCACACAGTACACTGTCATTTTCATTGGTAGCTGAGAGGCGGGCCCAGGACCCTCGCTCATGACCCTGCCTTCTCTTCTTTTCCTGCTCCCTGCTCCCAGAAGCTTTTTGGTTTTCTGTCTCTGCTGAGCTCTGATCAGATGGTCCCCATAAGCCAGTGCCTGGGCAGAGCCTCTTCCACGCACGACCTCGCCTTCTCCCAGCATGTGCCAGCTGCTCTGGGGGCTGTCCGCTACGGAAGCCGCGGGCCACCTGTCCTCTCCTCGGGTACCTGGCACGTGGTGAGAGTGACTGATGTGCAGAAATGGTCAATTCTGGTTACTTTTATTTAGTTGGGATGAAAATCAGAACCAAGTGAGAGTGACTGACGTGTGAAAATGGTCAATTCCGGTTACTTTTATTTAGTTGGGATGAAAGTCGGAATCAAGTGGTACCAAGCATGTGAAATGAGACTCATGGGACCGAGGGAGTGAATTTCTAATTTCACTTCTTAATGAACCAACTTGGTGGTTGGTTACTGCTAAGCACGCACCGAGGAACTCGTCTTTCGACTTCAGGTGAATAAATTTGAAGAGTGCATGCCCTGAGGGCTCCCATTTGGTCCTCAGCAGCCCTGTGATCCAGTGTGATCCATTGCCCTGCCTTGATGGCAGCCTGGCGCTCAGAGAGGGGGTGTGGCTGGCCTGGAGGCACCCAGCGGAGCAGGGCTCAAGGCTGGGTCTGTGACCCTTGGGCTGGTCTCCTGCACTCCGCCCACCCCATTCACTGGGGGCACACCCGCCGCCCCAGGCCTGGGACTCAGCTTGCTGCCCAGGCCCCAGTTGGCGGGGACAAGGGCTGAGACGCGGGCCGGAGGGGGTTACCTCCGCTCCTGCTGGAGTCTCCGAGTTATTCTCTGCACCTGGTGGAGCCTGTTCAGGACCCGCTCGTTCACCTGCGGGGAGGTGGAGAAAGCACGGGTGAGCTGGGCTCCGAGCGCCCAACGCGGTGAGTGGGGCCCCCTGGGCACCGGGGAGACAGGCCGGGGCCTCCAGGGCCCGCGTGTGTGCCGCTCCCCCTGCTCACTGCCTCTCCGGTTCCGCTCCTTGTCCGCTGCGCTCACACTTGAGTCCCCTGACACGGGCCGGGCCTGGGGGCATTCAGCGCACTCCTCCCCAGGTGCCTGTGCAGCTCACTTCCTCCAGACTGCGCTCAGGCACTGCCCTGAAGGACCAGAGGTTAGACTCTGCACTTCCATAGCAGGGGGCACAGGTTCAATCCCTGGTCAGGGAACTAAGATCCCACGTGCCCCGTGGTGTGGGCAAAAAAAAGAGAAAAACACCTGCGTCAAAGGCTCCCTGCTCAGGCCTCCCCCACTTCCCACACCAGAGCCCCGCCCGCCCGTCCACTCTGCTCAGCTCCGCTTTTCCACCGCCTTCTAGCTTCTGCCTCTACTCAGCGTCCTCACCGTCTCCACCACCAGGACAGAAGCTCCAACGGACTGAGATCTGTGTCCCTGTCCCTAGGGCCTGGAGCAGAGCCTGGCAGGGGGGTGCTTCCTAAACCCTGCCAACCAGAGGACTTATTCGCAGAGTGATAGAGTGCTTCAAGGACCCCAGACCGGGAGACAGGCTGGAGATTAGGGCAGGAGGTGGCTGATTTAGGTAGGGCCGTCACAGGAGATGTGTGGACAAGGTGTGAACAAGTGTGTTCTGCTCCTGGGTCAGAAGGACCTGGGTTGGAATACCAGCCTGCCCCCTTCTCAGCTGTGTGACCTTGGGTAAGTTACTTAACCTCTCTGAGCCTCAAGTTTCTGCATTGGTCAAAGAATAATAACGCAACTTATTCCTGGTTGGGGTTGGGCTAAGAGCAGAGGCTCAAATGCAGCTCCGTTTGAGCAAATGGTGAGTCTCTTTGGAACCCAGCATCCAGCTGTTAAACAGGGCTTGGGATATCTGCTGCTGCTTGGGGGGAGGGCGGGGGGCCGTGGCTGAAAGTTCCCGGCCTGGCATAGAGTGGGTGCTCTCGGGAGAGTGCTCACTGTGCCAGCGCCACCCTTGCACTGAAAGACTCTGTGAACAGGACACGAGAAGCCTTGAAATCACTGGGGGATTTCAAAGAGAGACGCGTGGTCGCGGAGGGAAGAGAGGTTGAGGGGAGCTGAAGGTTGGAGTGGAGCCAAAGCCTCCTGGTGAAAAATATTCCCAGGTGGCCCAGCAGTCAAGAACCCGCACGGCAATCCACTCCAGTATTCTGCCTGGAGAATCCCATGGACAGAGGAGCCTGGTGGGCTACAGCCCATGGACACGACTGAGCAACTAAACAACAATAATAAAAATAAGTGGATCTGGTTTATATATAATATGTATACTTATATTAGGTATTATGTATACTTGTATTAGGGCTTCCCTGGTGGCTCAGCTGGTAAAGAATCCGCCTGCAATGTGGGAGACCTGGGTTGGACCCCTGGGTTGGGTAGATCCCCTGAAGAAGGGAAAGGCTACTCACTCCAGTGTTCTGGCCTGGAGAATTCCATGGACCATGTAGTCCACGGGGTTGCAAAGAGTCAGACATGACTGAGCAACTGTCACTCACTTACTTTACTTACCTTACCGACTTCCTATCTATACACAGACATAAAACCATATTACAAAGAGTACTTCTGGGAATGTCTGGTAACTGTCGGTGGGGTGCATTTGTCTTGCGTGTCTGCTGGGTATTTATGGAGGACTGGGACTGCTGGCCACAGGGTACGCGTAGGTTCAACATTCGTGCACTTTAGGGGAACGTATATAATTTAACATCCAGAGCTGACTGTGCTCCAAGCACTGCCACTGGTCCTGCTGCCCTCAGCCTGGCCTTCAAATCCCCTCCCCAACATCCCCGTCAAACCAAATGGCTCTCCAGTCCTGAGCAAGCCCTGTGCTATGTGAAGTCCCGAACATACTTCTCCAGCTTTCCGTGGCTCCTGCTTACCCTAAGCCTCAGCTCAAACCTCGCTCCCCTGTTAGTTCTCTGTCATCCCTGCCTCTTCCTCTCCTCTGCTCCTACCCGAGTGCAGGCCGCCTCCTCGCCTGCCTGGGCCACTACACTAGCTGCCCCCCTCTTCCGGAACTCACCCAACACCACTGTCGTGGGCTGGATTTTTGTTGTTTAATCGCTAAGTCGTGTCCAACTCTTTGTCCCCAAAACATGGTGTGTGGGAGTCCTAACTCTCAGGACCTCAGAATGTGGACCTTATTTGGACAAAGGCTTTTCACAAAGTAATCAGGCTAAGTAATGAGGCAATTATAGATGGGGTCCTAATCCAATATGGCAGGGACACCCCCCGCCCCACAGCACAGGAAGAATGCCATATGATGCTGAAAGCCAAGATCTGCAAGCCAAGGAACACGAAAGATCCCCAGCAAGCCACTGGAAGCCAGGGAGGGTGCCCAGAACAGATCAGGTTCTCCCTCACAGTGCTCAGGGTGAAGCACTGCTGCTGACACCTTGAGCCCAGACTTCTAGTCTCCAGACCCTGTGACAGTACATTTCTGTCACTGAGCCACCGTTTGTGGTTCTTGATACAGCACCCCTAGGAAATGAGTCCAACCAAAAACAGAGAGTCTTTCAAACACCAGGACCTGACCCTGTTCCTCCCCGATCTGAAAACTTTTGATAGCTCCCTTCACTCAAAAAAAAAAAAAAAAAAAAACATCCAAACTTCTTGCTGTCGTGTTCATGGCCTTTCAAGATCTGGACCCGGCTTCCTGCTCCATCCTCATTCTCACCAAGGAGGCTAATGCAGTGATTCAGCGGAAAGAACCTGAGTCTTGGCAAAGGCTGTGGGGATGGAGGAGAGGAAGCTGAGAGAGATAGGGGAGGCAGAACGGACAGGACCTGAGCAAATGATGTCAGGGGTGTGAGATCTGAAAAGTCAGAACAATGGGGAGCCACGGAGGCACCTGTGAGACAGCAGTGAGCTGCTTTGGGTTGTCAAATGAAGCTCCTAGAGGAGACAGCCCTCCAAGGTGCCTTGCAGGGTGCCCGGACACACACTAGGTGCTAAATAAATGAATGAATGAATAGACGGTAGGTTCATTCACCCGGGCAAGGAAGGCTGGGCACCTAGACAGGCAGACACTGGGAAGGATTACTAACTCAGGCCAGAGGAGCCCCAAACGGGGGGATCCACAGTCACCTACCTGCTCGATCTCCCGGCAGCGCCGACCCAGCGCCTGGTACTTCCTGCGATTTAGTTCCCGCTGGCGCCGCCGACGGCCCCGGGCTGCCTCTTCCTCTTCATCTCGCTCCCGGAGCCCGGAGCCGCCCAGACCTCCGGACACAAACTCCACTTCGGTCTCAAGCTCGCTCTCCAGGATGTGACCACCGAAGAGCGGAGGCAGCGCCAACTCCGAGCCTGGCGGCGCCGAGAACTCCTCGAAGCCCACGGCTGCCATAGTCCTGTAAGGTCGGGGTGGGGCTCAGGGACCCCGACGCCCCGGCTCCTAGTCCCTCCTCGTTGAGGTCTAGGAAGGAGTCCAGGCCCCTAGCCCACCCCTTCCCAGGATCCAGGAGTCCAGGCCCCTAGCCCACTCCTTCCTAGGATCCAGGAGTCCAGGCCCCTAGCCCACCCCTTCCCAGGATCCACATCTCTTCACCGGACTGCTCAAGCCGCAACCCCTCACCCAGACCCAGGAGTCCCGGCCTCCGACCTCCCCGACCCTCAGACCCAGGAGTCTAAAGCCGCAGCCTCCTGCCTCAGGATGCTTGAGTACGGACCCCAGTCCCTGAAGAGTCCTAAGCTAAAGCAACCGCAGGAACTGCAGCGCCGCGTCAGTCCTCAGCGCAGGCTGCTATCATGCAGCTACAACGTCTTTTGCGATTCGAAGTTTTCCTCAAAATCACTCACCCCTCTCTCTGCTCCAGTTCCATCTCTCCTGCTCGGGGAGCCCCAGGCCCCAGAACTTCCAACCTCGGCAATCTCCGTAGGTTAAGTGGTCCGCAAAACTACCCGTTCCGTCAGGCTACGCGGCCCCAACATCCAGGACTCTGCCGCCACGCCTTCTGGGAGCGGTAGTTTCCTATTTCCGGTTCCGCTCCGTAACCCCTCCACCTCCACCCCGACTCCCGGCTTATACTAAAGTTTGTTTTCTCGTTGAACGCCTCTACCGTTCGTCCCAGTTGCCCTTTATTCTTATCGTGACACCCTGTCGCGAGACTGCGGCAAATCTCCGTTTATCGGGCTCAGTCCACAGCGGGCCACGAGCTGGATAAGGCGTCTCTCCTTTCCCCGCTCACCCCTTTTCCGCCTAGCGTCAGGTGCTAATAAAGTTGTTGTTCCAAACGCTCCCGGAAAGACGCGAGGCGGGGGCCAATCAGAGCGCAGCTTTGCTTCGACGAAGGCGCGAGGGTGAGACGTCATCAGTGAGCGTCGACCGCTGTTGGGAAGCTATCTTCCTAGAAACCGTGGTGTGAGGAGGGAAGAGGTGAGCGTGATGGAGATGAGGGAAGGGCTGGAGGTCGGATTCCCGGGCCTTCGTAGGCCGACGACCCAAGGGTCTCAGAGCGCCGTCAGGGTCACATCTCTGGGGTGTAGCGGGAGCAAGAAAACCGTTCCTGGGTGTCAGGGCTTTGCATGGTGGTGCCTGGGGAGACAGGCTTAATCAAGTCATTACTTGAATAAGTAATGTGTGACCCGCCTTAGGGTACACACAGGGCGTGTGCTGTGTCTATTACCAAGCAAGCTATCTACTCTGGAGCTGGAAGAGGACGAGAACTGAAGGATAAGGAGGTGTTGAGCTGGTAAAAAAGGGAGGGTATGAAGACCTAAAGTGAGGGGAAGAAGTGGATAAGAGAAAGAAATGTGAGGACTCGTGGGGTATGGGGGATAGGGGCCGGGGCTGAGGCTAGAAAGGTGGGCTGGCGTCAAGCGAGGTCGTGGCACCTACCCCGTGCCAGGTGCTAAGCTGGGCGATACAGTGAACAAAATGGACATGTCCCTGTTTTCATGGAACTTTTAGCTTAATAGGGAAGGTGGACATCAAACAAAATGTTAGAAGCTTAGAGAATTTCAAGGGTTGAAGTAAACAAACTGGTTCACAAGTTGTGCAGCAACAGGATAGGATCCAGTCTTGGAGTCTGGGAAGATCCACGCTGCAAGAAATATTGTTTGTGTCCCTGCGTTAGGAATGAAAAAAATAATATATTCAGAGAGTGGAGAAAGAAAACCAGACGTGGTTAGCATAAGGATTTTAGTCACTCATTCTTTCATTTGCCCAATATATCTTGAATACCTACCGTATACTAGACGTTTTGTCAGCATGAAGTGCTAACCACTAGACCTCTGGGAAATTCCCTAAAGTTTTTTTCAAACTTTATCTTTTTTTTTTTTTTTTTTTTTGGAGTATAGTTGACTGACAGTGTTGTGTTTCTGTTTTATTGGCCAAGCTGCAGGGCATGTGGGGTCTTGGTTCCCTGACCAGGGATCACACTCACTCCCCCTGTAGTGTCAGCTCAGAGTCTTAACCACTGGACTGTCAGTCGCTCTTCTCCCTTAGAGATTATGAGAAGATACTCAATAGAGTTTCCTCTGCTATACAGTGTCTTTGTTGGTGACCTATTTTATATATAGTAGCAGCAGCAACATGTATATGATACATGTGTCTTACTAAAAAAGAACAGGAAGAGGGAGCAGTTTCTTATTTAAAAAAAAAAAAAAAGAAAAAGCACTGGGGAGGACAGAGTGAGGGGACTGTACCTTGTAGAATAGTGCTTTGCGTGGGCTTCACAAAAACAGTCTACAGCACCCTGGGGTGGATGAGGTGCTGCTCCGCCTGCGAGGTGATTGGCCTTCAGGCTCTAGACATTTTAGGCCCTGCCTGGCTGTCCTGACATCTGAGGAGAGCAGTATTTCAGAATATCTGTTGGTGGGGTGGGGCCTCTGCAATGGGTGGAGGAAAAGGAGGATGTAAGAAGAGGTCGTATCTCATTAAGAGGACGGGGTGTACCTTTTCCTAAGAAGTCTTAGAGACACTGGTGTGAGGGTGTGTGGTGTCTTGTCCCGTGAAGTGAGGGTGGGAAGGGTGAGCTGTGACCGGAGACCGCCTGGTTCTGGGAGGCCGCTTCACACGCAGCAGGTGTTTGCTGAGCATCTGTCATGTGCCAGGCACCGTTTGGAGCCGGAGAGCAAAGCAAACGAACGTTCCTTGTCCCTGTGGCGCCCGTGTGCAAGTGGGGTTGATCAAGAAGGACCAGGGCCTTCTGGCCAGGGGAGCCCCCTCCCTGTAGTGAGGGGGAGCCCCGCCCCTGCCTCCCCACAGGCCTCAGGATGTCTCTGGCTGACGAGCTCCTGGCCGACCTCGAGGAGGCAGCAGAAGAGGAGGAGGGAGGAAGCTACGGGGAGGAGGAGGAGGAGCCGGCCATCGAGGATGTGCAGGAGGAGACACAGCTGGATCTTTCTGGGGACTCGGTCAAGAGCATCGCCAAGCTGTGGGACAGCAAGATGGTGAGCGGAGGTCCCGGGCAGGCCGATGCGGGCAGCAGCGCCCTTTCCCTGGCGGTACCTGGGCTCTGACTCTCCTCTTCTCCCCACACAGTTCGCCGAGATCATGATGAAGATTGAGGAGTACATCAGCAAGCAGGCCAAAGCTTCAGAAGGTGCCTTCTCCCCTCCCACTCGTGACAGTACTGTCGCTGCCGTCATGATCAGGGCGTGAAGAAACAGGAACAGGCTCGAGGAAGAGCTGCACCAGGGACAGGGAGCCATGGGCCAGACACCCCAGGGTGCAGCTTAGGAAGCAGGCACAACGCTGGTTGCCCCAGCCCCGGAGCTTCCAGCCTTTGGGAAGCCCTCACACATCACGCTGGGGAGCACGGCTTTTAGTCCTCAGGGCATGAGGGTTTAGTTCCAGGAGAGAGAAGGTCAAATCTAGACTGGCCGGGACAGAAAGACGGGAGGTTTGCAGACACGCAAACCTGTTCCCTAGTTTCCTCTTCAGCCCCTCCGTGCCCCGCTCTAGCCGCATCCCCAGCCTTGCCCAGCTGCGGGACCCGGGAAGGGGTGGGTGCTTAGACACATACCCACACCGGGCTGTTTCTCATCCCCACAGTGATGGGACCAGTGGAGGCGGCCCCTGAGTACCGGGTCATCGTGGATGCCAACAACCTAACAGTGGAGATTGAGAACGAGCTGAGTGAGTCCTGGGAAGGGCAGGCAGAGACAGCCCTGCCCAGTGTCCCCCACAGCCTCTCCTGTCCCCACTGGAGGGCAGGATCCCAGGCCACCTTCCCCGCTGGCCTTTCCCAGGGTCCTGCCCCAAGCCCCTGTGTTAGTTCAGATGTAAATTCACCTACTGAACAGAGTGGTGACATGAGAAGGAAGTGTATTTTTCTCTCATGGGAAAGTCTGGAGCAGCCCAGGCTCTCTGCGTCTTACTGATATGCCACCTGTTTCATGGTACAAAGTGACTGTCCACCTCCAGCCATCACCTTCACATCCCCATCAGCAAAAAAAATCGGGAGAGGAGGAGGAGGGCACATTTTTTCCTGTAAGAGAGTGACCTGGAGGTTGCCTGTGTGACTTGCACTCATGCCTTGTGGACCAGAACTGATCCACACAGCCGCACCCAGCAGTAGGGGCAGCCTTTGTGCTGTGTATCTGTGAGCCCAGCTGCCATGAGGGGCTCCCTCACTGCAGGTCGAAGGGCAGATGGGTGCTGGGGGAGCCAGCGGCATCTGCCTGCCCCTCATCGGGCTCCTGCCCGCCCTGTGCCCCCAGACATCATCCATAAGTTCATCCGGGATAAGTACTCAAAGCGATTCCCCGAGCTGGAGTCCCTGGTCCCCAACGCTCTGGATTATATCCGCACGGTCAAGGTGAGCATGGAGGAGGGGCCCCCAGTGACCACGCCTGTTGAGAGCGCCCTGCTCTTGGACCCTCCGGGTCTGAGTTGGGGGGTCACTCAGCTCTGGGCCAGAGACAGGATGGGAACAGGAAACAGAGACTGGGGGAAGCCAAGACCACGAGATGGCAACAGGCCCTGGAGCGTTCAGGGAGAGGGAGGAGGCGAGTGTAAGGAGGTCATCAGGTCAACCTGGTCTCCGAGGCTCCAGGTCTGAGGGGAAGGTCCCCACGGGAGGGTCAGGCACGTGAAGGCGGGACACCACCCAGCACCCAGGCTCCCCCGAGAGTCGAGCAGATGGGGGTGGGGAGAAGACGCAGTCAGACCTGCACTGGGAGTGGATGTGGCAGCAGGCCTGTGGAGGCAGCCCATCCTCCGCAGGTGGACTGTGTGTGCTTCCGGGTCAGCCCGCCCTGGGCAGACAGTGTGGATGCTTTGAGCCGCGGCGTTGTGGGAACTGGGGGCAGACGGGGGCGGCCACTGTCCCTGCAGGAGAGATTCTAGGGCCTCCTGAGTCCCCGAGCCTCCCCCTCTCACCCTCTCCTCCCCCAGGAGCTGGGCAACAGCCTGGACAAGTGCAAGAACAACGAGAACCTGCAGCAGATCCTGACCAACGCCACCATCATGGTCGTCAGCGTCACCGCCTCCACCACCCAGGGGTGCGTACCCGGCAGTCCACCTGACGGATGACGGTCGCAGGGCCCCTGCGGCACGGGTGTCGGTGTCAGGAGGACCGGTTGCTGCAGTTCCACGTGTTCGCCGAGCACCTCCTGCAAGCCGGGCTCTGGGCTCAGGGTCCCCCCAGAGCCTGTGGTCCCGAGGGGTGTGGCGGAGCACAGGCCTGTAATTAGGAGTGGCGTCCCTCTGGGGTGCTGTCCCCTCATGAGGGGCATGCGGGTCTCCCCCTGCCCCTCAGTGTCTGTGGCAGGCCTGAGAGAAGGGCAGAGGCGTGTCACCCTACAACAGGGCTCTGACCAGACAAGCCGTGAATGGCAGGTCGACGGCTGCTGGTGACGGTGCTCCTAGGGGAGCAGCTGGACGAGAACCTGGCTGGTCGCCAAGGCCGAGACCTGCAGGGTCTGGGGAGCTGGGGGGAGGGTTTCGGTAAGAGGAAACACCCGCAAAGAGCCTGGCTGCAGCCTGGCCTGGGCCAGCTTGCCTCCCCCAGGCAGAGAAGGGAAAGCGGAGGACAAGGCCACAGAGCGGGCCAGCGGGGATGTGCCACCACGGGCTGCTTCCCTGCGGCCCCTGCTTCCAGGCCTCGGGGCTGGCGGGGCTAGTAATCGTCCCGAAGGTGCACATGCATGCACACACACGCGTGCATGCACGCACACACGCAGGGAGGGTGGGGCCCCTCACCACTCAGGAGCCCCGGAGGTTGGGGTCCTTCGGTCCGTCTCAGCCGCACCTCTACCCCGCAGGCAGCAGCTGTCAGAGGAGGAGCTGGAGCGGTTGGAAGAGGCCTGCGACATGGCGCTAGAGCTCAACGCCTCCAAGCACCGCATCTACGAGTACGTGGAGTCGCGGATGTCCTTCATCGCCCCCAACCTCTCCATCATCATCGGGGCCTCCACCGCCGCCAAGATCATGGGTGAGGCCCGGCCCCACACCACGCGACCTCGGGGAGGCCTCTCCCTTTCCTGTGAATCGGGGGATGTTCTACACGTCCCGGATCCTCCTCCTATCAGGGCACCTGCCTTGTGGTTGGGGTCCAGCCTGGGACATCATCTCACCTGGCTCACCTCTGTAACAGCCCTGTCTCCAGACTCTGAGGTGGCGGGGGCTTAGGACTTAAGCAAGTGTATTTGTGGGGGGGACACTTCAGTCCGTGAGGCAGGCAGGTGCGGGGTTGCGGGAAGGATGAACTGCTTTTTCCCCCACTCCCCACCACCTCTGACCTCACATCTTTGGGCAAACCATGTCACATGCCTTGGTTTCCACTCTGGAGACTGGGGGAGGGGGGAAGGTGTTGGCCGCGCCTGCAGACACGCTCTCGGAACCCAGAGGCGGTTCACGCCGGGCCCCCACGGTGACCACCCCCTGAAGCACAGACAGGCCCGCGTGGCTTCCCAGACGCGGGGTCGGGCTCCTGGTTCACCAGTGGTTCACTGTGCGCCCTCCGGCACGTCGCTTCGCCCCTCGGAGCCCCTCCGAATCCCCCTGAGATGGGACATGTTGATGCTCCCTGGCGGAGGCCCCCTTGGAACTGCGGCCAGAAACTCTTGTGAAGGCGCAGCGCTTGGCAGACACCCCCACCCCCACTGACGCCCACCCCCCTCCCGCCGCAGGGGTGGCCGGCGGCCTGACCAACCTCTCCAAGATGCCCGCCTGCAACATCATGCTGCTTGGGGCGCAGCGCAAGACGCTGTCGGGCTTCTCGTCCACCTCGGTGCTGCCCCACACCGGCTACATCTACCACAGCGACATCGTGCAGTCCCTGCCCCCGGTGAGTGCCCCCCGGGCCCTGGGGTCACTGCTGGCGGCAGGCGTCGGGAGCTGGAGGGCGGGCCGCACAGGGGCACACTAGGAGGCCGGAGCCGACAGGCCAGCTTGGAGTTTGTCCGCGCCACCTACCAGCCGGGCACAGAGCCCGAGCTCTGAGCCTTGGCCTCCCCGTCTGTATGTGGGCGAACTGGACCTGGTTCATCTGCAGACGCGAGAGGAGGAGGAAGAATACACCAGCGGTGATCACTGGTTACTGTAGGGTATCAGTGCAGGCCCGCAGCTGCAGTGGAGGTGGAGGCTGCGGGCAGAGAGGGCGGCAAGGCAGCAGTTCTGGGAAGCCTGGGCTCTGACGCTGCCTCGCTCTGACCCGCCTCCCTGTCCTGCCCCAGGATCTGCGGCGGAAAGCAGCCCGGCTGGTGGCCGCCAAGTGCACGCTGGCAGCCCGCGTGGACAGCTTCCACGAGAGCACGGAAGGGAAGGTGAGGGCGGCAGTGGTGTCCGTGTGGTCTGTGCCCTGTCGAGGAGGGCCGCCATCGGAGGACCCCCCGCACGGGCACTCACAGGGTGGGGCGGGGGTGTCGTTGGGTCCCACCCAGGGTGGCGCCCCCTCCCCCACGCTGCCATGACGATGGCCTCACATGTAGTGGCCTAAAGGGACACGGGGTTGCGCTCTTAGGGTCCTGTAGGTCAGAAGCCCACGGGGGTTCCCCGAGCTGAAGCCATGGTGCTGCCCGAGTTTGCTCCTCCGGAGGCTCGAGCTGGGGGAGGGCCGCTCCCTGCTGTTTGCAGCTCGCCAGGGCCACTGCGCCCCCTGCTCGGGGCCCCTGCCTCGTCTTCAGAGCCAGCACAGCCTCTGCACGCTCTCCCTGGCTCTGCCTCTGTCTGCACTTCTCTGACCCTTTAAGACCCCAGTGATCCCACTGGGCCCACACACACCACTAAGCTCTCATTCCCCATTCCGAGATCCCCAGCCCAGTCACACCTGCAGAGCCCCGCTTGTCAGGTGGTGACGAGCTCACAGGGACCAGGGCCGCTGACACCTTGAGGTCGTGGGGGGAACGTTTTTGCTGCACCAGGGTCTGTCTCTGGACACCTTGGGGCAGGGGAAGTACTTCTCTGCTGCACCAGGGTTTCTCTCTGGACACCTTGGGGCAGGGGGAGGAACTTCTTTGCTGCACCGGGGTGTCTCTCTGGACACCTTGGGGCAGGGGAGGAACTTCTCTGCTGCACCGGGGTCTCTCTCTGGACACCTTGGGGCGGGGGAGGAACTTCTCTGCTGCACCAGGGTCTCTCTCTGGACACCTTGGGGCGGGGGAAGTACTTCTCTCCTGCACCAGGGTCTCTCTCTGGACACTTTGGGGCGGGGGAAGTACTTCTCTGCTGCACCGGGGTCTCTCTCTGGACACTTTGGGGCGGGGGAAGTACTTCTCTGCTGCACCGGGGTCTCTCTCTGGACACTTTGGGGCGGGGGAAGTACTTCTCTGCTGCACCGGGGTCTCTCTCTGGACACCTTGGGGTCGGGGAGGAACTTCTTTGCTGCACCGGGTCTGTGTCCTCTGCCAGCACCATCGCCGTGCTGGTATTTATTCCGTCAGCCTGTCTTCCTGGGCAGACCTGTTCTGTGAGAGATGTGTCCATCCCATGCATTTCAGTTTTCCAGGCACCCAGCCTGGCACAGCCTTTGGGGCTCTCTGACCATGGGGTATGGCAGCGACCCGCCCAGATGAAAGTCCTACCCCCGTGGCGTCTTCACTCTGACTGGGGGCGGGCAGTGATGGGGAGACCCATGCCGGTCAATGTGCAGGGCGTCCGGGGTGCCGAGTAGAGGCTGGGGGGAGAGGGGCATGGAGGTGCTGAGGGAGCTTAGACTGATGAACCTGGAAGGCGGGGAGGGCTGCTCTGAGGAGGTGAGGGTTTAACGTGGACCTGCACACAGGGAGCAGGCAAGTCCCTTGGACGCTGGGGGACGGGGTCCGAAGCAGCGGAACCGTCAGCACCAGGCCGAGGCTAGAGCCCAGCAGGCCCCGGGGAGGGCAGAGCTGGCGGGACGGGGGGGTCACGTCAAGCCTGTGCACCTTGGGGAGAGCCTGGCTCCTCAGAGGAGCTGACGGGGGCCGATTGGGGTCCTTCCTGAAGGAAGAGCCTGGCGGGATTCTCGGGTGCGGCGGTCTCCAGGGCGTCCCCCTTACTGACCGGAGGGGAGCTGCGGCGGGGGGGCAGGCCAGGCCCGTGGGAGCTGCTGCCAGACCCCAGCCCGTCCTCCCCAGGTGGGCTATGAGCTGAAGGACGAGATCGAGCGCAAGTTCGACAAGTGGCAGGAGCCGCCACCCGTGAAGCAGGTGAAGCCGCTGCCGGCGCCCCTTGACGGGCAGCGCAAGAAGCGAGGCGGCCGCAGGTGGGGGCCCGGGGACCGGCGGGGCGGGGCGGGGCGGGGCGGGGAGGGGACCATCCGGGCGGGAAGGGCCGAGGCTCCCCCTTCCCCGCTGACCCCCTGCCCCGCCCCAGGTACCGCAAGATGAAGGAGCGGCTGGGGCTGACAGAGATCCGGAAGCAGGCCAACCGCATGAGCTTCGGAGAGGTCACACCCCCCTACCTCGCGCCCCCCCACCCCCTCCTCTCCTGTGGCCATGGCAGCACCTCTGCCTCTTTCCTGGTCCCCTGGCCTCCACTCTCCCAGCCCCAGAGGGATCTCCATGACAGCACAGGCCCCCAGGCTCACCTCCCCCCCATCGCCGTGCTGTCCAGGCCTTCCCAGACCCCACTCCTGCCAGGCCCTTGCTACCCGAGCATCACCCCGCTGGTCCTGCCAGAACTAGCTCATGTGTCCTCAGTGAAAACTGTTTCGGTTCTTCACACAGCACAGACACATACACATTCCCTCTCAACTCAAGCAGTAGTAACAGGACCCGTGCTCCTCACTGGGGCCCCAGCAAGGCTCACTGCACTCGGGGCCCAGGTGGTCGCTGATGGGATGGAGCCCTGGGCCGACTGAGCGGCGGCTGACACTTGGATGTCTCCCCTCCCACCAGATCGAGGAGGACGCCTACCAGGAGGACCTGGGCTTTAGCCTGGGCCACCTGGGCAAGTCGGGCAGCGGGCGGGTGCGGCAGACACAGGTGAACGAGGCCACCAAAGCCAGGATCTCCAAGACGCTGCAGGTACGGGCCAGGCCCCGGGGATGGGGGCAGGCCTGGGCGCGCAGACGCAGGCCACAGCCCTGAGCGCCCTGCCCTCCTTGTAGCGGACCCTGCAGAAGCAGAGCGTGGTGTACGGTGGGAAGTCCACCATCCGTGACCGCTCGTCGGGAACCGCCTCTAGCGTGGCCTTCACTCCACTCCAGGTACCGGCCCTCTGGAGGCAGGAGGCCCGGGGAGAGCCGTGTTCCCCATCCTGGGCTTCTTCCTTACCTGTGCCCGTCTTCGGGGCTGCCATGGGCTTGGGGGGGGCTCCAAAGAAGCCCCCGAGGTTGTGTCTGGGTTCCCAGCACACGGCGAGGTTCGCAGGGACCGCTGAGTCTCTGTGGCCCCAAGCAGGCCCAGCTGCTCCCACCCCTGAGGAATGCCTGCTGAAGTCCGGGGGCACTGTCGTAGGCGCTGAGATAGGCAGACACACACGGGAGTTTTGCCCTTTTGGAGTTTATCTCAAGGTTAAAACAAGTAAGATACAGTGTGTCCGGAGGTGGGAGGTGCTGGGGACTGAGAGGACCAAAGGAGACGGCGCCTCCGGGACAGCCTCAGTGAGGTGGGGATCTCTGGGTGTAAGACATCTGGATCAACGCCGGCCACATGTCAGACCCCCAGCGCTGGCTGTTAAATCCTCGCTGGGGCTGCGGGCAAACCTCTTACTTCAGGGACTCAGTTTCCTCATTCAGGAACCGAACAGGATCAGCCTTTCTCAAATGGTGTTTTTAAAATCGCCTGGGGAACTTGTTACAAATTCAGGGATCCAGGTCCTCCCTGCTCCCCTCACCCCCAGAACCACAGAGGATCTCCCAGCGTGGGGGAGACTTGGAGGCTGGCACACCCTCCACATGCTTGCCCAGAACCTCAGGCCCATCAGGAAGGGCCGTGGGCCCCTGACATGCCACGATTCCCTCACGGGGAGGCTGTTAAAGACCAGGCCGTCTCCCCACCCCGCCCTGTGTCCCTCCCCTGCCCAGGGCCTGGAGATTGTGAACCCACAGGCAGCGGAGAAGAAGGTGGCGGAGGCCAGCCAGAAGTACTTCTCCAGCATGGCCGAGTTCCTCAAGGTCAAGGGCGAGAAGAGCGGCATCACGTCCACCTGAGGGGGGCACCCGGCTGTCGCCGGCCGGAGGGACACGGGGCCCCCCTCTCTGAGGGGGTCGGGGTCTGCAGGGGCTGGGGGTGCTGGCAGGGAGAGGCACCCAGGCCAGCCACTGTGGCGTGATGGCCAGGAGGCCTGGGAGGAGCCCAGCCCCCCACGCGGAGCTCGCCGCCCCCTCCACAGACACACAGCCAGGCTTCATCACGTGTCGTCTTTATTTTAACTGGGAAAGGAGGTACCTTTGGAATGGATGTAATTAAAAGCACATCATCAGGATCCAGTCTTGGCAAGTGAGCGTTGTCAGCCCCCTGGGTGGCTGAGGAGTCAGCGCCCTGGGGTCTGGGGAACAGAGCTCGGGCCCCACAGGACCCAGGTCCACCCCTGGGCCTGTCACCTCCTCCTCGTGCAGTTCCGGGGCGAGGAGCACCCTCTCCATCTCCAGGCCCCTTCGAGAACCCCGCTCATTCCAAGGCCCCAGCTTCCAGCACAGGCCACCTGGCTGCTTGTGGCACCTTGGGCGGTTGTTCCACCTTCCAGGCCTCCCCACTGACATCACCAGGCGCACACGTGAGGACAGAAGGATGCTCAGGAAGCACTCAGCACCGAGCTCACCCTCAGGGCCCCATGACAGGGGCACTGCTATTACTCCAGTGTTGGCTGAGGACTTCCCGCTCCCACCCTGGTGCGCCAAGCCCTGCCCGTGTGGGGCAGACAGGTGCCCTGCCCTGGGGGGGGGGGGGAACCCAGCACTACGAGAGCACCTGCCAGGTTAGGGGAGTGCTGTGCCTCCAGGGGCCGCCTGCTCTGGGCTGGGAGCTGGCTTCAGAGCTACTTGCTGACCTGCGAGGTCAGCCATCCTCAGCTACACTGGAGGAGCAGCCCCGCTGGAAGCCAGGCCTCTCCAGCTCACAGTTTCTCTCTGGGTCTCTCCCCAGCTCATGGGGTCCTGGCTGAAATCTCTCTCCATGGGACTCCCCCGTCACCACTCAGGGCTCTGTGTGTCTCTGGACCCCAGTCTGCCCCTCATCCCAGGGCTACTCTCTTTCCCTCCCTCACGTGAGAGAGTCTGCACACCTGGGAGGTTCTTTCCAAAGGTCAGATAACCCCAGGCCACAGAACTGTCTTCCCAGACTTACCCTGGAACTGTGTAGATCAGCCTTGCTTGAAAGTGACGACCTTTGCTGACCTCTGCCTGTGGGTGTGCCAGGGAAAAGCCACCTGTCAGAGTCCCCGTCCCCCGCTGGCCAGACTGAACTGTTGAACCAGTGGATGGGGGCATGGAGGTGCGAGTCTCAAGAAGGAATCTAAGTCACCCGACAGTGCTGCATCCTCTTAGAACAGTTTCTCCAAGTTCAGTATGTTTCAGGATCAGCTGGAAGGAGAGTTTGATTCAATTGGTCTATGTGTACCTGTGTGTTTTTAGTCTTTCAGTCATGTCCGACTCTTTGTGACCCCATAGGCTGTAGCCCCCCAGACTCCTCTGTCCATGGGATTTCCCAGAAGAAAATACTGGAGTGGGTGACCATTCCCTTTGCCAGGGGATCTTCCCCACCCAGGGATCGAACCTGCGTCTCCTGCACTGGCAGAGGATTCTTTCTTGCTGATCCACCAGGGAAACACATAGTTAGTCTGTGGTGGGGCTCAGACACATGACTAAACTTCGCAGGTGGTGTTTGTTGCTGCTGATGCCAGGACTCACTTTGAAAACTACTGCTCTAGAAAGTTCTCTACCAGATTATAGCATGTTGGAATCATCTTCAGAGTCTGAATTACCAATGTCTGGTTCCCATCCCAAGAAACTCTTGATTTAATTGGTCTAGGACAAGGCCTGAGTATCTGAATTTTTTTAAATCCCCAGGTGCTTCTAATGTGCAGCCAAGTTTGAGAACCATTGCTCTAGACCCTTGCTACTCAGAGTGTGAACTGTGGGTCATCACCATCACCTGGGAATCTTAGAAAGCAAGGCCTGGGACCTCCTGAATCAGAATTTGCATTTGACAAATCCCCAAGGGATTTTTGAGCCATCTTAAAGGCACTACTCCATCCAGGGGCCACATGTTGAATAACAAGGCTGTTCTGGATCAGTAACTCTTCAACTCTAGTGCTCACCCAGGACGTTTGTAAAAATAGAGATCCCCAGGCTTCACTCCCCAGGTCTGTGCGAACCTAAAAGCGCCTGCCTTGCCACAGGTGATTCCAGTGTTCTCAGCTGCATCTCCCCTGGACATAGCTTACTTTCCTCCTCCTAGAGGAGCTAGGCAGACCTGATTTCCCATCTCCACTGTGTGACCCAGGGCAAATGCCTCCTGGTTTGCAGAAGCACCGGTACCTAGCAAGTCTTAACCACAAGTCATTCCCCGTATCCATCCATGTATTCATTCAGCAAACGGTTACCGACTGCTTTCTACTGCGAGAAGAAGACTCAAATCATTAGCAAAAGGATGGCATACTCGCAAAAGTAGATTCTAATGAACAGGGCTCATGGGACCACTCAGAACGGGAGATCAGGGAAGTTTTCCCTCCAAGAGAAGACCACCGAGCTGAGATCTTAAGGACCAGTAGGCGACAATCATGGTGGGGGGAGGTGCGCACGGGAGTGGGGGGTGGACAGGGAATCCCATCTGTACCTTCTGCGGCGTCCTCACGACAACAAGCGAACGGAGGTGCGGAGGAGAGTTCCTGTCCCACAATCACGTCACCATTCAGAGGAAGGACAAAAACTCCATGCCTCCATGCCGCTTCCCAACCAATGCAGCTATGCGTGATGTCAGTGACTTGGGGCATTGTCTTCTGTTTCCTTCCTTTTCTTCCATCCTCTGAGTCTCAAAGATGGGTCACAGGCACTTGGAGAAAGACCGTGCAACTGAGAGACCTGTCCGCCTGGCCAAGACACAAGGCAGGCGGAAAGATGCGCTAGTCCCAAGCCTGCCTGCTACTCCCGGTTTCACACGCTTCCAGGAGCGGGTACCGCCCACTCGTCACATCATTGGACGGCCAGAAATGAACGACAGCCGGGTCCACGAACGGGAAGGGGCGGGCGATCTTGCCTGGCTCCGCCCTGGGGCTGCCCTGATTGGCAGGTACCTTCAACCCGGCCCCCGATTTGAAGGCACCTGTCTGTTTCCGATTAGGTACGCGGCCTTTAACGCCTACTCGCCATGCCTTCCTCCGCTTTCCCCACCCACTCTCTGGACCAGCCAATGACTTCAGGGCAGAATATCCCCCCACAACCAATGGAAGACGGCTCCAAACTTGACGGACGACTTCCCGCCCCTGATCAGCCTAGCTCCTCCCTCCGACCAATTGGGTTACTAGAGGGGGGCGGGTGTACCCAATCAGGGCGACACAGGCATCTGGATTGACGCACAAGTCCTCGCGCTGGCGTGTTGTGCCCCGAGGCGGGAGGAGGAGGCGGAGCGGGGAAGGAAAGCCTGAGCCAATCCTAGCAGCCCGCGCGGGAAGCCAATCGAACGCCGCGCCTTGCAGGGATTGTCCAATCATCAAGATGGGGCCGGCCGCATCCCCAACAAGAACCAATAGAGCGAGCCCGACGGGCAAGAGCGACGTGCGGCCGGAGCAATGATAGGCCTATATTCGGGGCTCGGGGGCGGGTCGGCGCCAGAGACGAGAAGAGAGGAGGGGAGGCCTCCTCCGCCGCCGCCATCTTGGACCGGGCCCGGTCAGCTTCCGCGGAGCCTTCGGCAGACGCCGCGGCCTCCCTTGAGCCCCGACCCCGTCGTCAGAACAACCCCGGGCCCACATCCCCCCACCCCACTTCCGCTTCGCGCCGCTATCGCGATAGCGCCCGGGCCCGGGGCGCGAGAATAAGGCGGCGGGCGCTCGCCTCCCCCGCCTGTCGCGATACGCTCCTCAGCGGCGGCGCCAGCTCCTGTGGTGAGAGCGTCAGGCTCGACTGGGCCGGACCCCTTCCCCTCTTCCCTCGGCGCCGTCGGCCGCCTTCCCCGCCGCCTCCCGCCCCTGCGACCCCGCCGCCTGTCGCGACATGGCCGGCGCGGCGCCCCCGCCCCCGCGCGGCCCTGGCGCTCGCAGTCCGCCGGGCGGTGCGCGGCCCCCTCACGCCCGCCTCCCTCCTCCACGCCCCTCAGCCGCGCCCGGGGGTCCTCCCGCGACCCCGGCCCCGCGCGGCGTCCGCGTCGGGCCCCCGTGGGGTGTGAGGGTGCGAGGTGCCCGCCCCTCTCCGCGTCGGTATTGGCTCCTCGCTGGAAGGATGGAGGCGCCCCTGGCCGCAGGTGCCCGCCCTCTCGGGGCTCAGGTGCCTGCCCCCCACCCCTCGGCTGCAGCCCCTGTGCTGGGGGGGGGCGGTCTCCGGGCGAGGCTGCCCCCTTCGCGTGGGTGTAGGGCTGCGAGTCCCCCGGACGAGGAGAGGGGGGGGTCACCCTTCCCGGGGTCAGGGATCCCTCTTCCCCGCTCCCTTCCCACCGCGGGCGCCACTCTCTTTGGGGAAGGGGTCGGGGCCGGGGTGGGTGTCAGTTCCCTGGAGTGAAGACATCAGCTCCAGAGCTTGGAGTCTCAGCCCAAGTTTCTGCCTCTGTAGTAACAAGTCCTCCAAGTCTAAGGCTTGACAAGTCCACCAGGTCTAAGGCTTGCACGGCCCTCGGCCCAGGCCTTACCCCCGCGGGTGTCACGACTGTCCTCGGTGTTGCCCACTTGGGCCTCGGCTGTTACTTTTAAGTATCTGTTCCTGGCTCTTCTGGACGCTCTGTCTCCTGGATCCAGACTCTCTGCCCAGCCCGCTCCGGGTGTGGACTTCCTCTTGATGTCACTCCTGCCTCAGCGTCTTTTTGGTGGGACTGTTGAGCTCCTGTGGGTCAGCGATCTCCTGTTGGCGGGCAGCACCAGCACCTCTCTTTCTGAGTAGGACCTGCCTGTCAGCCCAGGGGCGATCCCCTCCCGCCCAGTTGCTGCTCCTGTCCTTTGGTGCTGGTTGTTTTGGCTCCTTCCCTGCCCCCCCTGCCCTCATCATGTCGACTGTCACTTGCCTCAGTCTGAGGCTCCTGCCTCCATTCCCATCAGTCCCTCCACTGGGGTGTGATCCTGCCAGGGGGCAAGGGTCCCAGGCCCTGGGTGTTCATCTCGGGCTCCTCACTGTGGCTGTGGAAGCTCCCCAGCCGTAAAGATTGCTCTTGGTGTAAGCAGTCTTGGAACCCGGGCCCAGGCCTGCCCAGACCACCCTTCTGGAGCCCCTTCGGGGTGTAAGGTTTCTTCAAGCTGAGCTTCCTGTACTGTGCGGTGTGGGGTTTGGGGGCCGCAGTGGGGCTTTTTCCCCCAGGATGAGGAGCTTCTCTGCTGCCTTCTCCAGGGGTAGGGTCCTGTCTTTGTTGGGTTGGCATGGACCACTGTGGGACTTGAGGTGTCTGTGCTCTTTTGTGTGCCCCCACCGTGGGACTGAGGACCCTTCCCGATGCTGGTGCCCAGGGCTAACGCCTCCGTCCTTCTGGTGATGTCCCACAAGCAACGGAACTCGGCGTCTGCTCTCTCCTCAGGCCCAGCTTCATTGTTGTGGGGGGGGCAAGATGCCTGAGACTTGAGGGGAAGACCCCCTGTCATCACTTTCGCAGGACCAAAGACCCCAGGGTGGGCTTCCCAGTCCCCCAGCCTTGGTCCGGGCCTTGCAGCGGGGAGATAACCCCCTCCACCCTAGAACCTAGTGCGTCCGCCTCCTGGTGTCAGTGGCCTCCCAGGTTAAGGAAGGCCTTCCAGCACCACTCCCCAGCAGGCCAGAGCGCCTCACCCCACGTCACGTGGCAGCCCCCAGGGTTAGGGACCGCTTGGTATTAGTTCTCCAGGACTAAGGCTTCAGCTCCTCGGGCCTGTATGTGGCAGAGTGATCTCCCGTGAAGTGATGGTTTGGAGGGCTCTTCTGTGTGAATTTTAGCCCCGCTCGAGTGGTTGTTGGTTCCTGTGGGTCTGGCTCACTGCTCACCCGCTACCCCCAGTGTAGGCTCCTGACTCATGGGGATGTGCCTTCCTCTTGGATGGAGTGTTTTGGTTAAGTCTCCTGGGCCAGGGTTCCCAGAGTCCTGGGTGCTGTTTGAGACTCGGGGCGGTGAGCGCACCTGCACCTCTCCCCCTGAGACCCCTGCCACGCCTGCCTGCCCCGGAGCTCCCCGGCGGCCCCGCTGAGAGCGGCAGCACCCCAGTCCTGTCAGCCTGGGGCTCTTCTGTGAGGAGGCTTCTCTGCCTCGGGACTCAGGCTCCAGCCCCCTTTCTAGGCCTTCCCTGGGGGCCTGAGGTACAGGCTCCCCCTTGCTGTGGGGGTTCTCTGTGGGGGGGGAGGGGCACGGTGCCTCTGCAGCCAAGGCTCTTAGCTCCTGTAGTACTGACCCGCCCTGGGCTGCGGGCATACATGCTTCCTCTGGAACCGCTGCCTTCCCCAGCTCAGGTGGTGTCTTCTCTCGGGCTCAGCCCTGCCCACTTGGAGGCTCTATCTGAAACATCGCTTCCTCGGCTCAGGCTCTCCTTGGCCCTGTCACCTTGCTTCCTTCAGGACTTCTGCTGCCACAGTCTGTTGCCCCCTCCAGAGGGTATCAACTCCTCTCCTGGGCTGGGTGCCCAGGCCCATTTAGTGTGGGGACCTCCCTCCCTGAGGCCTGCGGGGCCTTGGTCGGGGTGTAAACCCTCCGGGTTGGAGCGCCCATCCCTGCCCCACGTGGGGCTTCTGGAGTGGAGGCGGGGAGCAGAGGCTTCTGTCTAACTCTTAGGCCCCCACACCCCCGGGCAGGAGGCTGCGCTCCAGCATCGGGGTGTTGGCTCAGACGCACCCCTGCACGCCTCGTGGCGATCCAGGTGCTGCCTCACCTCGCTTTGAGCCCCTCTGTGCTGCTGTCTCCTGGGTGCTTTTTCTGGCTGCCCCGCCTTCCTGGAGCTGGAGTTGCCCTGTGTTCCCCGCCTTGTCGTGTCAGCCAGCCCTGGCTGAGGGTGCTGCTCTTCCTCTCGCTTTGCCCTCTCCCCCACCGCTCAGAGGTCGGCGTCACCAGAGTGGGTCCCTCTGGAGGGCGGGCCCGTCCCAGGCTGCTGCTGGTTCGAAGGCGTGCTCCCTGAGACACTGTCCCTCCGGTGGCTACTAGCACGTTTTATTGGAATCTCAACCAGGTAGCAAAGCCTGTAGCTGCGTTCTACGTTGCCTTCGCTACGTTCACGGACGGCACAGATGCAGGATGTTCCTGTCCCCATGGAAAGTTCTGCGGCACAGGACTCTCCTGGAGGCTCCCTTCTCTGTGTTGGGGGCCCTCCTGGCGTGACCTCTGTCTGGGTCGAGGCTCCTCGACCTGCTCGTTCTGCCTGGGCAGTTGGGGCTGCTCGGGTCCTCCCCCCCTCTGCAGGGACTTCCCTCCCTGAGGCTCTCCATCTCTCCCGGGCTTGGGGTTGGGTCCTGAGGGGCGGCGTCCCCCCAGGGAAAGCTTCTGGTGGCTCTCCTGTGATCTCAGTCCCCTCTGGGTTGCGTGTCACTTGCTGTAGGCTGGAAATGCCCATCTCTGCGTAGAGGAGGCTTGTCAGAGGGCTTAGGTGTCCCTGAGTCTGCAGCACCGCCGCACCTGACCTGTAATTCCTTCCTGCATGGGTGCAGATAGCCCCGCCTCCACCGAGGTTCCCTCTGCCCTCATCTCTGTCGGAGTTCTCGCCTCTCCAGGGCCTCTTGGGTGGCGCTCGGTGCCCCACGCCTCTAAGCCTTTTTGGTGTTGGCACTATAGGTTAGTAGCGTTATCTCCTTTGGTTTAAGGATTCTCGTCTGGAGTAAACTTATCAGAGGTCGAAGGCCGTCTTCTGCTTGGGGTCCAGCCCTCTGTAAGGGGGTGGGTTTAGTTCTCTCAGTTGTGGGCACCTTCTCTCTGCCCCTACCACGCTTCCCCTCTGTTCCTTACAACTTCACCATGTGTGTACGGTATCCGACTCCTCTCCGTAGGATGCAGCGGTCTCTCTCTCCTGACTTGTCTGAGGAGTGACCTCTCCCTGTGTTAGGATTCTGGTCACCTGTGTGCGTGACTCCTCTGAGGGAATCATGGTCTGGGTCTAAGGTCTTGTCCCCAGCAGTCAGCCTGACCTGGCCGTGTGCCATTTTCCTGCTCCAAGAAATCCTTTTGAGTGTCACTTGGGGGAGAAGGTGCTTCATGTCCTAGGAATTTTCCACTTCCTGGGTCAGAGGCATGCAAAAAGTCTATTTCCTTGGTCAGAAACTTCTAGAGTCCTCTTGTGGGTCAGACCTGTGCTGGGCAGTCAAGGCCGGAGGAGGAGAACTGAGCCTGATCTCCGTCACCAGATAGCTACTGCATCTCCCCCTTCATCCTCCATGCACCCTGCAGTTCCCGGCCTCGTTCGTGGCCCTCATCAGCCAGGGAGTAAACGTGTGTTCCTCTCGCTCTGTCCCAGCAGCGTCCATCTCCAGGGGAGTATGAAGAGAGCGTGTCTGTAGGGCAGGGAAGATGGCGGACAAGCGCAAACTCCAAGGTACCAGGCTTCGCGCCGGCATGCCGCGTGCTCACTCCTCGGAACTCTTCTTCGGGCGCCTGCAGCCTCTGGCAGGACGCTCACAGTCTCCTTTCCTCCCTGCCAGGTGAGATTGACCGCTGCCTCAAGAAGGTGTCTGAGGGCGTGGAGCAATTTGAAGATATTTGGCAGAAGGTACAGGGGCTGGGCCTAAAAATCCAGGTGCACCTCCAGGGATGGGGGAACAGGACAAGGTTGAGGAGCTCCTGAGTGTGGACCGGGAGAGGGCCTGCCTGTCCAGATGCTAAGGACCTCAGAGAAGCCGCTCTGGGGTGGATTGGTGGGCGCGGGGGGTGGGTCCCCCAGAGTCCCTGGCCCGCAGAGAGACTGGAGTCTTCCCCTGCAGTGGGCCGTCGGGCAGCCAGAACCGCACTGACGCCTGCATTCTCTCCGTCCTGCAGCTCCACAATGCAGCCAACGCGAACCAGAAAGAAAAGTATGAGGCTGATCTAAAGAAGGAGATTAAGAAGCTTCAAGTGAGGGGGCTGGGGGCCTGGACTCTGTGTCCTGAGGGCGGCGGGAACAGGGAGCGTGGACTGCTGGGTCCCGGGGAGCCGAGGGCTGGAGAGCTGGGGGCCAGGCCGCCCTGAGGCCGCCTGACCGTCCTGCCATTGCCCTGTCCAGCGGCTGAGGGACCAGATCAAGACATGGGTAGCGTCCAACGAGATCAAGGACAAGAGGCAGCTCATAGACAACCGCAAGCTCATTGAGACGGTAGGAGCTCGGGGTTGGTGTCTGAGAGGCAGGGGTGGCAGGAGTCCCGGGGCCACCGAGGCCCTGAGAAGAGTAAGGTGGCGGGGGAGGCAGGCGGCGGCCCTGGGGCTCCCGTGGGGCTCCTCGGCCCCGAGTCAGCTGCTCTCCTGCCCGCGGGACCCCGCCAACGGCGCTCTCCACAGCAAATGGAACGGTTCAAAGTCGTGGAGCGAGAGACCAAGACCAAGGCCTACAGCAAGGAGGGCCTGGGCCTGGCGCAGAAGGTGGACCCTGCCCAGAAGGAGAAGGAGGAGGTCGGCCAGTGGCTCACGGTGCGTCGGGGCAGAGCGGGGCTGAGCGAGCCGGGGCCCCAGGTCTGCGGGGCGAGGACTCCGCTGACTGCTGCCTCCCCTCCGTGTGCAGAACACCATCGACACCCTGAACATGCAGGTGGACCAGTTTGAGAGCGAAGTGGAGTCCCTGTCGGTGCAGACACGCAAGAAGAAGGGCGACAAGGATGTGAGTGGGGGGCCCGGAGTGCAGAGGGCAGGGGGCGGGGGTGGGGGGCCTGGAGCACAGAGAGCAGGGGGCAGGGGCAGGGGTGTGCTGGCAGGGGGGCAGGTGGCGGGGGTGCAGGGAAGGGTAAGGCCCTTGGGTGCCCTCTGGCGTCCGGGTGAACAGCGGGCCACCAGGAGGGGCAGTCTGGGGGAAGGTGCTGAGCTCGGCTTGGGTGGAGGGTAAGCGTGAGGCCTGAGGCCCCAAGGGCAGGAGGCTGGGGAGCTGCTGCTGTGGCCTCCCAGCCGCCGAGGGCCCAGGACCTGAGGAGGGCAGGAGGTGTGGGGACAGCGCGACGTGGAGGAACGGTTGGTTTGGCCTGAGGAGAGGCATGCTCTGAGACAAAGGCAGAGCCCAGGGCCTGAGTCCCGGAGAGCCAGGACCACCAGGTCTGCGTTCCAGGGGTGCCCCTGTGTGTGCAGAGGAGGGCAGAGGACGGCACGGGGGCGGGTGGGTGCCAGAGGGAGGTGGGTCCTTGCAGAGCGGAGGGATGGCACCTGGCGCTGAGATGTGAGAACTGAGACATCAGGTCCTGAAGGTGATGGGGCCTCTGCGGCAGGCCTCTGAATCCCGGCCCCCTCTTAGGGGTCCACGGATGAGGGTGGGGTGTCAGCGTGGTGACAGAAACGGTCAGTTATGAACAGTACGCACCCCCAGGTGGGGGTGACTGTTATGCTGTTAGAGTGAGGCAGGGGCGAGGGGGTTTCTGTGCTCCAGAGGGTGGTCCCGGCTGGTGGGCGGGCTCTGGTGAGGGCTGCTGCTGAGAGGCGGGCGGTCGGGTGGGTGGGCTGGGGCCTGTTGCAGGGAGCTGCGGGGACCCCTGGCTCTCCCTGCCGTTCCCAGCGCTCTCAGGGTGGGAGGCGCGTGCTGCCCCTGCGGGCTCGGGAGCGCTGAAGGTGGGCCCAGGGTCTCCACGGGCCCAGGGACTGAGGCCGG
This sequence comes from Cervus elaphus, assembly GCF_910594005.1. Classification (NCBI taxonomy): domain Eukaryota; kingdom Metazoa; phylum Chordata; class Mammalia; order Artiodactyla; family Cervidae; genus Cervus; species Cervus elaphus. Next base: position 66,179,120 of record NC_057818.1, on the reverse strand, counting down.
GCTCTGTGGGGCAGGGGGCCGCTAGGCCCCGCAGCCCCTGAGCCTGGCCCTGGGCTCGCCAGCAGAAGCAGGACCGGATTGAGGGCCTGAAGCGGCACATCGAGAAACACCGCTACCACGTGCGGATGCTGGAGACCATCCTGCGCATGCTGGACAACGACTCCATCCTGGTGGACGCCATCCGCAAGATCAAGGACGACGTCGAGTACTACGTGGACTCCTCCCAGGACCCTGACTTCGAGGAGAACGAGTTCCTCTACGACGACCTGGACCTCGAGGACATTCGTGAGCGCAGTGCAGGCCTGTGGGGGCGGCGGGGCCCAGGGAGGGGGCCACCCGCTGACGCGCCTGCCCACTCCCACAGCACAGGCGCTGGTCGCCACCTCCCCCCCCAGCCACAGCCACATGGAGGACGAGATCTTCAACCAGTCCAGCAGCACGCCCACCTCGACGACCTCCAGCTCCCCCATCCCACCCAGCCCGGCCAACTGCACCACGGTAAGGCCTGGGGGCCGCGTCGCCGGGAGGCTCCAGGACTGGGGACGCGGAGGTGGGATCTCAGGGGTGTCCCGCCAGGAGCCTCCGTGTCTTGGTTCTGAGCCCTCGGCCGTAGATCACTGGCAGGGCAGTCAGGGCCGCTGTGGGTCCGGGTGTGGAGGACGGGGGGAAGTGTGCCTAGGCTGCTGGACCCCTGGGAGGGGGAGGGGGGACTCCCTAAGGAGAGCTGTTTCCTGGGTCCCTGAGAGCTGGCGAGGGTGGTGGCCCCTGAACACAGGTGCCCTGGGGAACAGGGTTAGGTTGGTTTTCCTGCAGACGAAGGTCACAAAGCCTGAACAGCCCTGGGGCCAGAAGCCAGGTGCCCTGGGTAGCAGGGTTAGGTAGGTTCCCTTGGAGACGAAGGTCATGGGGGCTTGAACAGCTCTGGGGCCAGAAGTGGCCTGCGGGTATCAGATCAGGGGTTCAGGGGTTGGCGGCTCTGTCCGGGCCCTAGAGACTCACAGGTTCTGACCGCACCTCTCGAACCTCAGGAAAACTCGGAAGACGACAAGAAGAGGGGGCGCTCGACGGACAGTGAAGTCAGCCAGGTGGGTGTGCTAGGGGTTGGCCGTTGATGGGCCGGCGCTCACCCATTCCCGGCTCCCGAGGGCTGACTGAGACCTGAGCATGGCCCTCATGCGGGGCTCCGGGGACACGCTGGGCGGGCCTGGGGAGGCCTGCGGCAGCAGCCGGGCATGGTCAGCGGGTGCTTCCCTGCAGAGATGGCAGGCCTGGGCATTAGAGGAGGATCCCCCCGTGAGGCAGCGGCGGGGAGTAGGCCCGTCGTGATGGGGCTGGGAAGCGTGGCGGGGAGCTGGCCAGGCGCGCTGGGCTCACGGAGTACGGGACCTTAGGCTGGGGGCTGAGGGGTCCACGGTGGTGGAGCAGCTCTCCTGGTGGAGCAGCGCTGGAGGGGCCCAGCAAGCCTGAGCAGTGAGAGGTCAGGAACCGCGCGGGTTGCGTTGCTTAGGGGCGCCCTGGGCCCTGGCCGTGTGCACCACAGGCCTCCCCTCCCGAGCCTCTGCTTGGATGGGGGCACGCTGTAGGGATCCCGTCACACCCGAAGGGTCTTAGGCAGAGGGAGTGTGGGCTCCTGGGAGGGCTGGTCCCCAGGGGAACCCTGAGGCCGGGGTGGTGAAGCTGGGATGGTATGGGGTGACGGGCGCAGAGGCAGAGTCTGGGTCATGAGTCCTGCTCGGCGCTCGGTGGGCCCGAGGGCCTGGGAGGCAGCGGGGCGATCGGGGGTGGGCGGCGGGGCCGGCTGCCCTGGGGCATGAGCGCGGGCGGCAGCAGCTCAGCCTCGGGGCGGGATGGGCTTGGCACTGGGCTCCGGGCTCCACTTTGTGGCGTGGGGGTCACCAGTGGCCTCCCAAGTTATTTTAGGGACAGGTTAATTGAGAATTCCTGTTGTGTTAAACACAGCATGTTGGATCCAGCCACCTCATCCTGAGGACATTTGTGGTTCCCACTACCTCCCCCACCCCTTGGGTCATCAGATGTCGGATGTCATGGGGGTGTCCCCCCCATCATCTGATGGGGTGTCAGGTCCCTGCGGGACGTCTTGGGGGTGTCCCCACATCATCAGATGGGGTCTCAGGTCCCTGCCGGACGTCGTGGGGGTGTCCCCCCATCATCTGATGGGGTCTCAGGTCCCTATGGGACGTCGTGGGGGTGTCCGCCATCATCAGACGGGGTCTCAGGTCTCAGATGGGGTCTCAGGTCCCTGTGGGACGTCGCAGGGCATTGTCCAGGCAGGATGTGGTGGGCTGGATGCGGGCTGGAAACGTGTGAGTGGTGTTAGCGTGGAGCTGGAAGCCACCAGGTCCCCGTAAGGGCCGGGGCGGCAAGGCCAAGGCCAAGGATGGGCCTTGTTGGGGGGAGGGTGTGCAGGCGGCCCCCTGAGTCCTGACCCTCTTCTCCCTCCTACCCACAGTCTCCAGCCAAAAACGGCTCCAAGCCCGTCCACAGCAGCCAGCACCCTCAGTCCCCGGCTGTGCCGCCCAGCTACCCGCCCGGCCCCCCACCCGCCGCCTCTGCCCTGAGCGCTGCCCCTGGCAGCAACGGCGCCCCGGCTGCAGCCGCCCCCACGAGCGCCCTGGGCGCCAAGGCCAGCCCGGCGCCCAGCCACAGCGCGGGCACCCCCGCCCCCTACGCCCAGGCTGTGGCGCCGCCAGCCCCCAGCGGGCCCAGCAGCGCCCAGCCCCGGCCCCCCAGCGCCCAGCCTGGGGCGGGAGGCGGCGGCGGAGGTGGTGGGGGCAACAGCGGCGGAGGCGGAGGCGCTGGCAAGCAGAACGGCGCCACCAGTAAGTGGGGGCGGTGGGGGAGACCTGGGGGGCTGCATTGGAGGCCGCTGTTGACCCCTCTCGCCCACCAGGTTATAGCTCGGTGGTGGCGGACAGCCCGGCGGAGGCGGCGCTCAACAGCACAGGGGGCGGCAGCGCAGGTGGCCAGGCCCTGGGCCCCCCGCCCGGCCCCCACAACCCGCCTCCCAGCACCACGTGAGTGTCCAGAGGGGCGGGCAGCCTTCAGCACGGCCACTGCCCCAGGGCGCAGACACAAGCCATCTGCACCAGTGGGCCCTCCCCAGAAGCCCCTGGCCGAGCAGGGCTATTCCCAGGGCCCCACACTGCTGGGTGCTCTGCCTCTACTTGGCTGTGTCCTGCCCCAGGGCCCGGCTCTGTGGGCGGGTCTGCGTTCACTTCTCCAAGTGCGGGTCCCCACCCACCTCTTCTCCGCACTCCTCCAGGTCTCAGGGCAGCCCCCCTTCCCCCGCGGGGTTCTCCTTCCAGGAGTGCGTGCTCACCTCCCGTGGGGGACGCGGGCTGACCCCAGGTGCCTCCCCGGGCTCTGGGTGGGCGTTCCCCACACCCTCCTGCACTGGCCACTGCTGAGGAGGCCTCCTGAGGATTCGCATTCCCAGGCAGCGCCCCTGTCCTCGGCTGACCGCGCCCCCCCCCGGGCCGGCCCCACTGTGCGCGCTCCCTCTGTGACCTTCCCGACCCCTGAGTCTTCCTGTCCGCCCCAGTTGGGACCCTCCCCTGAGCCTGCGCCCGTCTGCTCCCCTCTGCAGGAAGGAACCCAGCGCCACAGCCCCAGCCGGTGCCGGGGGCGTGGCCCCAGGCTCAGGGAACAACGCGGGGGGACCCAGCCTCCTGGTGCCGCTCCCTGTGAACCCCCCCAGCTCCCCGACACCCAGCTTCAGTGAGGCCAAGGCAGCTGGCAGCCTGCTGAACGGGCCTCCGCAGTTCAGCGCCGCACCCGAGATCAAGGTGGGCCCACGCCTCCGCCCCAGCTCCCCACGCCCCCTGGGGCCTCTCCTCCAGCCCGCGCGGCTCCCCAGCCCCTCTCCAGCACACCTGCCCCGTCACCTCGGCTCTGGCCTCTGCCGCTCCGCGCTGGGGTTTCTGTCCCCCTGGACCCTTGCCTCACCCCTGCTTGTATGTGTTCACTCCTTGTGACCACTGTCACCTGCTTCCTTCCAGCCGTCAATCTGTCCCCAGTTCGCCCCATAAGCCTGTCCTTTCACGCGACTGACTGTCCGGGGCTCAGTCCCCTTCCCTCGGAAGATGAACAACGCTTGAGTTCAGACCCGTCTGCTCTGAGCCACTTTGTGCTGGCTGAACTCGCTTCCCACCTTCCCTGCAGATGCTGGGGCGGGTCTGGTCAGGGTAGGGCACGGGGTGCTGCGGGCCACGCAGGCACATCTGCCTTAACCTGGGGAGGCCCCAGCAAGGGCTGGGGCGAGGGGAGGGCTCATACCCAGGCAGGGGCGGGCGGCCTCACGGCCGCAGGAGCAGCTGCCAGGACACAGTGGTGGGTTGGGCGGGTTCAGTAGACGGGCGCGAGCAGGGCCAGGCTCAGCCTCCTGGGCTGGTGAGTCTGCCCTTGGCTCCTCGGGAGGCCCAGGCCTGCACTGTCCCCTGCCCCTTCCTTCCTTCAACTGGAAAACAGAAGGGCTCACAGTCCCTCCTCCAGCGTGAGGGCTTCTTTGGAACGGGCCTCATGATGCGCTCAGAACTGTCTTTCGCCCAGAGATGTACAATGAATAGGAAACTCCGTGTGTGCATTTATTTTTCTGGAGAAAAACAAGTCTTGAGGTTCCTGACACTGGTCCACATTTTGGTTCTTCTGGTTACTGAGCGAGCGGTGGGGACGGGTAGAAAGGTTTTGAGGAGAGATGACAGGAGAGGCCCGGGTGGAAAGGTCCCCGTGGGGCCTGTGTGCAGCACGCTGTGGAGTAAGGGAGCCCGAGCAGCAGGCGGAGCCTCGTCACTGCGGCGCGGGGCGAGGAGGCAGAGCAGCTGCGGGCCCGAGTGGGGGCCCTGCCGGCATGCGGGGCGCCCAGTGGGGCTCCCACGCTGCTGACCGTCTGCAGTGTGGGGTCTCGGGGGCCCCGGTCGGCAGGCGCTTGGCTGTGCCCGGGTCTTCTCCCCACCGCTCAGCGCTGCCAGCCCTTGTCCTACACGCACAGCTTCAGCTCAGCCGAACCCCAGCGGGGCGGCGGGTGTGCCAACCGCGAGGACCAGGGCCCGCCCGCAGCCCCGGCCTCAGCCAGCCACCCTTCTTCCCCAGGCCCCCGAGCCCCTGAGCTCCCTGAAGTCCATGGCGGAGCGTGCGGCCATCAGCTCTGGCATCGAGGACCCCGTGCCCACGCTGCACCTGACCGAGCGAGGTGAGCGGCGGGGCTGGGGTGGGCCCGCCAGGCCGGCTGCACGCCGCGGCCTCACGCTTGCTGCCCCCCGCCCCGCAGACATCCTCCTGAGCAGCAGCGCGGCACCCCCGGCCTCGGCCCAGCCCCCCCTGCAGCTGTCGGAGGTGAGCATCCCGCTGTCGCTGGGCGTGTGCCCGCTGGGCCCGGTGCCTCTCACCAAGGAGCAGCTGTACCAGCAGGCCATGGAGGAGGCTGCCTGGCACCACATGCCCCACCCCTCGGACTCGGAACGCATCCGGTGAGGGCCGTGGCGAGCAGGGGCGGGGCCGCGGCCCGCTGCCCTCGCTGGCCCTGACTCCCCCGCCCCCCATAGGCAGTACCTGCCCCGGAACCCCTGCCCGACGCCCCCCTACCACCACCAGATGCCACCCCCACACTCAGACACCGTGGAGTTCTATCAGCGCCTGTCCACTGAGACACTCTTCTTCATCTTCTACTATCTGGAGGTACAGCAGGGCCCCCCAGCTTCCCCGCCAGCCCTGCCGCCCCCTTGGGCTGCAGGGGTGAGGTGGGTGCCCCTCTGCGGCTTCCGGGACCGCACCCTCCCAGTCCCCCCAGCCCACCCCCACTCGCTCCAGCAGGAGGGTCAGGGCTGCTGAGGTTGGGGCTGGCCTGTCCAGGGCAGCAGCAGGGAGCCTGCCCGCCCCAGTACTGCAGGCACGGCCCACAGCACCCGCCCACCTGCCCCGACGGCCCGGCACTGTGGGCATGTTCTCGGGTCTCCCTGAGGACCAGCAGGGAGCCGTCCCCCCTCTGCAACCCCAGTGAGTCCGCCGTGATCTCTGCCCTCAGCCCGTCTTGGGAAAGTCTCTAAACTGCCTGCTCTCAGCTCTCATCACGATTAGTCTCTCTCCTTTTCAGAGCGTTTCTGAAAACACTTCCCACTTCCTGCCTCCTTTCCCTTCTGAGCCGCGCTGGTGTGGTCTGTGGCGGGGCCGGGGCTCAGCCTGCCGCCCTGCCCCAGCCCCAAGCCCTGAGCCCCCCGCCTCCACTCCCCAGGGCACGAAGGCGCAGTACCTGGCGGCCAAGGCCCTGAAGAAGCAGTCCTGGCGGTTCCACACCAAGTACATGATGTGGTTCCAGAGGCACGAGGAGCCCAAGACCATCACGGATGAGTTTGAGCAGGTGAGGGCCCCTCCCCGTGCCCCGTCTGCCTGGGCCCTGCGGGCTGAGTCCACGTAGCGCCCCTCGGGCGGCCTGGCTGGCTCCGGGTCAGGCCAGAGGAACCAGCTTCCGAGGTGCCTCCGAGCCCCGCACAGCCTGGCCCTGCCCCGCCTCCGGCCAGGGGTGGGGGATGCAGGGTCTCCCACCCAAGATCGGGGCGCACGCAACACTCCCCACACCCAGCAGGGCAGGGGCTCGGCAACACGGAGGGGGAAGTGTTCTCATTCTAACAAGTACAAGTGCCTCCACTTCACTGAGCCAGACCACCTGGGTTTGAACCCAGCTCTGGCTGGTGACTGGACGGTTCACGTGAACATGTGTCTCCATCTCCTTATCTGTAAAAATGGGGTGACAGGGCCCCCCTTAACGCAGTTGTTGTGAGGATTAAATGAGTTGATCACATGTAAGTGTAGTACCGGTGCCTGGTATGTAGTGTCCTGGCTGTGATGTGCTTCGTTTCAACTTGTAGTTGGCGTGTCCCACAGTGGCTTCTCCGCCAAGCCTTCAGCAGAGCCCAGGGTCCTGAACAAGGGCCTCCCTCCCGTTCTTATAGGTTCTCTGAAGCACGCCCACCATTCACTCAGAACCCGCCCTCCCCTTGGTGTCTCCCGGACACTGACTGCAGCCCTGTCCCCTGCCCATTCGGCCGTAACCCTCTGAAGGGAGTGTATTTCTAGGTTGTCAGCCCCTCAGAAGTTCCAGCAACACTGCGGTTGCAATACAACATCTGTCCTGGCAGCATGTCTGGACGGAGGCTCCAGCCTGTTCCGAGGCCTCGAGGGTGTGCCTCACACTCAGCAGTGATCAGTGCTCCAAGGGCACAGCCATTGCAAGGAGCGGCGGGAGCCAGGCCCCCGCTCCACGCGGGGCGAGCACATTCCCGCCCAAGAGGACCCTCGTGCGGATGCAGGGAGGGGGTGCGTGCGCGAATCGGGCCCTGAGCGCCAGCCCTCCGGCCGGACCCCAAGCACTGTGCCCTCACTGACCGCCTTCTCCCCCGGCCAGGGCACCTACATCTACTTTGACTACGAGAAGTGGGGCCAGCGGAAGAAGGAAGGCTTCACCTTTGAGTACCGCTACCTGGAGGACCGGGACCTCCAGTGACACCGGCCCCGCCTCCCCTCCCCGCATGCGATCCTGCCCAGGTGAGGGCCCCGCCCTGGGGACGGTGCCCGGCCTCGGCAGCCCCGCGCCCGGCAGCGGGGAGCCAGAGGCTCCCCCAGCCCGCCCCGGGCCCGGGCCAGGGCCGCCCCCTCCCCTCCCCAGTGAGGGACATTTTTTGGTAAACCTATTTTCATTTTGGAAAATATTTATGAATAAATAGTTTTATATGACGGCTGGCAGCAGCGGCCTCTCCTGTCCCCCCTTGAGAGTCAGGGAGCTGCTGGTGGGTCCTGCAGGCGGGGGCGCCGGGCCAGCTGGGGGTTGAACTGCGAGTTGTACCGCCTCCGCCGCTCATCCATCTCTTCCGGCTGCTCCTCCAGGGCCGCTGCGCCGCCCACCCGGGCCAGCAAGGCCTCCGCCCGCGCCCTCTCAGCCGCTTCCCGCTGCAGTCGGTCCGCTCGGAGCTGCTCCAGGGACGGAGGCCTGGGGGGAGAGGACAGTGTGGGAAGCTGGAGGCCCAGCCCCTCGAAGGGCAGGGGTCTGACGCTGGGACCCGGCAGCTGGCCTCGCTGTCCCGACGGGCAGTGACCCTGGGCAGTGTCCCCCGTCAGTCCTCAGCTGGGCGGCCCTGCGCACTGTCTGGCTCACCCCCTCCTCTGTGGGAGGAAGGGCCCAGCAGGGTGCCAGCTGCACTTGGGGGTCTGGCGTCCTAGGAACACAAGCACGCCTGTTTACTTGGACCTCTGCTCCTCAAACTCTGGTCTCAGAAACAGCCTCAGAGCTTCCCTCTCACTGAATTTCATCTGTCAGGACCTAACCTATACAACGTGAACGATAGGTCTCAGCAAGCAGCTGAGCAGATGTCCCCCCAGCCATCGGAGCAGTGGCCTTATGATATCACGTAGTCTCTGCAGACCTGAGAACAGGCTGGAAACGTTCAAAGGAGTTACAAAAACGAGCTTGACCTTGCAGGCCCCAGAGCCCCGCCTCAACCAGAGCTCCCGTGGTGGCCGCGGCCGAGGGAGGCCCCTCACTCTTTGGGTCGCTGTCTCTCGAGCCCCTTCTTTTCCTTGGTGCTGTGACCGCCGCTGTCTCCGCTGTGCTTTCTCTTCTTCCCCAAGTGCTTCTGCATCTCCCGCAGCGGGTCCAGACGGCTCTTGATCTTCTCATCGGGTCCTGGACCAGAGGGGTCGCTGCCCCGCCTTGGGGGCAGCTGGTACCATGGGGGCTGAGTCTGGGCTTCCGCTGCACTCTGGCCCAGGTATGTCAGGATGCCCAGGGCTTTCTCTTGCCTCTCCTGAGGGAGACAGAAGATGTGAAAGTGAGAACAGGAAGCATGTTCCCTCTGAGGGAGCCAAGGTTCCCGCGGAGGCAGAACCAGACATTCAGCCAGCAGAGCCTGTCAGGAGCCGACTCCACCAGCTGCTCGGGCTAAACAGGCCAGTACCCGGGGCGCCCCGCTCTGGGGCACAAGGGCAGCTTCAGCAGCAAACAGCACAGGAAGGAGGGAGCTGTTTATGTTAGGGTTCAAAGGCAACATCTTTGGGGAGATAATAAACCTGGAAGCAAGCCAGGCAGAGGAGTGACTGAGGTGGAGGCAGTTCCGTCTGATGGGAAATCCCTGAGGGCAGGTGAGAGCAGCGGCTGATTGACATTTTAAAAGCTTAACTTCCCAAACACCTTCAGGGTCTGCATGTCAGGTTAGAGAGTGCCTAGCACCCGGCAGTAACCAGCACCTCCTACACGCTATGTTCTAATGCCGGTCTGAGTTCTCTAGCTTGGTTAATCGCCACCATACCCCTAAACACTCCCGTAGTCACTCCTGAGGGCAAGGTGCACCCCCACCCCCAGCTCCACCCAGGATCTGAGGAAGAGGGTGAGACCGACTTACCTTCTCCTGTCGCTTCTCTTCCTCGTACTCTTTATTGCCTCTCGTCACCCCTTTCCCTTCTTCCAGCAGCTCCCGAAACAGATCCACAGGGCCAGAACTGCCTGGGGCTCCCGCTTCTGCTGCTTCAAGTGCAGGAAGTGAGTTCTGATGCCTAGCTTTCTTCCGTAGGAATTCTGTGCGGGCCTGGAGGAAAAAGTCACAGGCAGAACATTGAGAACCTAGCTGTAACCCAAGGGACTCTTGAGCCTGGTGCCAACCATGGAAAATCACAGGCTGTGATGCTAAGGGCTCGAAGGAAGGGAGCAGGGGTGCTGGGAACCCAGAAGAGGCACCTGACCCTTCCTGGGGAGAGGAGGGAGCAATGAGGCAAGGTGTGGTTTGTAAGCCACCTTCCAAACAGTAAACCAGGGGGTTCCTAAACCAGGGGGTTTCATCTTTGACACAATGAAAACAGCCATAAAGGCAGCCAAAACATTTATTAGGACAGGCAGGGCACCAAGTCACTATGCCCATTTAATTTCCAATTTCTACTGATAACCGTGAACTTAAAAAATATTACTGTGGCTGTACCAGATCTTAGTTATAGCATATGAGATCTATTTCCCTGACCAGGGACTGAACCTGGCTCCCCTGCATTGGAAGCCACTGGACCACTAGAGAAGTCCATAAATGTGAACTTTAAAAACCCTGACTACCTCCCAGCCAGTGCTGACGATCGGATTAGTCAAAGGACTGGAAGCTAGGTGTAAACCAAACAGGTGAGGAGTTACAACGAGAGCTTCTAGTGTCTGCGTGCAGCGGTGCAGGCAAAAGGCGCGCCCGGTGCAGCGGGACTAATACCACTGTCGCTTCGCTGTCTCTCCTCTGAAGCCATCTCACTTCTCCGCCGAAGGGAGAGAACTGCCCCGCTAAGAACGAACAGGGCTAGAGAAACTTTGCAAACCAAGCGCTTTGCACGGGGTGAACAACAGTGAAAAGCTAAAGTGAAGTCGCTCAGTCGTGTCCGACCCCTTGCGACCCCATGGTATGTAGCCCACCAGGCTCCTTCATCCAGGGGATTCTCCAGGCAAGAATACTGGAGCGGGTCGCCATTTCCTCCTCCAGGGGATCTTCCCGACCCCAGGGGGCCTCCCGCACTGCAGGCAGACTCTTTCCTGTCTGAGCCACCAGGAGACAACAGGGGCTCACTACACTGGGCGTTTGTACAGGTAAACGAACAAGTGGCGCGAACTTCCGTGAGCTGCCCAGGGCTCGGATTCTTCACGAGCCCCTACTCCGGCCCTCGAAAAGGACCAAGGAGAGGTCGAGGCGGGCGTCGGCACGGTCCGCGGGCACCTCCCGGGAGCCCGGCCCGAGGTCCGCCCGGGGTGCCCCGCGCCTGCGCGCCGCCCCGCGTCTGGCACTGCCCAGCTCCCGGCGCCTCCCGGGGCGCCTGCGCGCTGAGCCGCGGCGCCGCGTCCGCCCGGGCCCGGGGCTCACCTCCTGCTGAGCGAGCAGCGCCCTCCGCTCACGCTCTTTCTCCTCCTCCCGGGCTCGGGCCTCGTCACGCCGCACGCGGGCGACATTGTCCTTGTTCCGGACGTGCCAGCTCTTCTTGGGTAAAATATTCATGGCGCCTCAGCCGTCCGCGGACCGATAGGCCCACCTCCTGGCACTTCCAATTGGCGAGGGGAAGGCCCCGCCCTATTGCTGCTTCCTCGGCCACGGATTGGCTCTGCGCTGCCTGACACGCCCCCAGAGGGCTGTAGCGAGAGGTGACTGGCTGCCGGGCCCACGTCCTCCGTCGTCGAGAATCGCGCGTGGCGTCGCCTAGCGACCGCCGCTTCTCACGACTCTGACTCAATCACGTGTCCCCGCCCTGACGCTCCTGAACGCAGCCGCTGATTGGCTGGCGCGGGTTCTCTCGCGGAAGAGTCGGCCACGCTCTCAGACCCACACATTTGATTGGTTTATGTCCCGCTGAAGGCTTTCCCCTAGCTTCTGGACCCGAGATTCAAAAAGCACTTAGCGGCCTCCGCTGTGTTTATTGATACAGTACTAGATTTATTGATACAGTACTAGAAAGAGGTTCACTGAAGGGTCGGGGGACTCAGCAGGGAATCCCAGGGCTGGAAAAGCACGGGGTCTTCTCCAGTTCGCTCATTTTCCAAATGATGTTGACGAAGCTAAAAAAGGATCTGGGGGCAGGTCTGGGGCTGGAAGTGGGACGTCACCCCAAGCCAGGCTGGAGAGGTCAAAGAGCTCTGTTGACCGAGCTCAACGCCACAGCACGCTGTGCCAGGAAGACTTTATTCTGCGCCTCCTGAGAGAAAGGGTAAAGAGAGTGGGAGGTGAGACAAGTCTCTCCCCTGTGTTCCTTTTCATACTCTCCAGGACCCCTTCCCAGGGGCCAGGCCTGGCTCACCGTCTGTATCTGGCGTTTGAGTTCAGAGATGAGGCGTCCATATGAGTTAGCCAGGGCCACGGTATACGCCATCAGGATGCTAGAGGAGATAAAATGGAAGACACTCCCCAAACGTTCTCAGAATATCTTCCACGTAGGGCTTTTTAGAAACCAGGGGTCTGGACCTCCTGCTTCAGACTCAAGGAGTCGAAGCATCCCAGCCCCCTCCTTCCCTCAGACCCAAGAGTTTGGGCCCCCAGCCCACTTCTCTCTCGGAAGCAGGCGGTGGGACCCCAGGTCAGACATTCAGACTCAGACCCAGGAGTCTAGCGCCCTCACCTGGAGATCAGCAGAAGGGGCACAGCAAAAGCCTGGGTACCCAGGAAGAAGAGAAAATTCTGGGCCGTCTGAGGCAGCTTGCAGATAGACTCGGGGATCGCCACCCAGATGGACGACTGACCCCGGAATGGACCACACAGCTTGGAAGGTGGGATCCTGGAGTCAGAGACAGGCAGAGCTCAAGGATGGCGCAAAGTCAGAACCCTGGACAGAGGAGGGTGAACGGTGGGAGAGAGAGGCCGGTGCCTCTCACACTTACAGGAAGATACTATAAAGCACAGGGACGGCGGAGATGGCCAGACCCAGGAGGAGGACCAAGGGGAAAAAGAAATTCACAGTGGAGGCTCGAAAGGTGCGGGAGGCCGGGGAGCAGGTGGAGAAGAGGGTGATCTGGCAGGAGGGGATGAAGGGAATATGAGGCACAGGAATCTGAGCCCCAGACTCTCCTCCACCACCCAGGAGCCCTAATCCCTGGCCCCCTCTCCTCAATCAGGAGCCAGGAACCCCAGTTCTTTTCCACCACAAGACACAAGAGTCCGGGTCCCCCACTTCCCTCAGACCTAACAGTTGGGATGCCCTGGACCCCTCCTCCCACATCCAGGGGTCTGTCCTCCAGACCTGTCCTCTATCAGAATCTCGTAGTCAGGGACCCTGGCATCCTCCCCCACCAGGACCCAGCAGTCACATCCTTAAGTATTCTCCTCTCCCAGAATCCAGAAATCCAAGCCCCAGTACCTCCCCGCCTCAGACCCAAGGCTGCTCCCCACCGCTCACCTTCTTCAAGTAGAAAAGCAAGAGGAACTTCACCGTGTTGAGCAAAGGCAGTAAAGGGCAGAAAAAACTCCCCACCCAGACCACTGTCTGTGCGTAGATGAGCCCCAGCACTTCGTCAGGCACCTGGAACTCCTGGGTCCTCGCAAAGCGGCCCAGCGCCCCGGGACAGAGGCCGCAGAGCAGCCTGAGGGGCAGGGTGAGACCCACGGAATCAGAGGCGGGCGGGCCACGGGTTTCCCCCGCCTTCACCGTCCCGCCCACCAATGGGAAGTGAGTATATCTGGAGGCGGGGAGAAACTTCCCAGACCCGGCGGGGAGGGTGTGCGTCTAGGAGGCGGGGCTTGAGTAGAGTTATTAATCGTGGCTGTATGGACCGGACTACCAGACCCGTGGAGGGGGCGTGGTCTGAGGGCCTAGAGCAGGGGCGGGGCTAGAAAGGGCGGGGAAAGAGACTACGGGTGCTGGGCGGGGCCACGGCAAGGGGCGGGACTCTCACTTCCGAGGAAACTGGATGAGCAGGATGACTGCCAGGCTGGTCAGCAGGTCAAACAGCAGGAGTTTGTACATCTCCTGTCCCAGGCGGGTCTCCCAGCACTGAGGGAGGAAGAACAGGTCAGAAAGACCTCAGGACCCTGTGGACCCAAACAGCTGAGTCTCCAAATTGCAAGAGTATGAGACTCTATCAATACTTTATCTGGGGGTTCTTTCTTCTTTTTAAAAATCCATACCCCTGTCCTCATGGGGAAGGTATTCTAGCACCGCAAGCTCTTCTTTCATCCCAAACCAAGAATCTGGAACCCACCGGGCTCTTCCTTTCCTTCAAGGACCAAGGAGTCCCCCGTCCCGCCGCCGCATCCTCACCGGAAGTTCTTTATAATTGTAGCCACAGGTTTTGCACTCCGCAGCCTCCGCATTGCCCCCGCAAGTGATCTGACTCCAGAGAGAGACGAGCAGGACCAGCAGGGAGACCAGGCGGAGAAACACTGTCCTGGCAAGGGGAAAAGAGAAAAAGGGCATCAACACTGACAGAGCGCCCACCACGTGCCCGGATTCTCCTGTGTGGAGCGTGCTCACAGTCCCCCCGCTTCACAGAAGAAGAAAACTGAGGTTCAGTGACAGGAGGAGTCGGGATCTGAATCCAGATCCCACCGGATCCTGAATCTTGACAATGTCAGTCTCTTATTTGGTAGAACCAATGTCCCTCAGCCAGACCCAGCCCACACCAGGAGTCCAGAACCTGAGTAGGATAAAAACGATCTGGCGACTCCTAGTGTAGCCCTCCAGGGGGGCAATGAGCTTGAACACAGGTGGCAGCACGAAGTTGACCCCGGAGATGAAGATGGACGGAAGGTAATCGACCATGAGCTTCAGCACTGGCGTCCGCTGGATAAGAGGCTTGTCCTAGGAGGGAGGGTGGACCAAGAGAAGAGGCTCTGGGGTCCTGCTGAGGCCATGCTTACCATTATCCTCCCCCAGCCTCTTCTTCCTTCAGCACCCTGAAAGTCCACGGCCAGTCATAACCACCATCGCCACACACACACACAGACCCCAATCCTTCCTCTCTGAGATTCCAAGAATCACAGGCTTCAGTCTCCTCCACCCTTGGAAAGGTAGGTTCCAGGGCCTTTCCTCCCTCAGGGCCCTCCACACCTGCAGCGTCACAGCGGCCTCAGTGGTAGCCCAGTAGATGCCGTAGAAGGCTGCCCCCAGGAGCACCAGCACCACCAGGTTGAGCAGCAGGCGCACCGACCACAGCCTGGCTTGTTGGCCCAGGGTCCGCACCGCAGCCTTGCGCCGCACTCTGGCTTCCTCCAGCTCTACCTAAGGCCGGAAGAGACGCCCAGTCGTGTTCCAGTGTCCCAGGTCCAGCCGGCGGTCCACGCTCAACGGGAACTGATGCTGCATCGGATCTCTAAGAACGTCTATAGTCCTGTCCCAGCCCACCCAAGACCCTCCAGATTGACAATTTAGAATTGACTCCGCCCTTCTAAGGCCCCGCCCAACACATCAAGCTCCTCCTAGGGCCCGCCCAGCACTCCTGCCTGGCCTTTGGCGTTTCGGTTCTACTCTACCCAGCCTTTTCTGGACACACCCTGCTCTTAACTGCGAACGGATCTAGCTTTTTCCTTGTACCGTTGACCTCAGGCATCCCTGTAGTGGCCTTCAGCCCTTTTCCCTCAAGGCCCGCCTCCTAAGAAGAAAGCTCCGCCCAGCGTCTCTCTGGAGGCCCCGTCCCTGGCCCAGGCCCCGCCCATTCTCTCAACCCCGCCCCCTCGGGTGCCCCCAGCTCACCGGGCCCCACCGCTAAGCGCACCTGCAACTCATATAGGATCAGGCGCTGGCGGAGTCGCACGTGGACCTCCCCGCTGAGTCCAAAGTCCCAGGCGGAGAACACGCGGTGGCTGTAGCGGGTCAGGGCCTCTGACTCAGCCAACAACGTCTGCTTCAGTCCAGACACCGAGCTAAGAGAGGGGAGGACCAGGAAATGGAGTGTAGGCAAGACATCCGTGAACTGGGGGACAGCCCTGCCCTCTGATGGGGCAAATAGGGAAGATGAACTCTGAGACACAGGGCATTTGGAGAGCGGCTGCCTGATGGAGACACGTCCAGCCACTGATGCCAAAGAGTGAAGAAGAGATTGAGTAACAGACCTGGAGGACCGACACCTGAAAGGAGAGACAGAACCCTAAGAGATAAGACCAGCTCTCCTGAGAGAAAGGAACAGAGACCCCGGAGAGAGATGCAGACGGAAGACTGAAACCCCAAAGTGGCAGAGAGTCCAAGAAAGGGGACAAAGACTCAGTAAGAGAGAAGGAGATGGGAGGTTGGGTTCAGAGACCCAGAGGAAGGAGGGGGCCGGTAAAGAGACTGGGGGGGGGGGAGATAAAGACCTAGGGAGGGGACAGAAAACCTGAGAAAAGGACTAAAACAGAAAAAGGGGCAAAAAGACTCCACGGCCACCTTCACCACCCCCGTTGCCAGCCCCATCGCCCCCGAGTGCGCCCACCTGCACTCCTTGCTTCCACCTGTGCCCTCTCGCCCAGCCCCTGTTCGTGAGCCAGTCCAACCTTCCTTTTATGGGGATCCATGGCACTCTCACTTAAAACCTACTCCACAGCTTCTCCTCGTTCTTGAATCCTGGGCACCTTCATAGCATAGTCTCCCTGAGACGACCCCACCTACTTCTCCAAGCTCAAACCATGTCCCTCCTCCTCCTCCCCGCCTTTCATTTCCACCTCTTTCCACCACGGGGCCTTTGCAGTCACAGCCTGCGCTGTCTGAAGTGCCCGAATCTTGGCTGTTCACTTGGCTGCCTCCCTGCCACCTTTCCAGCCTAGAGGTCACCTCCTCAGAGAGTCCGCACGGCCACTCCGCATAAAGACGGTCCCCGCGCGTTACTCTGCATCAAAGAGGGCCAGCAAACTATGGCCCTGAGACCAAGTCTTGTTTTTTGTAAATAAAGTTTTACTGGCACAGAGCCATGCCCACTCACTTTCCTACTGTCCACAGTCGCTTTTGCCCAGCAGACTGTAGTGGAGATGGAGATCACGTGACCTGCAAAGATGCAACTACTTCCCACCTGGCCTTCCCTTTTTTACTAGGAAAACAAAAAATTTGCTGATCCCTGCTCTCATTTGTTTTCTATATAGTACAGCTCTCAAACCACAAATACTGATTGGCTTGTTTATTTAACAGTCAGTCTCGAAATTTATCTCCCCTACTTGACTGTAAGCTGTACCCCTCTGGTGTCCCTGGACCCAAGCACAGTGCCTGACATTCTGAGAACACTATATGTATATATATATATAAGTCGTGTTTCTTTCTTGACCCTAGTCCCTTCCTTTGGGAGTCTCGCAGGCTTGCCTGAGTGCCTACTCAACATTCCCTCATAATCTACCGATCCAAAACTGCACCCAGGATATTCCCCGCCCAAAGCCTGCTCTTTCTACAGCCCTCCCCATCTCAAATGGCAAACACCTGGAGTCATTCTTTATTATTTTCTTTAATTTTTGGCTGTACCCTGAGGCATACAGGACCTTAGTTCCCTGACGAGGGGTTGAACCTGCGCCCACTGCAGTGGAAGGCAGAATCTTAACCACTGGACCACCAGGGAAGTTCCAACACCTGGAGTCATTCTTAACTTCCATCATTCACCACACCCCGCATCCAATTATTAGGGAATCCTGTGGGCTTTAGTCTCAACATATGTAGAGTCTCCCTTTATATAAAGAAGAAAATGGGCCAAAAGCAAGCTATAGTGTTAATACAAATGACGGTGGTTGGGGGCTGGGCAGCTCGGATGATCACCCTCTAACATGCCATACAATCCACTCATTATGGTCTATTGTTTATTACTTGTCTCTCCTGCTAAAATGTCAGCTCCACCAGGGCCAACCAGACTCTGTTGGATTTTTTTTTTTTTTTTTTTTGGCTCTGTTTTGTCAAATGCCTAGAACAATGCTTGACACATAGTATCTGCTCAGTTAATATCTATCCCTGAGTGAATGAATCACCCGTTCGTTTCCTATTCAACCACTCTCCCCTCCAGAAAAGATGCAATTAATTTCCTTGTTTATTTAATATCTTACCCTCCCCACTAGACTAAGTCGCAGCAGGGAGACATCTCCCATCTTTATCCCTGGCCTGGAGCCAGTCATGAAGCATTTTAAAATCTGACTGCAGTTCAAGCAGAGAGAAAGGGACCCGGGACCGAGACTCAGGCCTATGGGGGAGGGCGCTCCTCCCACCGCTCCTCCCCGCCACGGTCCAGGGGGTCTGGGTGCAGGGCTGTCACTGACCGGTGAAGGATGAGCAGCAGGTAGAGGAGGCCAATGGCAAAGGCGGCGCACAGGTAGGTGATGGTCAGGTGTGGGCGGGGCGGGTAGAACCCGTAGAAGAGAGGAGACCATTCTAGAAAACCCTGCGGAAGGAAAGGCAGGACGAGGGGGCTCAAGGAGCGGGGCCACCAGGGTCGGGGGTCCCTGAGGCTCCCGGGACCCAGGCACGCACCTCTCCGGAGAGCAAGTTGAAGAGCTCGGTGGCGAAGGTGACCAGGCCGTGGGAGCCGGGGTTGTAGGAGCCGCAGGGCGAGGAGGCGTTCGGGGCAGGGGGGCCCGGGGGAGTCCCCTCCAACCAGGTGGGCAGCAGAACCATGCAGGCCGTCAGCACCGAGGCCAGCACGTTGAGAAGCAGCAGGAAGCGCAGCAGCGAGAAGTAGGACTCGGTGCCGGCGCCAAACTGTCCTGCAGGGGGCAGCAGAGAGGCGGCGGGCTCCGCTCCCGGTCCGGTCCCGTCCGCCTCCCTTGGACCCGGGGATCCAGCTCCCAGACCCTCCTCCCTCAGACCCGGGGGTCCAGCCCCGCCTTCCTCAGACCCGGGGGTCCAGACCCGCCTCCCTCAGACCCGGGGGTCCAGCCCCCAGACCCTCCTCCCTCAGACCCGGGGGTCCAGCCCCCAGACCCTCCTCCCCAGACCCGGAGGTCCAGCCCCCTCCTTCCTCAGACCCGGGGGTCCAGGCCCCCAGCCTCTCCTCCCTCAGACCCGGGGGTCCAGCCCCCAGACCCTCCTCCCCAGACCCGGAGGTCCAGCCCCCTCCTTCCTCAGACCCGGGGGTCCAGCCCCCAGACCCTCCTCCCCAGACCCGGGGGTCCAGCCCCCTCCTTCCTCAGACCCGGGGGTCCAGGCCCCTAGCCCCGCCACCCTTAGACCCGGGGGCCCAGCCCCTCCTCCCTCAGGCCAGGAGTCCAGTTCTGCCCCAAGTCGCCAGCCTAGCCCCATCCCCCGTACCCCCGATCTTCTTCAGCGTCCACGCCCAGGGCTGCAGGGAGCGCAGGCCTTCCCGCACCTTCTCCTTGGACCTCCGAATCAGCCGAGTCCATTGGGCCCCTGTGGACCCCGCGCCCTGGGCCACTCGGTCCCTGGCAAGTCTCTGTCTGGCGAGGGGGGGGGGGGGGGCAGAAACAGAGTCAGAGACGGAAAAGCAGGGGCCTAGCTGCCCCAGATGGAAACCATCAACAGGGAGAGGCAACCCAGTGGTTGCACGAAGAAGTAGGTTTCTGTGTATTCCTAACAGGGGATACTCCATAGCAACAAAAAGAAACACATCTAATGCTAAGCATAAGACAGAAAATACACACTGCAGGGTTCAATTTAAGAAGGACCCAGAGCAAGCACAAAGTGTTCAGGGATGCACACACAGATGGCGAAGCTGTGAGGAAAAGCGAGGAAGTGATCCTCTGCAAAAGTCTGGGAAGCAGATGCGGGTGCCCCAGGTGGAAGTTATCTGGATCCTTGCTTTGGGAAAACTCTGTAAGCCTCTGCATGATGTCTCATGCACTTTTCTGTCAGCAAATATCATCATAAAGTTAAAAAGGAGGTAGGTGTGATAGTGTGACTTACAATAAGAAACACATTTTGTAGTGTATGATATCCCATGTGGAATCTAAAAAAAATTGAACTGAGAGTTCCCTGGCGGTCCAGTGGTTAGGACTCTGTGCTCTCACTGCTGAGGGCGGAGGTTCAATCCTCGGTTGGGGAACTAAAAATCCCACAAGCTGCACTGAACAGTCAAAAAATGAAATGAAATGAAGTAAAATAAAAAACCGAGCTCAGAAGAGAGTAGGATGGTGGTAACCAGGGGGTAGAGTAGGTAAATGCTGAAGTTGGTCAAGGAGTACAAACTTCCAGTTAAAAGATGAATGAATTCTGGGAATCTAATGTAGAGCTGGGTGATCATAGCTCATAATGCTGTGCTGTATACTTGAAGGTTGCCAACAGAGTAAGTGTTCTCACCACAGAAAAACAAACAGTAATTATGTGATAGGTGGAGATGTCAGCTAGCAAGACTGTGGTAATCATTTTGCAACATATAAGTGTATATGTAACACTGTACACCTTAAACTTATAAGATGCTATCTGTCAACTGTATCGAAATAAAGCAGGGGGCAGGGAGGACTTCCCTGGAGGCCCAGTGGTTAAGATAAAATAAAAAGAACTATATTATTTGGGCTTTGTCCTATTGGCACAGGGCTCCTAGAGCCTAGAATTTCCTAAGTGGTGAGAGTGTCCTTTTTATGTCTCCAGGTAGATAGTATCAAAGTTGAGTTGCATTGTTGGACACCCAGCCAGAGTCAGAGCATTGCCTGGCATGAGGGAACCTCCCCACACCTTGGGACTGTGCCCAGATTATATAAGGAGCAAGGATCGGTGTCAAGGGTCACCTGAGGAGCAGCCAGGGCCCTGTTCTCAGAAGGGCCTCCGGCTGACTTGCACTGCTGTGCCATATGCATAGTAACTGTGGAACGAGAGACCCGGCTTTCACTGGGTCCTGCCAATTATGCAGCAGGACAGGGGAGAGAAAGACGTTAACAGAGTGGTAGGAGGCAGAGACCGACATAAAGCTCAGAGAGAGAGAAAAAGTGAACCACAGATTTCAGACAGAGGCAGTCAGGCTTGGAGGGAAAAAGACACAAGACACTGGAATCTGGGAGAGAGCACCAGGATCCTGCAGACAGGACTCCTTGGAGCCGAGAAGCTCCAACACAGACGGGGGCAAGGAGACCCAGAGGGGCGGCTGGGTGAGACGCAGGGACCGACCAGGGACCGAGCAGGGGGCGGAGCGGCCAGCTGGTGGGCAGGGGGCCCAGGCCTGGAGGGGACAGGAAGGTGGCCTCACCTGTGTGCCCGCCTGGCCTGCATGGGCCACGGCAGTTCCCGGGAGGGGCCGGGCTCCGGCAGCTCCTGATGTGAGGCGTCTGGGGAGGTCTGCATGCTCCTCCATGCCTCCTCGTCCTCACCCTCCTCAGCCCCCCAGGGCAGCACCCCAGGGCCTCGGTACCGAAGGGTGGCAGCGCTGGGCAGCTCATTCAGCACAGAGGACAGCGACGGGCCTGGGCAAGGACGGGGCGCTGGGAGGGCCTGGGGTCCAGGCCCCACGCCTCCCCCCCTCAGACCCGGGGTCCAGCCCCAGGCCTCCCCCCTCAGACCTAGGGGTCCAGCCCCAGGCCTCCCCCCTCAGACCTAGGGGTCCAGCCCCACGCCCCTCCTCCCTCAGACCTGGGGGTCCAGGCCCCAGGCCTCCCCCCTCAGACCCGGGGTCCAGCCCCACACCTCCCCCCTCAGACCTAGGGGTCCAGCCCCAAGCCCCTCCTCCCTCAGACCCGGGGGTCCAGCCCCACGCCTTCCCCCTCAGATCAGGGGGTCCAGGCCCCAGGCCGCCCCCTCAGACCCGGGGGGTCCAGGTCCCACACCTCCCCCCTCAGACCTAGGGGTCCAGCCCCACGCCCCTCCTCCCTCAGACCTGGGGGTCCAGCCCCACACCTCCCCCCTCAGACCTAGGGGTCCAGCCCCACGCCCCTCCTCCCTCAGACCCGGGGGTCCAGGCCCCAGGCCTCCTCCCTCAGACCCGGGGGTCCAGGCCCCCATCCGCTCCTCCCCAGACCCGGGAGTTTGGACCCCCAGCCCCAGACACCGCCCCTCCCCGCCCCCCGCCCTCCAAGCACCCACGCGAGGCCGCTCCCACCTCAGGCTGAGGGGTGGGTTCCAGACTTCCTTCCCCGGCTCCGCCTCCCAGGCTCTGGGTCTGCGCACTCCTCCAGGGAGCTCGAAGTTCCGGCCCCTGGGTCCCCTCTGCCCCGGGCGGGGCCCCGGTTCTCCGCCTCCCCCAGGCCGTCTCCCCGCCAGACGGACCGGACCCGACCTTCTCCAGGCCCCCCACCTGTTCTGGCCGCCCGGGGTGCCGGCCGCCCCTCCGCGGAGCCCCAGGCCTCCGGGTCCCACTGCGGGCGCTCCTCCATGTCCCGGCCGCCGATCCGTTTCCGTCTCCAGGGCCCCCCGAGCGGGGACCGCCCCGGGCGAGGGCGGGGCCTGAGGCGGGCGCGCACCTGGCCGCCAGGTGGCCCGGAGGCAGTGCCCGCTCCTTCCCGGAAACTTCAGGGCCGCTGCCGGTAGGCCTCCTGGGAGCAGGGACCCACAGAGGCCCGGGCGGTGACACCTCGCGGCGGGATGCTGGAGGTATGCGGTCCCCCCACCCTGGTTGACCGTCCACAGACATCCCACAGAGTCTCCGTGTGACACTTTATTGGGAAAGATTTACACATTCTGAACCTGTCCCAGGCCCGGGGATGACAGGAGGCTACAGGAGCGCGGGAACCCTTGTCTGGCTCAGATGGAGCCCACGAAAGCCAGGACGTCCGCACCGCGGCTTCTCCCTTCCAACAGGGTCACACTCCGTGCGGGTCTACCGAGACGACGTGGAGCGAAAGCGGCCAGAAAGCGCCCACCTCCCCCCACCCGACCCCCGGACCCGCCCTGAGGCTCCGACCCCCACACCGTGCAGCCGTCTGCCCAAGAAGCCCTGTGGCCCGTCCGCCCGGTGCGGCGGGAGACACAGCTCTCTGAATAGCAGGCCCTGGGCAGGGACAACGGAGACTCTCTCTGGGCATTTATCTTGATTTTTACGGGAGGGAAAACTGATCACCGGGGCGGGGGTGGTGGCAGCCAGGGAAGCAGGCGCGCCCCGGCCTTGGTCTGCCAGGCAGGCCGCTGAGCCGGGGAATCCTCTCCAGGCCCCTGGCCAAATTCCAATCTCTTCCTGGGAAGGGCGGCGGCAGCCTGGTTCATGGGATTCCTAGACCAAAGCGCGGGGGCCGGACGAGCGGCAGAGGGCGTGTGGCGAGGGCTCACTCTTCCCGGAGCTTTCCCGAGGCCGGGCTGGGGGCCGGGGCCGCCGACTTCCGCCGCCCGGGGCCGCCGCGGCCTAGGGCCAGCCCCAGCGCCAGGGCCGCCAGCGCCAGGACGTGCACGCAGAAGTAGACCGAGGCCCAGTAGCGGAGGGTGTCGCGCAGCGACAGCAGCACGAAGCCCATGCACATGTAGTCATAGGCCCGCATCTTCAGGAACCAGTGCACCCAGTCCCAGGCCTTCTGGCCCCGGGGACCCAGCCGCCACCGGAGGGCCGACTCCAGCTGGCCCTCGGCTGCCAGGCACAGCGGGATGGTGAGGAAGCTCAGGTAGTAACCAGGGTGCAGGCCGTGCCAGTAGGCGCTCAGCAGCATGGTCCACGCACTCCTGCGGGGGGCGGGGTGGGGGGCGGGAATCAGGGCCTGGGGTGCAGACCCCGGCCTCCCCCTCAGACCCGGGGGTCCAGGCCCCCGCGCCTCCTCCAGAGCCGGGCATCCAGAGCCCCCGCCCCTCCTCCAGACCCGGGGGTCCAGACGCCCCGCCCCTCCCCCCTCAGACCCGGGGGTCCAGGCCCCAGGCCTCCCCCCTCAGACCCGGCGGTCCAGGCCCCCACGCCTCCTCCAGACCTGGGGGTCCAGACGCCCCCGCCCCTCCTCCCTCAGACCTGGGGGTCCAGGCACCACGCCTCCCCCCTCAGACCCGGGGGTCCAGCCCCACGCCTCCCCCCTCAGACCTGGGGGTCCAGCCCCACGCCTCCCCCCTCAGACCCGGGGGTGCAGGCCCCCGCCCCTCCTCCAGATCCGGGCGTCCAGAGCCCCCGCCCCTCTCCAGACCCGGGGGTCCAGACGCCCCGCCCCTCCTCCCTCAGACCCGGGGGTCCAGGCCCCACGCCTCCCCCCTCAGACCCGGGGGTCCAGACCCCCCGCCCCTCCTCCAGACCCGGGGGTCCAGACCCCCCGCCCCTCCTCCAGACCGGTGGGGTCCAGACACCCTGCTCCTCCTCCAGACCCGGGGGTCCAGACCCCCCGCCCCTCCTCCAGACCCGGGGGTCCAGAGCCCCCGCCCCTCCTCCCTCAGACCCAAGACTTCCAGATCCTCAGCCCTTTCTCCCTGAAAGCCAGGGGTGCAGACCCCCAGCCTCTCCTCCCTCAGATCAGGGGTCCAGGCCCTAGCCTCCTCCCTCAGAACCAGGAGTCTCTACTGTCTTCTCAGCAACCCCCTCCCAACACTCTTCCGTCAGGACCTAGGAATCAAGTCCCCACCATTTCCTAAGGATTTGAGGATCTAGGAGTATAATTCCTGATCCACGAAGACTCAGACATCTCCAGCCATGGTCCCTTCTCCTTACTGATTCCAAAAATGCTAGCCCTTGAAGACCCACAGATTCAGGCTCCAACCCCCACTTCCACGGGGTGCCCACAAATTACAGCCAAGGACTGTGGTCTGAGTTCCTGCCCACGGGCACCAAGGTTGGCCTCTGGCATGTCCGGGTGCTTAAAGTACAAATATGACCCTGATGCTGGGGAAGATTGAAGGCAGGAGGAGAAGGGGGCGGCAGAGGACGAGATGGTTGGATGGCATCACCAACTCGACGGACATGGGTTTGAGCAAGCTCCAAGAGATAGTGAAGGACAGAGAAGCCTGGCGTGCCGCAGTCCATGATGGCAAAGAATCGGACATGACTTAGTGACTGAACAACAACAAAAAACTCAGTGAAGGGAATGACGCTGACCGCTGTGTGGGGGTAGGTGGGGGAGGGAGCAATGTCCATAAAAAGGCTAAATTCTCCCTGTTGTTGACAGGGGAGATGTTTCCCTCCTTTTCTTTCCTTAGGCCAGTTCCTTGAAGAAAAAAAAAAATCTACTGTTTGAGCATCTTTCCTTTGTTCTTTGGATGCAGATATCAATCTCTGAAAAGGTGAAAGAGGCCTCTAGAAATTGTTACTGCCCAGGAATGTTTTCCTTGAGGGCCTGGGAGCCATCTCCCTGCAGCTGTGTGGCTTTATCCCACTGGTGACAGAGATAGGCGGTTTGTTGATAAAGACCCTTAACTAGCACAGGTGGCAAAGAAATTGCCAGGGGAACTTCAGATGAACCTGGAAGCAGGGACAGTGCTGTGTGTCTCTTGAGAACATGCTATGTAAAGGCCTGTAAGTGGCAGTGGATAGTAAAAAAAGAGAGAGGTTTCTAGATAACTAATAAGGACCACAGGCTTCCCTGGTGGCTCAGATGCTAAAGAATCTGCCTGCAGTGTGGGAGACCTGGGTTTGACCCCTGGGTCAGGAAGATGCCCTGGAGAAGGGAATGGCTACCCGCTCCAGTATTCTTGTGGCTTTCCTGGTGGCTCAGTTGGTGAAGAAATTCAAGAGCCCTGAGTTCAGTTCCTAGGTGGGGAAGATCCCCCTGGAGAAGGGAACTGGCAACCCACTCCAGGATTCTCGCCTAGAGAATTCCATGGCCAGACCATGGGGTTGCAAAGAGTCAGACAGGACTGAGTGACGAACACTTTCCCTTTCAATAAGGACCTACTGTATATCACAGGGAACTCTGCTCAATACTTTGTGATGACCTGTATGGGAAAAGAAACCAAAAAATAATGGATACGTGTATATGTATATAACTGGTTCACTCTGCTGTACCCCTGAAACGAACACAACTCTACTCCAACTTAAAAAATAAAAATAAAATGGATGAACTTTTTTTTTTTTTAAAGGGTGAGATTTCTTTCCATCTTGATACTTCTCAGCAGGAGGTTACTTGTGCTGCGCATTGAAATCTGGTTTAATGCTCACTCAGGACCAATACTGTTTGCTTTCTTTTACCTCTGGCGGAGAGACGATGCTGTGCGCTGCCAGAACCGATAGGACTTTACAGGAGGACGCTCGTGAGAGTGAGCCCAGCATCTCCAACTCCGGGTGTGCACAGCCAGCTCTTGGCCCCTCCCTCAGCTACTGTCTCTCCCAGTTTCTCGGGCCCGCCCTCCCCCATGCAGTGAACACTCTCCTGAGAATCTTCTAGCCTCCCAACTCCATCCTCTCTTGAACCCACTCCAATCTTGCTTTCACTTCACCTTGCAAGGATGCGGGGGACTTCCTCCCACCATGCCCCCCCCGCACCCAGGGTCACATTTGCCCTCGCCCCCCGGAGCTCCTGGCCTGGGCAGACACACCCTCCCTCCTGCCTCTCCTCCTTGACACCCTCGCTCCTCTGAAGGGAATGAAGAAATGCTTTGCCATTGTCCTATCTCCCTGGCTGCATCTGCACCGGCCCCTCCTCTGGCCCCCAGTCTACACCAGGGTCCCTCATTGTTGGTGCTACAGACATCTGGGGCTGGGTCATTCTTCAGGATGGGTGGGGGTGGGGGTGGGCGTTTAGGCCTCCGCCTACTAGACTCCATTATGATAAAGCGTCTCCAGACAAGCCAAATGCCCCCTGGGGGCGCAGCACAATTGCCCACCCCCACCCCCTCATTGAGAGTGTCCGGGGCTTCCCTGGTGATTCTGATGGTAAAGAATTCACCTGCAATGCAGGAGACCTGGGTTCAATTCCTGGGTCGGGAAGATGCCCTGGAGAAGGGAATGGCAACCCACTCCAGTATTCTTGCCTGGAGAATCCCATGGACAGAGGAGCCTGGCGGGCTACAGTCCGTGGGGTTGCAGAGTCAGACACCAGTGAGCAGCTCAGACATTGAAAATCCCTGGTCTAAATGTGGGTCCACTCTGTGCTTTGACCCCAGAGCTTTAAGCACCAACCACAGCTGACGATGCTCACGGGTCCACTTCTTACACCAACCTCTCCCTAACACACCAGAATCACACAACTCGGTGTCTATCCAATCACCCCGGCTGGAAATCCAACCGTCACCTCAAACTCAACGAGACTAAACCCAAGTCTGGCTTCCTTGGCCTGCCAGCTTCTGAAACTTCCTCCTGCGCAGACTTCCTCTCCTTCATCACCCACGCCCACCACCTGGGCACCCCGCTGCATTTCCTCTCACGACCCCCATCCAGGTGGGGGCCGAGCCCTGACCTCACCTCTCCAGTTCATCCACTTCTAGGCCACTGGTCCCTACGCTAGGCCACCATCAGTGCCCACAGGGCCAGTCCCTGCCTCATCTCCTGCTCCCCTCCCCACCTTTATCCCATTCCCCATACAAGGTCAGAGCGGGTCTTTAAATCCAAACTAGACAGCACATCCAGGTACGTCTAGCTCCAGAGGTGCCATGATTAACTGCTTCATCATGAGGACATGTTATGGTGTATCCATCCTGACCTCTCCTGGCGTCGAGGGGAAGACGGACGGATACTCGGCAGGTGGCCTGACCTCTCTGAGCCTAGATCTCTTCATCTTTAAGATCTCCTACTTCCTAAATTAGTCAGTTTATCTTATCTTTACAGAAAGTCTCCACTCAGGAATTACCAGGTGAGTGAAGGATAATAAAAGCTGCTCAGGCCTCACAGTAAGTGCATTTAACAGTTTCTCTCACTTATTCCTTGCGTCAACCTATGACAACAGGTTAACAGCATTACTCACATTTAAGAGTGGGGGACACTGGGTCGTGGGGAGGGACAAATTGGGAGTTTCCGGTTAACATACACAACTATATAAAATACATAACCAACCAGGACTTAATGTATTGGTTACGGTGTATAGGGAATTCTACTCAATACTCTGTAATAGCTTATAAGGGAAAATAATCTGAAAAAGAATAGATAGGGAACTCCCTGGCAGTCCAGTGGTTA
Source organism: Cervus elaphus (assembly GCF_910594005.1). Taxonomy (NCBI): domain Eukaryota; kingdom Metazoa; phylum Chordata; class Mammalia; order Artiodactyla; family Cervidae; genus Cervus; species Cervus elaphus. The sequence goes on along the minus strand of NC_057818.1, from coordinate 66,151,795 downwards.
GGACTCTGCCCTTTCACTGCTGGGGGTGGGTTCAGATCCTGGTCGGGGAGCTAAGATCCTGCAGGTTGCAAAGCACAGCGGGAAAAAAGCAAAGAAAAAAAAGAAAAGAAAAGAAAAATTAAAAAGAGGAACGAGCTTACCCCGGTAACGCAGTCCGAGCCGCAAGAAACTACAGCTCCCATGACCGTCAGGGGCGGAGGCCCGCCGGGGGAGCCGCAGGGCGCCCCCGGGGCCGCTGGGGGATGTAGTTGGTGCCGTCCTCCGCGCCCGGGGGCTCACCTGAGGACGTAGGAGCGGGCGGGCGCGCTCTTGTAGACGTACTGCGCCAGCCACCACTGCACCGTCATGTTCCAGTAGCGCATGCCCTCCCGCACGCGCACGCAGAAGTCCGTGCCGTAGCAGTCGATGTTGCGGATGGTCTCATAGTCGTACTCCACGGAAGCCGCCGTCTCCGGACTGGGGGAGGGGTGGAGGACCAGGGTGGGGGACAGACATGCAGCTCAGCCAGGCCCCCTCCCGACGCTGGCTCCTGTCCCAGCCCCGGACGCGAAGGAGGGGAGTCTGGCCAGGCAACAGCTCCCAGGCTGTCGCATTTGCTAGGGCAACAGGGGAGGGGAGCCCAGAGGGTGCCTTTTTGGGGGGTGGGGTGGGACGTGCACAGATCCACAGCAATAGGATTCTCCTTCTCTTAGGAAGGGGGCCTGCAACAGCCAGAAAAGTCTGCAAGCGTTACGGTTGCTAAGCTATGAGTCCTTAGCAACCTGACCTGCCAATGGTCTCAGATGCTAGGGTAAGGCCGTTCCTTAGCAACCAAGTTCAGCATATCCAGAGAAGCCTCCAAGTAGTCCTTTCTAAACTCCTCGGACCCTTCAGTGGTTGGGGAAACAGCAGCCCTAACAGCGAGGTGGTCCATGGTTGCTAGGGAGATGTTCTAGGCCCGCCTGTCACCTAGATGGTCTCTGTTGCTAGGGAAAGGGCATTTCTTAGCGACAAGCCTAGGATGTTTAAAAAAAGCGTCCTGAAAAGGCCTTTGCTGGCTATCAGTCTGTAGGACTGTTCTAGAAGGATCAGCTCCAGCAATACAGCGGTTCCGGGGTCACCAGTGCCAACGCTCAGAGCAGTGGGGGATTATCACTGACCTGCCTGAACCACTGGCTGCTTCTGATAATGGAGGCGGGGCTTCCATTAAGAGCAGGGCCCAGAAGGTTTAGAAAAGCTTTCAGCTCCTGCTTGACGTCTTCTGGGGGATACCCGCTAGCAACTGGAGGCCTGCCTTTGGTTACTCTGGCAGAAGCAAGAAATGTTGCGTGGGGGCACCACTTCCCCCACAAGGGAATGGCTGTTGTGACTACGAGGGGATGGCCCAACCCTAGTAAGGAGTCGTTCAAAATTTACATCAGGGGGCTGCTTTTCCAGCCCCAGCCTGAATGCCAGAGGACAGCTGCAGGGAACCGAGGGAGGGCCCACTCCTGACTGCCAGGGTGCCACTTCCCCAGCAACACAGGAGCAACATATCCTTAGCAACAAGGGAGTCCCTGGCTACTAGCAGTGTGTTCTGCCTCGTGATGAAGGAACTAGGCTAGTAGCTTCGCCAGCAACAAGCTTAATCCATAGTTACTAGGGCTTCTGGTGGTTACTAAGAATGGTGTCCGCTGCCACCTACCCCCCCCTCCCCCACCCCAGCCCAGAGGACAGCATGGTGGAGAATGCCATTTCTGGGACTTCCCAGGTGGGTAAGGATCCGCCTGCCAATGCAGGGGGCTGACACGGGTTCCATAGCTGGTCTGGGAAGACCCCACATGTCCTGGAGCAGCTGAGGTGGTGGGCAACAGCTCCTGAGCCTGTGCTCCGCAAGGAGAGAAGCCACCGGAAGGAGAACCTTGCCTCCCAGACGAAGAGTAGCCCCCGCTCGCCCCAACCAGAGAAAGCCTGTGCCCAGCAGCCAGAAATAAATAAAGCGAATGCCGTTTAAATGTTATGTGATGACGTCTCACGGGGAGGGCCTGTGAGAAGAAGGGGGCAGTTTAGGGGACGCCGTTCTCATAGCAACAAAGGCAAAAAGGGGCAGTTCTGTTGCTAGGGAATGGTTTCCCTAGCAACAAGGGGCTGCTCCTCACTGCCCAGCGATGGCATCCTGAGCAACCAGGAACAACCGGGTTACCGGGCTGACACTACCATGGCAACAGAGGGGCAGCACGGTGGTTGCTAGAATACACCTTCCTTTTCCTAGCAACAGAGAGCAATTCACTACCCCAGGGGCTGACAAGCACACAACAGGGGGCGACCTGTAGGTTTCAGGAGTTTTCCGAGAACAGGGGAGGAGGGCTGTGCTGGCCAAGGGGGACACTCTGTTGACAACCGGTGGGAGACCAGCCCCCCTCCCGCCGCTGCTCCCCACTCTCCTCCCTGCTAGGGGCAGGGCCAGCCCGCGGTGATGGGGCCGGCCGGGTCTTGGGACACCTCCCTCCCGCCGCCTGACCTGCTGGGGGGTGGGCATTGGAGGGTGGGGCCGCCCCCGGCCCGGGCTTTGGCGGCCACGGGGTAGGCCCCGAAGCCGGCGGCAATGCAGCCGCACTCGGCGGCAATCCAGGCCACGTAGAAGCGCATGCGGAAGGCGAAGAACACGGGGATCATGTAGAAGAGGCGGGCGGGCAGCGGGCGGGCGTAGAAGGCGTCCTCGCGCACGGCCTCCAGCGGGAAGAGGTGTGATGAGAGCAGGAAGAGCAGGCCGAAGAGCGGGGCCGGCCAGGCGCGGCGCAGTAGGGGCCGCAGGCTGGGCACGGCCCCCGGGAAGGGCTGCTCCAGCCAGTCCAGGTAGGTGCGGTAGCGGAAGAACGGGCCTGTGGCGGGAGGGCGGGCCGCGGTCAGGCGCATGTGCGCGTGGGGATGGCGGGCAGAGCGCCGGTCTCCGGGCGGGGGAGATGGGCCAGGGACCAGGGAGCCCGGGGGAACCAGGGAGAGAGGAGAACGGAGAGCAAGGGAGAGCGGACAAAGGGGGAGACAGGGGACCCGGCGGGAAAGAGGAGCAGACACTTAGGGAGCGTCTCGGACAGAGGAGTCCGAGAACCAGGGGGTCCTGGCACACTTGGAGGGAGGTGGGCAGGGGGGCCTGGGGGTCTGGGAGGAACAGGAGGCGCACCAGCGCATCCCTTGAGGAAGACAGGGGCCTGAGAAGAAATCAGAGGGTGTCAGGGGCAAGACCCGGGGGGGATCTGACCAGGGCTTTGGGTTTGGTTTTATATATATGTATGTATATTTTTGGATAACTTGTGGTTTATCCACTCAATGGAATACTATCCAGCCAGGAAAACAAACCAGGTACAAGTCCATGCAGCAGAAGTCCTGCATACCATTGAGCAAATAAGCCAGTACAGAAGAACACATACTGTATTTGATTCTATTCACATAATGTCCCCAAGCAGACAACACTAACCTATGCTCTTAGCAGTCCAGAGAGTGGTTGCCCTCGGGCGGCAGCAACTAAGGCAGCAGGAGGGACCAGCGGTGTGCTGGGAAGATTACCTGATGGGGTGCTGGCTGTAAGCATGCTTTCTGTTTGTGTAAAACCACCAACTTGTTTGTATTTGTTGAGCATGCATGTGTATGCATTCAGTCACATCTAACTCTCGGCAAACCCATGGACTGTAGCCCGCCAGGCTCCTCTGTCTGTGGGATTGCCAAGGAAAGAGTACTGGCGTGGGTAGCCATTTCCTTCTCCAAGGACTCTGGGGGTTTTTTCTCAGCGCTAGGGTAAACACTGAAGGCCTCTCCCACCAGGGAAGGGCTAGATTATTATTTTGCTTTTTCAGGAGACCCCTCAGCCACTGAGCAGGGAGGGGCTGCAGAGGGACAGTGACGGAAAAGAGGGGACTGCTACACTTTGGATAAAATGATGGCTTGGCCTGGGGAGGGAGCAGAGGGCTTTAACAGAAGTGCTGAAAGTCTAACAGAGGACCACACGCTGTATGATTCCATTTATAGATGTTCAGGGTAGGCAAACACATAGAGAAAGTCAATTAGTGCTTTCAGGGAATGGAGGCAGTTGGAGGTTGGGCAGATGATGGTAAAGGGTGCAGGGGTTCTTTCTGAGGTGACGAAATTGCACAGTAGTCATGTTGCAAAACTCTGTGAAAGTGAAAGTGAAGTCACTCAGTCGTGTCCGACTCTTTGCGACCCCATGGACTGTAGCCTACCAGGCTCCTCCGTCCATGGGATTTTCCAGGCAAGAACACTGGAGTGGGTTGCCATTTCTTTCTCCATAGAGAGACTCAAACCCAGCAAACTGGATGTGGTTGTGAATGGGTGAATATGGTAATCACAGCTCGATACAGTTGTTACAGAAGTCAAAACCTTCTACGAGGTCAACGGTAATGAAAAATACGTCCTGAAACTAAAAATGGGATCATACGCTGTGAATCCTTGTGGCCTGGGCGGCAGACACATTAGGGTGACATCCATCTTTCTCCTTAATCTCCTGTGTGCTCCCAGTAAGTTACAAGGAATCACTGAGGCTGAGAACAATCTGTGTCTACTCTGGAGGGTCCCTGGGGCCAGTGGGAGAGGGAGACATGGACTGGGGCTCAGAGGCTCACGCTCAGAGCAGCAGAGGCTGGAATGGGGGGCCGGGGGCGGGGGGCAGGAACACAGAACAGACAGCAGAGTCCGGGCAGAGGCAGGCCCGGGGCGGGCACGCTCACCTGTCATGATTCCCACGTAGCAGTAGCTGTAGCTGAGGGTCTCCATCAGAGAGGGCACGTCCGGCAGCAGCCCCAGGGGGGGCCCCTTGCTGAAGCCCGAGGCCATTTCCTTCCTCTGGGCCACGTGCAGGTCCTGAACTTCACTGGCCAGACTCACCAGCTGGGAGGAAGGGGCATGCGGGAGGACAGCTCAGACCCCGGCCTCCTCACACCCACCTCCCGTTCACGACCGTACTGGGCGGCCCCATGGGGCTGGATGCCAAGGCGCTGCTCCTCGGGCAGCTCTGAGCATCTAATGACGAGTAAGGGCTCCCTCCTGGGCCCCTCTGTCTTTTTTTCTCTAAGTTCCATCTTTCCGTGTTCCAAGCTCCAAGCCTGTCCACCAAGCTGCCTCCAGGGAATTCCCCGGGGGTCCAGCGGTTAGGACTTGTTGCTTTCACTACCAGGGCCCGGGTTTGATGATGCTTGGTTGGGAAACAAGATCCCACAAGCCATGTGGCATGGCCAAAATAAATTAAAAAAAAAAAAAAAAAAGCAGCTGCATCTTGTCATTAATACATGGATGGATGACTTCTGGGCACCTCGAATTTAACACATCCCAAGTGTAAAACGGTTTTAGCTATTCCCCGAAGCAGGTGTTCATCTGGTCTCTCCCCTCGTCAAATGCCAGTCCTTGGGATTCTCCAGGCCAGAATGCTGGAGTGGGTAGCCTTTCCCTTCCCCAGGGGATCTTTCCAACCCAGGGATCGAACCCAGGTCTCCTGCATTGCAGGCGGATTGTTTACCAGCTGAGCCACCAGGGAAGCCCCATCAAATGCTAATGAGCATTCAAAAGCTGCTTAGACTGGAAACCTTCCTCGCTCCCCAGGTCGAGTCCCTGAAGTCTCTGAGTCTGTCCCTTTCACTTTGCCTCCACCACTGGGCTGAATATGCTGAGCCTGGCCCCCCAGCCTGCTCTCTATCCTTCTGCACACAGACCCCAGGCTGGCCTGACATGTGTCTTCCAGCTTCAGCCGGGGTTCAGCTGGCAGATGGTGGAGGCAGGCAGGAGTGAACCTTGGGTTTGTATTCCCGTGTTTTTAATCCCTTTATTGATAAGACTGCCTGGGGCCTGGCCGTGACCCTTGACCGACCTTCTCGAATCTACCCAAGTCCTTTTCCTTCTGGGCTTCCTCCTCTCGGCCCCTTGGGACCAGGACCCTTCCTCATCCAGCCCTGGCCGAGGTAAACATCAACAAAAACTCGCCCCAGGTTATCCTACATGCCAGGCCTCCTGGTGGGGCCCTGATTAGCTGCCCCAGGCCTGCCTCAAGCCGCCAGTTTGTCAGCTGGACTTAGATAAAGGAGTCCCATGTCACCTCACCTTACCCTTCCTGCTGCAGTTTTTTCAGCATCTGGAGGAAGTATTTTTAAACCTGTAAACCTGTTCACAGGTTTTCAGAAAAACCTCTTGGGCCCCCACAGGAAGAAGTTGGAACTCCTCACTGGGGCCAGCCAGGCCCTGCCCGACTTGGCCAGCGCTGCGGTCTCCCCTTGATGGACAGTCCATGTGCCTGGCACACGGCTGGCGGCACGCGGCCGGCTCCCTTCCAAGCATGCTGCTCCCTGCGTCCCGAGAGGCTCTGGTTTCCTCCAACTCCTGACCCACTCCTGCCCACCCCTCAGCTCCCGCCCGGGAATACGGGATGCTGGAAGAGCCCTGCCGCCACTGCCGCCTGACCCTTCCGATCACCGAGAGGAAGCACCCGGGAGGAGCGCGCAACCTCTTCTCCCTCGGTGGGGCCTGCAGACCTGTTTTCTCTCATCTTCCCAGGTCATGGGAAGCCAGACATGGTGTTCTGCTTTTGTGCCCTCAGCTCAGTGCTCTCTGCCCAAAGCTGTTTTTTTTTTCCTCCTTTGCAACGTGGCTTGCTACAAAGATGCACTTTAGCCCAGCCACCCACTGACACCCACAGTTATATAGCTTTGGGTACTTTTTTTACCCTGGGGAAGAGCTGAGAGGTGAAGTCCTGCCCTCAGCGGAGTGCGTGGGAGAGACCGACCCGCCTCCTCTGCCTCCCCAGGGAGGAGAAGGTAAAGATGGGCTGGTTCACGGGCACCCAGGGAGGGCTGGGGGTGTGGGGGGAGCCTGACCTTCAGCGTCAGCAGCAGTTGGACGGCGTTGGTGAAGGGCGTGGGAGTGGGCAGGCCCAGCAGGCTGAGCGCACGGAAGAAAAGCAGGTAGGAGAAGGTCCAGGCGAGGGCCAGGGCGTGGCAGGAGCTGAGACAAGACAGGAGGTCTGTTGCGCTGGGTGCCGGAGGTCTTGCCTCGGTCCCCCCTGGATTCCAGCTGCAGATCCCACCCCCCACCACCCACTTTCAGAGACAGGAGAGGGGAGTGTATGGAATGAACATGACTGAAAGAGCTGCAGAGAAACACAGCAACACGGAACAAGGACGGGATGGAGAGAGAGGCTGCGGGGTGAAGACCCTTCACGCCTCCATTTGTTTCTGGGAGGGAGGGAGAGAGGGGAGGGAGAAAGAGAGAGAATACCAGGGCCAGCAGACCAGTAACGCCCTCCTCTCTCCTAAATCCATGACATGGCCGTCAAGGGACAGGCCAAACACACAGGGACGAGACCCAGAAAAAGGCAGGAGAGGAGGAACAGACCAGACATGTGACACAGAGAATCTCGAGGCGCACAAGAGACATCCAGAGACCGAGGCGGAAACAGAGAAAGACCCCAAGAGGAAACAGGTTGCATCCTCCACCCGCTCTGTGCTCCCCCTCCTCCTCCCACCAAATCCTCACCAGGGCTGGGCCTGAATGAGCGCCCAGGTCCCAAGGATGGTGACCAGAGAATGCAAAGTGTGGGGGCCACAGGTGAACAAGGTGAGCCCCAGGCCCACGGCCGCCGCCCCCCATCTCTTCAGCCCAGGTCCTGCAGGGAGAAGGCACAGCATCAGTGTAGAACTTTCCACGGGGTCCCCCATTCTGCCCGCCCCCCCTTATTCTCCGCTGAGGAGGGAACCTGACTCACCAGCTTTCTTAAAGAGGAAGCCGATTGGGATGGAGATAAGAAGAACCACTAGATATGTCCATTCTTCGGGCGACATGTTCTAGGGGAGGGGCAGACGTTCACAGTGAGAACCCAGAAGTCCAGCCGCCAGCCCCTCGTCCTCAGAGGATTTAGGAATCTGCCCCCGTCCGAATTCCCAGTTGTCAAAGATCAAGGAGCCCTACCCTCAGCTCCTCTCCTCTGAGAACACAGGAATCCCGACCTCCAGGCCCTTCCTCCTTTGAGGATAGAGGGTTAACCCCAGGACCTCTCTTTTGAGAATCCAGGCCCCCCAGATCTCTTCTCCTTTGAGAACTCAGGAATCCAAACCTGGCGGCCCCCTCCTCCGTAAACGATCAAGCAACACCAGCCCCTCTCCTCTTATCCCTGGGCGCTCCCTCCTCCGAAAACACTGCTCTCCAAAGCCCCTGCCGTTCTTCGAGGGGGCCTCAGAGGGGTCCAGGTCTCCAGCCTCCACCTTTCTCCGAGCTCGAGTTCCTTCTCCTGTCTGAAGCCGGAGAACCTGCCCGCTCCCCAGTACCAGCCCGAGTCCCGGGGCTCATATCACCAAGCGCGGCTCATATCCGCTCTGGGCAAAGCCACAGGCGGTTACGCCACCCGGGAGCTCGACCATGCCACCCCGGAGCTCGGCCGCGCTCCCGGCGCCGCCCCCGCACCCCATCAGTCCGCCGATCCGTAGCGACCCCACACTGTCCAGACCCCTCCCGGTCTCCTGGGCGCCTCCACACCCCGGCCCACCTGGACCCGCGGCTTTGCGCCGCCCGCAGGGCTAGAGGCGGCCGAGCAGTCCTGGCCCGCGGGCTATCGTGGGTCCGGCCACGCCTACCCCGCCCAGCACGCCCCCGCACCCCCCAGCCTCTTTCGGGGGGCCTGCAGAGCTGCGCGGTCCGGGGTCGTGCGCGCAGCGCCTAGCGGTGTCCGGGCTGGACGGGGAAGGAGCGCGGTCGCGGCGCCGAGAGCACTACCCGGCGGCGGGACCCGGCCAGGCTCGGATCTACCCCGCTGCGAGCACGCCAAGGGCGGGGCTTCGGCTCGGGAAGGGGTGGGGCCAGAAGCTTCGGGCTCCGAGGGCGCCGCGGGACCCCGGAAAGAGGCGGGACCTGGAGCTGAGCTGTCAGCGGGAGGCGGGGCCTCCGCTCCAGGTTCCTTCAGCCAGAATCCGGGGGCGATTTGGAGGCGGGGCCACAAGCTTCGGATTTTTTCGGAGGTGGTCGAGTAGGTTCGGTTGTGGGCGGAGCCAAGAGCTTCGGCCGGACGTGGGCGGGGCCACAGTCTCGGCTCCCTTCGGAGGTAGTCGAGTAGACGCGACCTTGGGTTGCTCATAGGCGGAGTCTCAGGTTTAGGACGGAGGCGGAGCCACGGGCTTTGGCCTTACGAAAGAGGCGGGGCCCAGAAGCCCCCCCCTAGGGGGTGGAGCAAACAGCGTCCGACCTCAAGGGGCGGGGCCAGCGTGGCGAGCTGCCCGTTTCCTAGTCCCGGAACCGAGGAGGGAGGTGCGCTTCGAGGGGCGGGCTCGAGGGATTTACACTTTAGGGGGAAGGCAGGGCTTCGGCCCTACGGGGCGGGCTCCAGACTTCCCGCTCCGCTGAGGTGGCGGCGTGACGACACCGACGCAGGGGGTCGGCATGGGGGGGTGGAGGAAACCCCGCGTGGCGCGCTACGTAGGGGGTGGCTCCGCCGGGACTGCGAGCTGGTGTTTACGAGGTGAATAGCTGGTTCCGTCAGAGGACGGTGCCACATTCTGAAGGGAGCGCTCACGAGCGGGTTGAGCCCGCCCGAGCGGAGAACGCACTGGGCTTCCGGCTGTGGGTTCGGTCGTGTGGCGGGAACTCCAACCGGGGAGAGAGCCCGCGGCCGAAGGGGGTGGGGCCTCAGGTTGTGGGCTTGACGTGAGCCGAGGCCGTCCTAACGCCTGACGCCTAGTCTTCGGGAGGGGGCGGGGCCGCGATCGGCTGAGCCGAGGATGTCCGAACGCCTAACCCCGCGTCTTCGGGAGGGGGCGGGGCCGCGATGGGCTGAGCCGAGGACTTCCGAACGTACGAAGCGGCCGCGCTCGGGCGGGGGCGGGGCTTCGCATTCTGCGAGCCGGACTCAGAGCGGGGACCTGAGGCTGGACCTCGAGGGCTCAGAAAGAAGGGTCCCCGAGGAACCCCCAAGGGGTAGTGGCCTCGGGGGGCTTTGGTCTCCGGAGGTCCCGACACCTGACGGGAACACCGGAGGGCGACGCCGAAAAGGACCTTTCGGAGGGGGCGTGGTCCGCCCTACGGCAGGCTTTGCCGCCAGGCGCGGGGGCCCGCGCGGCCAGTCTCGCCCCTGGCCAGAATGCTGACCGCAGGGCCCGAGGCGCCCCGGCGGGGCCCCGGCGCTCCTTTCGGGGCGGGTCCTCGTCTGGGTCAGCCCCGGGGCCTGGCGGGATCGCCCGGGGGCGGAGCCCGGCGCCCAGGGGGCGGGACTGGCGCTCCCGCTCAGCAGGTGGCGAACGCAGCTCGGAGCGAGGCTCCGCCCCACGAGCCTCAGGGGCGGGGCCTCGCCGAGACCCCCAGCTAGGCGGTGGGCACCCTCCCAGCGGCGCGAATCCCGCGGCGAGAGGCGTGCTGCCCGGTGTGTGACTGTTGTGCCCCTGGCTTCCCGCAGGAGGATGCTGGTGGTGGAGGTGGCGAACGGCCGCTCCCTGGTATGGGGGGCCGAGGCGGTGCAGGCGCTGCGGGAGCGCCTGGGCGTGGGGGGCCGCACGGTGGGCGCCCTGCCCCGCGGGCCCCGCCAGAACTCGCGCCTGGGCCTCCCACTGCTGCTGATGCCTGAGGAGGCGCGACTGCTGGCCGAGATCGGCGCAGTGACCCTAGTCAGCGCCCCGCGCCCGGACCCCCGCCAACACAGCCTGGTAAGTGGGGGCAGGCTAGGAGCGCCCCTCCAGGGGACCTGCAGGAGGAGAGGCTGGGGACGACTGATTCCTGGGTGGGAGGGCTCTGAGAGTCCTGGATTCTGGAATTCTGTGAGAGTAGGATAGTAGGATCCCCGGGTTCACTTCCCGAGGTTTGGAAGGGCCAGAGTTAGGATTTCTAAGGCAGGGCATGTCTGAATCCTGATAATACAGCAAAGTTTACTTCTCAGGCACTGGCATCCTTCAAGCGTCAGCAAGAGCAGGGTTTCCAGGAGCAAAGCGCTCTGGCAGCTGAGGCCCGAGAGATCCGTCGTCAGGAGCTCCTAGAGAAGATTACAGAGGGCCAGGCTGCGAAGAAGCTAAAGCTGGAACAGGAATCAGGGACCAGTGGGAGCCAGGAGGCCGGTGGGAAGCAAGCTGCCGAAGAGAATGAGGCCAGTGCTGGCCAGGCTGCTGGAGAGCATGAGGAAGCATGTGAAGGTGGGGGTTGGAGTCCACGGACCAGGGGAAAGAGGGAAGAGATCCTTGGGGGATTTTTGGCTGATCCTCCCTGGGGCCTGACAAAAAAGCCTTGCCCCTTGGATTCATCAAACTCTCTTGGATTCTTCCCCACCAGGCTCCTCTCCCCAGCCAGGGCCTTCAAATGGAGTGGCCCCCTTACCGAGGTCTGCTCTGCTTATCCAGTTGGCCACTGCTCGGCCGCGGCCCATCAAGGCTAGGCCCCTGGACTGGCGTGTCCAGTCCAAAGACTGGCCCCATGCTGGCCGCCCTGCCCACGAGCTTCGCTACAGCATCTACAGAGACCTGTGGGAACGAGGCTTCTTCCTCAGTGCCGCTGGCAAGTTCGGGGGCGACTTCCTGGTCTATCCTGGTGAGTTTGTGTCGGGACCTCTGGTGACATTTTTCTTCACAATCCCACCACGGTCTGCGTTTCCCCCCTTTTTTGGTCTCCTTTTCTCAGCCTCTGAAACCATGGAAAAACAGGAAACACTTGGGAACCCAAGCTTTTTTGGAGAGCAGTTTAGTAAATGAACAAAGAGGGGGAAAAAAACTCTCGCAGAAGACATATAGAATAAAACGTAAATCTTATTTTGTAGTGTTATGTACATTACTATATTTAATAATACATATACATTGCAGATTCTTTACCACTGAGCCACTTGGGAAGCCCTTCCATATCTTGGCTATTGTAAATAATGTTGCAATGTACATAGGGGTGCGTTTATCTTCTTGAATTAGTGTTTTCACTTTTTTTCAGATAAATACCCAGGGAATTGCTGGAAGACTTGCTCTTTTAGATTTATGTTACCTGTTAGTTTTCTGTATAGTGCCTTACTCAGGGTCCTACTCTACTTGGTCAGGTTCATCTAACCTGGGAGCAGAGTATAGCCCCCCTCCCCCTAGCCCATCAAATGAGGCACAGACAGGTTTTTTTTTAAATAAAGTTTTATTGGAACACAGCTCTGTTTGTTTACATATGGTCAGTGGATGCTATGGTGCTAGATTGGCAGAGTTGAGTATTTGCAGCATGGCCCACAAAACTGAAAATATTTACTATCTGACCCTTTTCAGAAAAATTTGGTTGACTCCTTAATTCTATTTTATTATGCCCTCCTGTTGTAAATCGTTCTCTTCTTTTAGTCTGAGTCACTTCTCATTGGATATTTATGATACGATATACATGATACCCTTTGAGTTCCTCATGACTTTGACTGACAGTGATATATTCAGTTACTTGTTTTTAAATAAGATATACATAATGTGTCAACTTGCTCCACCCCCCAGGCCCAAGGGTGTCTTTTGCAATATTGGTAGTGATGGCTGGATGCATTGAGATCCCCTCCGTGTTGGAGGTCCCGGTGTCTTCCAGTTCTCCACCAGTGGAAACTGCTACCTGCCTCTCTCCTTCACCCAGGCGACCCGCTGCGTTTCCACGCTCATTACATCGCCCAGTGCTGGGCTCCCGGGGATCCCATCCCACTCCAGGACCTGGTTTCGGCTGGCCGCCTGGGCACCAGTGTCAGAAAGACACTGCTGCTTTGCTCCCCGCAGCCCGATGGTAAGGTGGTCTACACGTCCCTGCAGTGGGCCAGCCTGCAGTGAGCTCCAGAGACCTGTGGGCACTCGGCTATGTCAGTGGCAAGACCCTTTCTAGATGGTTCCAAGCTCATCTCTTCGTGGGAGGTCCCGCCCAACCTCCTGCCTCTCTTGGCGGTTAGTGTTCGATTCCAGATTTATAAACACTACATCCTCCTTATATCCCTTCCCAATCCAAAGCACTTAGTGGCTGTGTTGTTTTTATAGTTACCAGTTTCCAACCATGACCTTCCTGAGTGTGAAAGCTGATTCATCTCTCTTTTCTACAGGGCTTAGGTCCCAAGAGGTCTCAATAAATTTGTTGAATCAGTGTGGAGTTTGTGGTTTGAATCCTTAAGACAATCCTGGGAGATGTGGGCATTTGCTGCAGGTGTTTGGGCAGATGAGGAAAAGCCTGGGGGAGGGGAAATGACTTGCCCCAGGTCCCACCTCTAGTAAGGAGCAGGTGTGTTAGTCACTGAGTTGTGTCCAACTCTTTGTGACCATGGGCTTCCCTGGTGGATCAGATGGTAAAGAGTACGCCTCCAATGTGGTAGACCTGGGTTCGATCCCTGGGTTGGGAAGATCCCCTGGAGGAGGGCATGGCAACCCACTTCAGTATTCCTGCCTGGAGAATCTCCATGGACAGAAGAGCCTGATGGGCTATAGTCCATGGGGTCACACAGAGTCGGACATGACTGAGCAACTAAATGCAGGTTCCTCTGTCCATGGGGATTCTCCAGGCAAGAATATTGGAGTGGGAAACCATTTTCTTCTGCAGGGGATTTTCTGGACCCAGGAATCGAATCCAGGTCTCCTGCATTGCAGGCAGATTCTTTACCATCTGAGCTGGGGTTTAAAACCTGGTCTTTCTGACTCTGAAGTCTGAGCTCTTCCACTGCATACACTTACCTTGGAAAAACTTTAAGACATTTCAGATGCATACAAAGGCATAAATAAAAAATAACTCATGAAAAACAGGAGGCAACTGTTGCAGTTTTAAGGAGTAGGGAGGGGAATATCCGAGGTGGTCTTGCTCTTGGATTGGGTATTGTTTATTCAGGTGTTGGGAGAATTACTTTTTATACCGTACATTTATATTCTAGATCCTCCTTTATATGTATGCTGTATTCCACAATTTTTTACAAAAGCTAAAACACATACGTATGAAATATGCATTTGTAAAACAATCTGCAGAGCTGCCTTTCTGCTTAACAAATTACTAGAACATTACCAGTACCAACTTCCAATATTTAAGAAACTGATTTTTAAAAAATTTTTTATCTATTTATTTGGCTGCACCAGGTCTTAGTTGTGGCATGTGGATCTAGTTCCCAACCAGGAACTGGAGAGGGTGTGGAGAAAAGGGAACCCTCTTACACTATTGGTGGCAATGTAAATTGGTGTAACCACTTGGGAGAACAGTATGGAGGTTCCTTAAAAAACTAAAAATAGAACTACCAAATGACCCAGCAATCACACTACTGGGCATGTATACTGAGAAAACCATACTTTGAAAAGATGCACGCAGCACTATTTACAATAACCAAGACATGGAAGCAACCTAAGTGTCCATCAACAGATGAATGGATAAAGAAGATTTGGTACATATATGCAATGGAATATTACTCAGCCATAAAAAAGAATGAAATATTGCCATTTGCAGCAAAATGAGTGGACCTAGAGATTATCACAGGTAATGATAACTAAATGAAGTCAGGCAATGACAAGTATTATATGGTAATCACTTTCATGTAGAATCTTAAAAAAAATAGATAAAAATGAACTTAATTACAAAACAATCAGACTCACAGACATAGAAAACAAACTTATGGTCACCAAAGGGAACAGTGAGGGGAGGAAAGATAAATTATAAGTTTGGGATTAATATATACACACTACAATATGTAAAGTAGGTGAAAGACAAGAATTTACTAGATAGCACAGGGAACTATAGGGCTTCCCAGGTGGCACTACAGGCAAAGAACCAGCCTGATAATATAAGGGACAAGAGACGTGGGTTTGATCCCTGGGCTGGGAAGATTCCCTGGAGGGCATGGCAACCTACTTCAGTATCTTGTCTGAAGAAAACCATGGACAGAGGGGTCTGGTGGGCTACAGTTCACGGGGTTGCAAAGAGTTGGATACGACTGAAGCAACTTAGTATGCACACACTGTAGCCTGACTGGCTTCTCTGTCCACTAGCGCCACTGGGAAGCCCGGGATTAAGTAAATTAACATGGGTACAACTCTTTGAACGGGGCCTGATGTATTGTACTTAAGTATTCTAGAATGCCACCTATTATTATTTTTAGTGATAGAAATAATGGGTCACACGAATTAAAACATAAACAACAAAAAACCCCCCAAACTGTAAGGTGTTTAGCCCAAAGCCTAGGACATTTAGAGTGCTTGTTAAATATTATCTAACCACGATAAAGTCATTGGTGTGAATGGGATTATCGCAGACAGAAAAGCACTAGAGGAAATAATCCTGGGGCTGTCTGAGAGGATATATATAAATTGTTCCAGGTTTATAGCAAGAGGTTTCAGAACATTTCCCCTGTTCTGGAAACCCGAAGGAAACCTCAGGATATAAACTGCTGTCTTTCACAAAGAGGCACAAAGTCTTTCAATCATTGGATCTCAAGTTTAAAAAAAAGTCAGTTACCTTTACGTATACACACACACACACACAGTTTTCGTCAGTTACCTTCTTAAGGAGGCTTCCCTGACCATTCTTTCTGAAATACCATTTTCCCTCAGTCATTGAGAGATGTGCTTAGTCGCTCAACCGTGTCCGACTCTTTGCGACCCCGTGGACTGTAGCCTGCCAGGCTCCTCTGTCCATGGACTCCCCAGGCCACGATACTGAAGTGGGTAGTCGTTCCCTTCTCCAGGGGATCTTCCCAACCCAGGGATTGAACCCAGGTCTCCCGCATTGCAGGCGGATTCTTTACCGACTGAGTCATCAGGGAAGCTCAGTCATTATCAGTAATTTATTTTCTTCACAGCAGCAATCTGAAATAATCTTGTTATTATTTTTCCCCCTCTTCCCTTAGGCTCAAAGTTTCACTAATAGAGGGGCTGTTGAAGGGTTCAAAAGGGCAGATTGAGTTCTGGCTGTGCCTCGGGTAGACATTCTGATATGAAAAATGATTTTTTTTTTATTATTCATGGATATAACAGAGCATCTTGGAAGGAGCTTTGAATTCGCATAGGTCCAATCCTCTGGAGATCTTTTCAGAGAGACGGAGCATGCGGCGGTGGCAGTGACTACTCCAACTTTATACCGCGACTCAGACGTTAGCTGAGTGGTGACGTAAGTCAATACCCAAGGGCGGAGAGGAGGCCTCACGTCGCACCAGACGTAGCACTAATCCCTCATCAGTTCTCCCAGTTTAGCACGCCACTCTAGTCCAACCTCTCCTCTGGAAAGCTTTGGCCGCCCGCCAAGGCCTTTCCTGATTGGTGCAGACTTGCGCTGTGCGTGCTGACGTCACAAGAGGGCGACGTTGCTATAAGAACGCGGCCGGCGAACGCGTGCGCCTCTTTCTTGGTTTCCAGAGCGTTCGCTCAGGTGAGCTCTGCAGCCGTGTTCTGTATTTTGGGTGTGGGTCGTAAAATCTTGCGGGCTATTCGACCTTTAATGAATACGCTAAAGCAGTTGGAGGTGAAATGAGCGTAACTGGAAAGTGGTAGAAATGATAGTCGGTTATAAAACTCTTCAGGGACGGTTCTCGCGATAGCTTCCCTAGGTGCCGCGAGGTTCATAGCGTAGTTCTGGGACTGCGCAGGCGCCGTCCTCACAGGCCCCCCCCCCCCCCCGCCACCTTCTCCCTCTCGCGCAGGCGCAGACGGGCAAACAGAGCCAGCATGCCGGTCGCCCGGAGCTGGGTTTGTCGCAAAACCTATGTGACCCCGCGGAGACCCTTCGAGAAGTCCCGGCTCGACCAAGAGCTGAAGCTGATCGGTGAGTGGCTAAAGCTAGGTTTCTGTTTCCCGGGCTGGGGAAGCTGACACATGGGTGAGGCCCCCCACGTGCTCGTTCTGTTTAATAATCTCCAGTGTGTTCACCCAGTTTCGGGATCGTCTGTTGTTTTTCTGTATCCCGAAATCACTAATCCTTTTTCACTAGTCCATGGGACTGAGTTTTTTCACTCATTCTGCAGGCGAGTATGGGCTCCGGAACAAACGTGAGGTCTGGAGGGTCAAATTCACCCTGGCCAAGATCCGAAAGGCTGCCCGGGAGCTGCTGACGCTGGATGAGAAAGACCCGCGGCGTCTGTTCGAAGGTATGTATGTGAGCCCCCAGGAGAGCTGCTGCTGTTCTTCCTTCTAGGGTTGTGCGACACATGGAGCACGACATTGTATCCAGCCTTTAATAGGAGTTATGGAGTAGGAAAATAGGTCTGAATCCGAGTACCTACCTTTTTTCTGATCTAGACTGGTTTATTCAAACACTGAGAATCGATTTCCAGGGGATTAGAACTAACAATGCCAAGCATTGGGCACCTGGATATATCTATAACAGAACAGTATTGCTCCTTATGTTATTGTTTACTGCTGGTGGGACTAGACAGTGAAATTTGAGAAGTTCCACCCAGGGTGGAACTTGAGTGTGTATTTTTGCCTTCTTTAACACGATGGTGAAGGACATTTACTCAGGGTCTGAACAGTAGAGGACCTGTGGGTTTCACAGGAAAGAACGGTTCCAGGTGATCTTAGAGGGAATACAGATGATACCATATGGTTTAAAATTTAAAAAATTATGGTGCAGTATACTTTACAAACTGCCATCTTTTAGACTCTTAAGGTCTAAATGTCTGCTGTAAGATGTGAGGTTGATTGGCTTTTGGAAGGGACTATATCACTCATATTTTAGTAGGACCTCTCAGGTTGTAAGATGTTGAAAATATTAAGAAAGCTGGTACTTTATAAGGCTCAGTGAATATCTTTTTCTAAGCTCTTGGTGTACATTATTTGATTTGCACAAGTAGATTGGCAGGGGTACTGATCATAGTCTTCAAATGAGCAAGTGATCAGAGACTTCCGGCAATAGATGGGACTGGAGTGCATGTGAGCTCAGGGTTGGGAGTTGAAGGAGGCTTCTTAGATGATGCTTAGGTAACATGCCAAAAGTTGAAACCATTCCTAAATGTAAGAGTAGTCAGTAAACTTGGTTAGCATTTGTGCTACATTGTATCCTGGGTGTGGAAGAGCTTGATACACAGTTTGTGATTCTAACAGATGCTAGTCTGGCTGTAGGTGATTCTCTTTTTTGTAGCGCCTTTTATTAGGATAAACTTGACACAACAGGAAGTGTGCTCACAGTATCTAAGATTTGTTTTTAGTTACCTCTAAAATTGGCCGTTTCTTCGGTATTATCTTGATGCTGCTTTTGGTTTGACCCTAGGAAATCTTGATGCTGGTGAAAGTTAGGAGGGACTGGGCTCACTTGGGCAGTTGGCTTTTTATGTCCAATTGGAGTGGCTAGTCTGATTTTTCTCCCAAACCATGGTTAAGGATGGAAGTGCTCTTATACTTCTGTTAAGCATGAGTGGTCATCCATAGGAGAGGTTGAGAGAGGTTTGGAGAGGTGTTGTACTAACACAGACAGGTTCATCACTTTGATCTATCCCAGTTCCAAGGGTGTGAGAGGTTTTCATTTTTAACCTTTCTTAGTTTGGAAGCTCTTTTGACACTCATGAGAATTTGGGAATCTCCCTGGTGGATGTTGGTATTGGGTGGAACTCTGTCCCAGAGTTTGGGGGACAGACCTCAGCTTGTTCTGGTCTCAGGAACTTGCTGAAGAGTTAAACACAGAGAAACTTAGGTGCAAGCAGTCATGTGACAGAGATGGCACAGGGCAGGGTTGACCAGCGGGTGTCCAGGGATTTGGTGAGTGAAGCCAGATTGCTGGGATGGAGAGGAGAAGCCTGGGAGCTCCGAGGTGTTTGCTCCTGCTGCAGCTTGGCCTTGTTTGAGGTCCAGCTTTTCCTGCTAAGGTGTGAGTCTTATGTGACAAAAAGAGTACTGGTTCATTTCATTCAGTTATTCACAGGTATCAACTCTAACCTCACACCAGCACCGGGTAAAGACCAATCCTGGGTCTCCTCCATTGCAGGCAGATTCTTTACCCTGTGCTGGTGTGAGGTGAAAGTTGATACCTGTGAATAACTGAAATGAACCAGTAACTCTTTTTGTCAGATAAGACTCACACCTTAGTGGGAGTTTGATCCCTGGAGTAGGAATGGCAACCCACTCCAGCCTGTTCTTAGCTGGAGAATTCCATGGACAGAGGGGCCTGGCAAAGAGTTGGGACACACTGAGTGAGTAACACATCATATTAGAAACCAAGGCACTTAAATGCTTGCCTCATGCCATTGAGACAAGGGCCCCTTGGCCATTGAGGTGCCTACTGGCATACAGTGTTGTTTTGTTTTTTTCTAAGAAACAAACTTTGATTTGGCTGATTCTGATTGTTATTTCATTTTTTGGCCAAATGAAAGCCATTTATCAATTTTTAGTAGCTGGACACACTCCTCTTGTTGAAGGCTGCAAGTTTATCAGTTTTATTTTTGTCTTCATATCCAGTAAGATTTTTTCTGTATTGATGGCCCTCCCCACTATTAAAGGATGTAGGTGGGCTAATAATAGTAAGTGAAATATGTTTTTGAAGTAATACAGGTTGAGTGATTGTCAGGTGTCTATTTTCTAATGTAAGGACAAAAAGACATGAAGTGTCCAAACTGGTAGATAATTCCAAACTCACTTTTATTTACCTTTGGATATGTTTTGTAATAATAATTGATTATTATGTTCAGTTTTTAAATTGTATAATTTGACATTAGTACAGAACAGAATGATATATTTGTATATTGTGAAATGACCTCCATGGTAAGTCTAGCTAACATCAGATCATCTTCCCATTTTTCAATTGAAGTGTTTTTTGTTGTTTTTTTTGCTGTTGAGTTGGATGATTTCCTTATATATTTGGGGTGTTAACCCCTTATGAAATACGTGATTTGTAAATATTTTCTCCCATTCTGTAGGTTGTTTTTAATTTTGTTATGCTCTGCAGAAGCTTTTTAGTTTGATGTGGTCCAACTTGTTGATTTTTGGTTTTGTTACCTTTACTTCAGAATCAGATCCAAAAAGTCATCTCCAAGACTTAGGTCAGGGAGGTTACTGCCTAGTTTTCTTCTTGGAGTTTCATGGTTTCGGGTCTTACATTCATGTTTTTAATCCATTTGGAGTTTTTTCCCCTCTGCTGTACAGCTTAAGGGATCTTCCTTGCCAGTTGTTTAGCCGCTGTCATGTCCAACTCCCAGTGGACCCCATGGACCGTAGCCCACCAGGCTCCTCTGTCCATGGGATTTCCCAGGCAAGAATAATAGAGTAGGTTGCCATTTCCTTCTCCCTGGGATCTTCCCTTCCCAGGGATTGAACACGAATTAACTGTGTTGCAGGCAGATTCTTTACCACTGAGCCAGTGGAGCAGCCCCGGCCACTGCAGTGAAATCACTGATCCCCGAGTCCTCACTGCTGGATCTTTTGGAAATTCATGATTTTGAGTTAACTTTCATGTACAGGATAAGATAGGGGTTCAGTCTTGTTCTTGCATGTGACTGTCCAGTTTTCTAGACACCATTATTGAGAGACTTTTCTTTCTCTATTGTATATTTCTCACTCCTCTGTTGTAACTTAATTGACCATTTATATATATGGGTTTATTTCTAGTCTCTATTCTATTCCCTTGATCTGTTTTTAGGCCAGTGTCATACTATTTTGATTACTATAATGTGTACAACTTTGTGGGGTTTTTTTTCTCTTTACTTTTTGTTTTTGTCTTTTTTACCACTTCGTTTTTCCTCAAGATTGGCTTTAGCTATTCAGGGTCTTTTCTGGTTCCATAAAGATTTTAGGATTGCTTGTTCTTTTTCTGTGAAAAATGGCGTTGGAATTTTAATAGGGATTGCCTCAAATCTGTATAATGCTATAGGTAGTATGGGCATTTTTTTAACTGCTGTTTCAGTCTGTGAGCACTGAATTTCTTTGTTTGTGTCTTTAATTTCTTTGATTAATGTCTTGAAGTTTTCATTGTGCAGGCTTTTAACTAAAATTTTTATGCAGTTGTAAATGGGAGAGTATCCTTGACTTGTGTTCAGTATTTCTTCAGTGCGAATTAGTACCTGGGGTGTTGGAAAAGGTATAGTATGCTTCTCCATTTAGATTCTCCTTGGCTCCTAGTCTGCCAGGAAGACTGCCGTCACAAAGTCAGCCAGCTTTCCTTCAGGCTTTGTCTGGGGGCAAGAGGGGGGTGGTGGTAATGGTGCTTTTAGGTGCTGATAAATTAAAATCCTCTGTGATGATAACCAGCCCACGGAGTGCGAGCCAGCAGCGTCCCAGGAGCTCACCTGAGTGGAGCTTTGGATGCCCACAGGCAAGGCCTCCTGAACCTGGAGTTGTTGCGTGCCAGGGAGAAGGTGACAGTCGTTACTAGTTTACTTTACCAGGCATTGAGGTTATCCTCACCATCTTAGTAGAAAATCTCAGTGATGAAATGGATGACAAGTACTCAGTTCTTAAGTATGCCGAGTCTCTTGCAGGCCTAACAGACAGGTACTGACGCTGTTCCAGTGTCAGATGAGGGAGGTGGTTTGAGTGCGTTTGATTGGTAGGGCCTTTTGGACTCCAGCGTATTAGCTCATAGCCCCATGCTGTGTTACGGGGGGACTAGCGGAGGGGCAGCGGCGCGTGGACTTGCACTCTTCTAAGAGCCCTGGAGGGTCACACGAGGTGTGGGCTGTCGTCTGCCTCAGGGTAGTGAGGATTCCGGGAGTCACGGTGGCTCATGCAGTAGTGCGTTGAGTCCTGTATCAGAACTAGCTCTCCTTCCTGCTGGGTCTCACTGCCATCGTGTGGAGGTGCTGGATTTAAACTGGAAGGCTGAGACAAGCCTCTGCCCCGTCACCAGGTAACGCCCTGTTGCGGCGGCTCGTCCGTATCGGGGTGCTGGACGAAGGCAAGATGAAGCTGGATTACATCCTGGGCCTGAAGATTGAGGATTTCTTGGAGAGACGCCTGCAGACCCAGGTCTTCAAGCTGGGCCTGGCCAAGTCCATCCACCACGCCCGCGTGCTCATCCGCCAGCGCCACATCAGGTACCGCCTCAGGGCTCCCGGAGCCTCCCCCGCCCTGCCCCCTGAAGGGACGCCCTCTCTGAGCCCCCTGCCCCTGTCTTCTGTGCAGCCCTCGGAAGTGATGGTGTGAGCTCACCTTAAGGGGACAGTGGTCCCTACAGACAGCTCATGGGGGGGCTGGGGGCAGCCTCACCCCCCAGAGCCCTGCGCAAGGGTCACTGCGGCCGGAGCCGTACACCTTGCGAAGGCTCCAGCAGGCGAGCCGGGAGCTGGCAGGTAACAGCTCTTGGTGCCCCATGGAGAGCCGTCCCGGGAGCTCAGCTGACTTGGGTGGGTTGGGCCCTTGTGGTCACACAGCGCGCACTCCTGGCAGCTGCCGTGGTGAAGAGCAGAGGCCAGATGGATCTATCTGGGTGCTCAGTTTACCCCATGAACATGGGGCCCCGGTCACGGGGGCTGTGTAGCCTCTCAGGAGCCCCCGTGACTCATGGGCAGGAGCCTCTCATGCTGCTTGTCTGGAATGAAACCGCCCCGGTCTTCGTGGGGTGGCGCTTGAGAGACAGTGAGAGGACCCCTGGTGGAGACGAAAGCTCAGTGGGAGGCACGCAGTTCAGAGCTGTCTGGCACACTTCAGTGTTTGAAAATCAGGCCTCAGTGTGAACACGCTGCCACCCCCGTGTTCGTTCTGGGCCGGGATTCCCCTGCCCTCCGTGAGAGGTGAGCGAGTGTCCAGGACACAGGCGCTCCGGAGGACCAGGAGCGCGCGCTGCGCCTGGAGCGCCCTGCCGGCCGCGGCCCGGCCCTCACCCGCCGCTCCCCCACAGGGTCCGCAAGCAGGTGGTAAACATCCCGTCCTTCATCGTGCGCCTGGACTCCCAGAAGCACATCGACTTCTCCCTGCGCTCCCCGTACGGCGGGGGCCGCCCGGGCCGCGTGAAGAGGAAGAACGCCAAGAAGGGCCAGGGCGGGGCCGGAGCCGGCGACGACGAGGAGGAGGACTGAGCCCGGGCAGTGCCCTGGGCTGGCGGAGCGCTGGCGGGCCTCAGATAATAAAGCAGGATATCCACGCTGTGGGACTGGTCTTTACTGCTGTCTCCTTCCCCCTCTGACACACACCCTGCGGCAGCGGCCGCCGCCTTGGGCTGGTTGGAGCGGCTGAGCTTCCTTCCCGCCCGGGGGGCCGTTGCTGGATGGTGGTCTTCATTCTCCTCAGGCCTGGGTTTACTGTATCCTGACACACATCTACACATCACTCCGTCACACTTCCAGGGGACCCACAGTACGGGCAAAGACGAAACTAAGAGATTCACTGGCGGTCCCAGTGAACCCGCCTTGCCCTGCTGTGATGCGGGTTCACGGTCAGTCCCTGGTGGAGGAAGTAAGCCCCTGCTTCCCAGTGAACACCCAACAGCCAAAACCAGTTCTCGGAGAGGGGCCATTTCCCAAACAGGAAGGGGGAGCCCTGCCACCAACCCCCCCCCTGCTGAAGACCTCATGGTCAGGCGGGAGGCAGGCTTCCCTTTTCTCTGTCTTGGTCTCAGGAAATGAGAAATCGGGGTTGAGCAAGCGCAGCAGCTGCAGGCGTGCCCTGGGGGCCTGGGGCTCTTGTGCCAATCTGCAGGTTACAACTCAGGATTTGCCTGCAGCATTGTGCTCGCAGCCTGGCCTACCTGGGAGGTCCCAGGGCTGCTGGTGTCAGGGGTCCAGGCTGGCTGGGGCTGAACTGAGTGTCCGTGTGGGCAGCTCCTGGGGCCCCTGGAGGTGGGCTCTGGGTCCTCCTGGGCTAGTGCAAGGCGAGAGTGGCGTACACGCTGGGCTCTGCGGGGCACTCCCCTGGCTGCTGGTTGGTGGGCGTGGTTGCCCCCTGCTTGATTGAGTGGTCCAGTTGGGCATAGGTCACATCCTGGGGGTCTTCAGGTGTGGCAGCCTTTGGGGGGTGTAGAGAGGGCAGGGGTGTGAGGTGGGCAAAGCCTGGGGGCCTGGGAGCTCAGGATGCACTCCTTGGGGGTCTTAGGGCTTTGCTAGAGACAGTGAGGGGCGGTCTCTGAACCCTGTCCTTCAGTCCCTGTAGCTCCGACCCTCGGGAAGGAGGGAAGTGAAGCCAGTTGAAGTCCTGTGATGGGTTGCTAAGTTTGATGCTGGGGGAGGACGGGGCTGGAGGTGGGAGCCGGGGGTAGTCCTCACAGAGAGACAGTCAGACCCCACTGCGCCCTGCAGTCACCAGGGCGGCCACGGGAGCTGGTCCTCACTGCGGTGAACAGACAAGGTTCACCTGACGCGGGGCACATGGCTGAGGGCTGAGCAAGGATCTCAGAATGCTCTGGATGTTAGAAGGTGCCGCCTCTGGCCCTGGCTTCAGGTCCAGGGCTTGCATGTAGCCCCTTTCGGGGGCACAGACCGGTCAGCCCTGCCAGCCCAACCTGAGCGTTCAACAGCGTGCTGGTCCAAGGAGCCGGGTGTGGGGCGCGGCCGCCCAGGGAGCAGGTGCTCGCGGAAGGGGCTGCCTGGCCTCGGGGTCTGTCCTCTGCCCTCCGTGCGTGAGTGAGGAGGCGGGGGGGCTCACCTGGCTGGCCCTCGCTCTGCCCTGCTCCGGCCGTGCGTCTTCCGTGACGGCACCTGGTGGGGCAGGACAAGGGGGGCCCGGCTCCTGCTTAGATCCCCTCACACCTCCCACAGCAGATGTCCAGAGCGGCTCGGTGATGGGGCCACCGTCCCCCAGCGTCAGACTCCCCAGCCCAGAACCACTGCCAACCGATCCCTGGCATGCACTGCCTGCCCGCCCTGCCCCCAGGGCAGCACCCCCCTTCCCCTTACAGTACAAGCTTTCCTCCGGGGCGTCAGCAGCCGGGCTGGAGCTAGGGAGGAGAGAGCAGTGTTGGGGCGGAGGGAGCCCTGGGCAGGTGGTGGGGTGGGAGTCTGTGGGAGAGGTCTCACCTCTTCTGCCGGCCTCTGTCCTCAAGCCCTGATGCTGCGGCTGCTGCGGGAAGACGGGAGTCAGCCTCCAGCCCACCCCAGAGCCCTTCTCTACGGTTACAGGAAGATCTGCAAGGGTCTCCAGGCTGAAAAAATTATCATGTCTTCCCTCCTCCATGAAGAATCCAAGAGAAGGGCTTCCCTGGTGGCTCAGTGGTAAAGAATCCGCTTGCCGATGCAGGGGACATGGGTTTGATCCCTGGTCTTGGGGGATTCCACATTCCATGGAGCAATTAAGGCACAACTACTGAGCTTGTGCTCTGGAGCCTGGGAGCCACGACTGCTGAAACCCGAGCACCCCAGAGCCCAGGAGCCGCAGCAAGAGAAGCCATCGCAATGAGGAGCCCGAGCCCCGCAACCAGAGAAAGCCCACGCACAGCAACCAAGACCCAGAGCAGCCAATAAATGAGATTCAAACATTGTTTAAAAATCCGGGATCTCTAAACCATAAAATACAAATCTTGCATGTACTCTCAAGCGTTGTGTAAGTTTGAAAACATCAACAGATACTCTAGAATGCTCACGTGCGCTCAGATTTAGTCTCTAGATTTCTCTCATCGGGAGACACTAGAGCAGTTCTGACCGGACCTCACCCCTCTCTTAGGTTTCCCTTTGGCTGGTGCCCTAAGCCCGCTGCCTCCAGGGGTCCTGGTCACCCTGTTCCCTACTCACCTGACTTCCTGCGTCTGTCCTGACCCCGGTGTCGGAGGAAGAGGAGGATGAGGAGCAGCAGGACGAAGGTCACCGAGACCCCGATGAGGACACTCAGGTACCAGGGGAGGCCTGGGGCACCAGAGATGTCTGAGTGAGCCAGGTATGCCATTTAACTGAGCACCTACCGTGTGCAGACTCGTGCTGGGGTCTGTGCCTCCATCTCCAACCCATCCCACCTGTTTTACAGACGAGGAAACAGGCACAGACGGAGATCACGGGCCCCAAGTCGCCCAACCTGGAGGTGGCGAAGCTGGGACTGGAACCCAGGGTTCCCTCGTATTTTTTAGAGTTAGTTTTTGTGCTTTCACTTCCAGGCAGAACACCAGTTCAGAGACGTGCATCAAGCCCAGCTCTCTGCCAGCCCAGCCAGATCTGTCTCCCACCCTGCAGAGGCCTGGGTGGAGTGTATGTATGGGAGGGGCAGGGGGGAGGGCTCTGGCCTTCCTGAGGCCTAAACAGGCTCTGCGCTGCGGGCTGTCGTGCTGAGGAAGGAGGTGGGAGGCCCCCTCCCTGGAGGGTGGGCCTCGGACCCTGAGAGGAGCATGACTGACTGGTCCATGATCCCGAGGTTGGAAGTAGCGGGGCCGTGTGATTCCCACGCCCAGCTCTTTGCCTGGCACCACGGCTGCTCCTTGGGGGGCCGGAGAGCTCAGACATTGTCCCATCCAGTATCGCTGCGTCCCCGTCCTTGCCGTTGAGGCTGATGCCAGTGAGAAGGGGCTGTCCTGAGGCCATTACCTTGGGAAGCGACGGAGCCCCGACAGAGCTGCTCCCACCCCCACCGCCCCGCACAGAGCCTGACTCACCCGGGCCTGATTCCAAGGCAGGGAGGAGCTGATTCCCGGAGCCTCCTGGGGGTCAGGGTGGAGATGAGCGGCGGCCTGCTTCCCCCTTATCAGCCCTGCTGCCCTCCCCCAGCTGGGCCCCAGCATCTCCCTCTGCATGACCCCCACCCTTCATCCACGTCTCAGCCCCGGGAGCCCCGCGGTCCCCCGGGACACCAGCTGAGCCAGGGCCTGTCTGCTCGCTCCCTTGGGGGCCGGGGCTCTGCTAGCCCCTCTCTTGTGCTCCCTCTGGGCGAGGGGCCACGGGGACTGGAGACCAGAGGAGGGTGGGGCCCGGGGGCGCTGGCCTTGAGTCCTGCTGGTCGGCCCCGAGGCCTCTCTAGCTCTGCTCCATCACCAGGAGCGGGTCTGGACCCCTGGGATGAGGGCAAGGATGGGCAGGGAAGGGAGGCCTCTGGCCCTTTGTGGCCCCCTCAGGGTTGATCCCCCCCTCTGTGACCCCCCACTCCCACTCAGCCCAGAGCTCCCCTGGGGACAGGGCCTTGGCCTGCCCCGGAGGACACAGAGGACCAGGGCTGGGCCCTCACCTGAGACCAGGAGCTCCAGGGGGTCGCTGGGGAGCGACAGCAGGTGGGGGGCAGTGCTCTGTGAGCTGTAGCATCTGTAGGTCCCACTGTGGGCTGAGGTCACAGCTCTCAGGGTGAAGTTGGCCTGGACGGGCGGAGCCATGTCCTGCAGATGAAGGTGCTGGGGAGGAGCGAGCGACCCCTCCTTGGACAGATGGAAGGTGTCTGAGCGGACCTCAGAGCGACACTGCAGGGTCACGTTCTCTCCCTGGGGCACTGAGGCCCCCGGGCGGGCGGAGAGGGAGGGTTTCCTGTGCATTCCTGGGGGAGGAAGGGGGCAATGAGCAGAGAGCCCCTCCCCACAGCCCGGACCCTGAGCTGAGGGGCCTCCCTGTGAGCCCTCCCAGCTCCTCTCAGCCCGTCTGTGTGGGTCTCCTTAGTCTTCGTGCCTCTCACTCCTGTTTTCACGTTGCTCCCCTAGACCCCTGCCCCACCTCAGTCTCTGCTCCAGGACCCTCTCCCTGGACCCGTCACCACCAGGGCCGACCCTGGTCCAGCGCCCTGAGCAGACAGTCGGGACCTGGGCCAGGACAGGGGCTCCTCACCCGCGACCAGGATGTCCAGGGGGGCGCTGGGGGCCGACCACGCGTGGGAGACGTTGTGCCCACGATAGCATCTGTACCGGCCCCCGTGGGCGCGGGTCACGCGGCCCAGGGGGAAGTCGGGGCTCTGCTGCCCTTCTAGGCGGGGGGGCGGGCTGAGCCGCTCGTCCGTGGTCAGAGCGAAGCTGCCAAAGCCGGCCTCTGAGCCACACCGGAGGGTCAGGTTGTCTCCGGGGAGCACGAGCGAGCCGGGCTGGGCGGACAGGGAGGGCGCCCTGGACAGGCCTGCAGATGGGGCGGAGGCTCGCGGCTGCATGCCCGCACTGTGCCCGGGGCTGCGGAGACAGCTCTCCCTGCTCCCTCCCGAGGCTCCCGCCTGCGTCCTGCCCCAGGAACCCAGTGTCCCTGCCCCCGTCTCCCCCAGGGCTCATGGGCACAAGGCTTAGGTCAGGGCTCTGTCTAGGAAATAGAGGGGCCTGGGGGCCTCACCTGTGACCTGGAGATGCAGAGGGTCACTGGGGTGCGACCACAGATAGGGCAGGTTGCTGGGAGCATCATAGCACCTGTAGGTCCCCCCGTGGGAGCTGGTCACGGGGCCCACAGGGAACACAGCCTCTTCCCGCCCTTGGTTCCCATAGTTCCTCGACGCCTGGTATCGGGGCAGGTCAGCGCCTCCCTCCTTCAGCAGGTGCAGCGTGCCCGCTGCATACTGTGAACTGCACGTGAGGGACACTTTGCCTCCTGCGGCCACCACAGGGCTGGGCTGGGCGGACAGGGAGGGCGCCCTGTACACTCCTGGGGGCGAGGGGCTGTGTTAAAGGGGGACCTCCACCCCAGTGACCCCAGGTGTGGGATGGGAGGGCAGGGGCCCCCCGAGCCCACACTCTGCTCCTCTGTCTGTGGGGAGGCTCCCACCCCCCGCCCCTCCCTCTTACCTGTCACCACCAGGGGCAGGGGGTCACTCCAGCCTGACCAGCGGTTCCTGCTGCGATATGCACACTGATACTGCCCGGCATCACCTGACCTCGTGTATTCAAAGTGGAACCCGGCCTTGTTCCTGGAGCCCTGAGGGGCCTGAGCCTCCCAGGATCCAGAGCCGCTCTCTTTATACAGACGGTAGACATCTGCCAGCAGAGACCCCTGACACCAGATGGTCACCGGGCTCCCGTGGGCGACCATGGTGCCCGGGTCAGCCCAGATGGAGGGTTTGGGGAGAACCTCTGGAAAGGAATCAGACCCGAGGAGTCAGGGCGCCTTCTCCCCCAGGTTCCCCAGCTGTCACCCGCCCCTCCCAGACGGGCCACCAGCGCCCCCGGCCCACTGTGCTTCCCAGTGACCAGGGGTGGTGGGTGGAAGCAGGAGGTCTGGGGGCTCACCTGGCTGTCCCTGGTTCCACGGGCCCCAGCACAGCCCTGGAAGAGAGTTCCCTGTGAGCGCCCAGCTCCACATGTCCTGGACGCTCCAGGTCTGCTCTGCGCCCTGAGGGCTGGGGTCAGATCCGGGCTGAGGACATTCCCCTCTCCCCCAAGAAAGTCTGTCCCCACCGAGCCTCCTGCATCCTGGGGCCTCTCAGGGACCAGATGTGGGAAGACGGGGTCCCCACCCCCCCATCCCCAAAGCTTACCGAGGCAGAGAAGGGTGGTGAAGGTCAGGGTCATGGCGCTGCCTCTCATGGTCCCCAGCAGAGCAGGTGACTTACAGAGAGCTCAGAGCCCGCAGGCCGGACAGACGCACCGGCGTGAAGGTCCAGGCTGGGTGGCGCACGTCCCGGGTTCCTCCTGAGCCTCGCTCCGCTCTCACTGAAGGGTGGGGCTGAGGCGACCGTGGCCTCTGGGGGCCTTTCTGACCAGATCAGACTTGCTGACACCCACCCGCACACCCGCTCCCCTCCGCCACTCTGCCTGCCTGTTCCGCCGCCTCCTTGCGCCAAGTACAGATCCGGAGAGTGACCTCACGTCCCAGAGTGCGAGTCTGCAAGAAGCCGGGCAGGCCCCGGAGCCATCTGAGTCCTGTCCCGGTTCTTACTCTGTCTCCCACAAGGGTTGTGTCATCTTGGGCAAGTAGCTTCCCTTTCCTGAGCTTCTGCAAACGTTCTTCCTTTCTTCCGTCAGCCAGTCCAGTTCGTCAGTATTTGTTGGGCAATGGCCATGTTCAGCCATGGTGACAGAGCCTGGAGTTTCCTTGGTGACTTGTGGGGCTCAGATGAATAAAAACAGATATGACAAGCATTTACACGGCAAACAGTTCAGCTAACTCGGGAGACTGTTAGAAGCTGGAAGAAAACAGGGAACCATGAGTATCTTTAATAGATAGACAGCATGAAGCCTGGGTCCTGGCTGGAGGTGTGTCTGATGGGTGAACAAGCAGGAGCTACTAACTCAGGGGCGGTGGTGGAGGCGGCGGCATCCCAACCTTGAGCTGCTCTCAGAATTGAGAGCAATGAGGGTGAAGGCAGGGGCGTCGCCACGCTGAGTCTTGAGCGCCATGTGTTTCGGGTTTTATCTTTAAAGCAGTGGGAAGGTTTTCAGCAGCACACAGTATGAATTGATTTCTAGTTTAGAAAGATTACCACCATGTGGAGAGTGTAACGCAGGAGGGCTCTATTGATAATGAATCCCATTCACAGTAAAACACCAATGTTGATCCGGCTCCTGCATGGCGTGTTGACCAGTGTTTTAAGTCGTTCATGAAGATAAACCTTACATGAACCTATAATTAGAAATATATTTACGCTGGCCTTCCTTGGTAGTTCAGATGGTAACGTCTACCTGCAGTGCCGGAAACCCAGGTTCAATCCCTGGGTCAGGAAGATCCCCTGGAGAAGGAAATGGCAACCCACTCCAGTGTTCTTGCCCGGAGAATCCCTTGGACAGAGGAACCTGGCAGGCTACAGTCCATGGGGTCACAAAGAGTTGGCCATGACCAAGTGACTTCACATATTTACAGTGGAATGAAAAAGGAAGGCTTCTTGGTCCGGCAGGTTGGAAGGGACTGGGCTCTGTTCAGACTGGCTGAGGAGACGGTCTGTGGAGGCACAGAGTTGTTAAGTAGGTCTGTGTACGTGGGTGCTTGGGGATGTGTGGTTAAGTGTGACGAGTCTGGTCTAGGAGGGAGAACTGTTTAGTGGGGCTGACCTGCCACAGCCTGGAATGTGGGGCGGTGCACCTGGACCACGATTTTGAAGGTGGAAACTGTTGAAAGGATTTTGAACGGGGCAGGCTCAGACCTGATACGATGATGGGAAGAGTCGTTTTGGGGGTGGTGAGAGATGAACGGGAGTAAGGGGCGGGGCCTGGACTGGAGGACCAGGAAGGAGGCTGATGGGAAAACACAGACAGGACGTCTGGGGGCGGATCAGGGACCTCGTTCAGAAGGGCTCCAGGGGCACAGGGGTGTGGAGCTGGTGGTTGGGTGTGAAGTGCGGGAGGCTGGGGAACTGAAGGTGCTTCCCCTGTCTGCCTCGGTTGCCCAGAGGAGCCAATGGGGCAGTCATAAGTAGGATGACCCCAGGAGAGAGAGATGCATGGGAGATGCTTGGACACTGATCCCTGTTCTTTAGCATAAAGCGCAGCCCTCCCCCCTGACCTGGGATGGTGGATTCTCTTTTCCTCTGCACTGACTGACTTGTTTCTGTAATTCAGCACCATCTTTTCTCATTGCCCGTCTTCTAGACCCCTGCATCGTTGCTGCCTCCTTAGTGCCCCTTCTTACCCTGAGCAGAACTTTTCATCTCATTCTGTGAATTCTTTCTCTAGGCAAAGGGGAAGGACACAGGCTGGAGGCAAAAAAAGGTTTTTAAAAATGAACACAGACCCAGGATCTCTGAGACAGTCATTGATCACCCGGCCAGAGGAGAATGATAACAATGAAGAAAAACAATTTTGAGGAAGTAAATACTGATCATTTTACAGATTTGATGAAAGCCATAAATTTACACGTCCAAGATGCTCATCAGATAACCTTCAAAAACGATGCCCAAACAACACAATCATATTCAAATCAGTGGGGAAAAGTTTTTTAAAACCATGTCCACACATATCACAGTCAAAATGGAATCAGTGGGAAAAAAATGAAAGCATCCAGATAAAAGGACCAGGTTACATACAGAGGAAAAATGATTTGAATGATTTCAGATTTCATATCAGAAGCCACTATGGTCTAAGATTGATAGTTCTGAGAGACAAGAAGAGCCAACGTGGAATTCTTCTGGGTATATTCTTCAGGAGTGAAAGCAAAATAGTCATTCTGAGAGGAAAGAACACTTGAGAGAATGTGCTGCCTGTAGACCTTCTTTAAAGGAATGATAAGGCTAGTTCTTTAGGCAGAAAGGAAATAATTCTCAAGGGAAACTTGGAAATTCAACAATAAAGGAAGAACAAAAAGTGGTGAATATCTAGGTAAATGTAATAGCACATTTTTCTCATTTCCTGTATATGTGACTGTTGAAAGCAAAAATAACAATGCTTGGGGTTTTTAATATATGTATAATAGATGAATACGTATAACAGCTACAGCATGATGGAAGGTGAGGGTTAAAGGGCCTGTGTTATAAGGTTTCCATGTTTCTCTTGAGATAAAATATTAGCTCTGTGTGGACACTGTGGAATTAGGTGTATACATTATAATGCCCACAGTTGCCACTAAAAAAACAACATGTGAAGATTTACAGTTAGAGTACTAACAGATATAACAGAGTACTAAAAAAAATTCCAAAAAGCCAAAAGAAGACAAGAAAGGGAAACTTGAAGAGCAGACACTAGAGGGGACAAAGAGAAGACAAATAATACAAGGTTAAACCTGAACAGTATGAAAAGGCAAAAAGATAGGACATGGAAAGATGAACTCCCCAGGTCGGTAGGTGCCCAATATGCTACCGGAGAAATAACTCCAGAAAGAATGAAGAGATGGAGCCAAAGCAAAAACAACACCCAGGTGATGGAAGCAAGGTCCAATGCTGTAAAGAGCAATATTGCATAGGAACCTGGAATGTTAGGTGCATGAGTCAAGGCAAATTGGAAGTGGTCAAACAGGAGATGGCAAGAGTGAACATCGATGTTTTAGGAATCAACGAACTAAAATGGACTGGACTGGGTGAGTTTAACTCAGATGACCATTATATCTACTACTGTGGGCAAGAGTCCCTTAGAAGAAATGGAGTAGCCATCATAGTCAACAAAAGAGTCTGAAATGCAGTACTTGGATGCAGTCTCAAAAACGACAGAATGATCTCTGCTTATTTCCAAGGCAAACCATTCAATATCACAGTAATCCAAGTCTATGCCCCGACCAGTAATGCTGAAGAAGCTGAAGTTGAATGGTTCTATTAAGACCTACAAGACCTTTTAGAACTAACACCTAAAAAAAGATGTCTTTTTCATTATAGGTGACTGGAATGCAAAAGCAGGAAGTCAAGAAACACCTGGAGTAACAGGCAAATTTGGCCTTGGAGTGCAGAATGAAGCAGGGCAAAGGCTAATAGAGTTTTGCCAAGAGAACGCACTGGTCATAGCAAACACACTCTTGCAACAGAAAAAGAGAAGACTCCACACGTGAACATCACCAGATGACCAACACCAAAATCAGATTGATTATATTCTTTGCAGCCAAAGATGGAGAAGCTCTATACAGTCAGCAAAAACAAGACCGGGAGCTGACTGTGGCTCAGATCATGAACTCCTTATTGCCAAATTCAGACTTAAATTGAAGAAAGTGGGGAAAACCACTAAACCATTCAGGTATGACCTAAATCAAATCCCTTACGATTTTACAGTGGAAGTGAGAAATAGATTTAAGGGACTAGATCTGATAGACAGAGTGCCTGATGAACTAGGGACAGAGGTTCATGACATTACAGGAGACAGGGATCAAGACCATCCCCAGGAAAAAGAAACGCAAAAAAGCCAAATGGCTGTCTGAGGAGGCCTTACCAATAGCTGTGAAAAGAAGAGAAGTGAAAAGCAAAGGAGCAAAGGAAAGATATTCCCATTTGAATGCAGAGTTCCAAAGAATAGCCAGGAGAGAAAAGAAAGCCTTCCTCAGTGATCAATGCAAAGAAATAGAGGAAAACAATAGAATGGGAAAGACTAGAGATCTCTTTGAGAAAATTAGAGATACCAAGGGAATATTTTATGCAAAGATGGGCTCAATAAAGAACAGAAATGGTATGGCCCTAACAGAAGCAGAAGATATTAAGAAGTGGCAAGAATACACAGAAGAACTGTACAAAAGAGAACTTCACGACCCAGATACTCACGAAGGTGTGATCACTCACCTAGAGCCAGACATCCTGGAATGTGAAGTCAAGTGGGCCTTAGGAAGCATCACTACAAACAAAGCTAGTGGAGGTGATGGAATTCCAGTTGAGCTATTTCAAATCCTGAAAGATGATGCTGTGAAAGTGCTGCACTCAATATGTCAGCAAATTTGGAAAACTCAGCAGTGGCCACAGGACTGGAAAAGGTCAATTTTCATTCCAATCCCTAAGAAAGGCAATGCCAAAGAATGTTCAAACTACCGCACAACTGTACTCATCTCACATGCTAGTAAAGTAATGCTCAAAATTCTCTGAGCCAGTCTTCAGCAATACGTGAACCTCGAACTTCCAGATATTCAAGCTGGTTTTAGAAAAGGCCGGAACCAGAGATCAAATCACCAACATCCACTGAAAGTGAAAGTGAAGTCGCTCAGTCGTGTCCGACTCTTCGCGACCCCATGGACTGCAGCCCACCAGGCTCCTCTGCCCATGGGATTTTCCAGGCAAGAGTACTGGAGTGGGTTGCCATTGCCTTCTGATCATCAAAAAAGCAAGAGAGTTCCAGAAAAACATCTATTTCTGTTTTATTGACTATGTCAAAGCCTTTGACTGTGTGGATCAAAATAAACTGTGGAAAATTCTGAAAGAGATGGGAATACCAGACCACCTGACCTGCCTCTTGAGAAACCTGTATGCAAGTCAGGAAGCAACAGTTAGAACTGGACATGGAACAACAGACTGGTTCCAAATAGGAAAAGGAGTACGTCAAGGCTGTATATTGTCACCCTGCTTATTTAACTTATATGCAGAGTACATCATGAGAAACGGTGGGCTGGATGAAGCACAAGCTGGAATCAAGATTGCCGGGAGAAATATCAATAACCTCAGATATGCAGATGACACTACCCTTATGGCAGGATATGACGAACTAAAGATCGTCTTGATGAAAGTGAAAGAGGAGAGTGAAAAAGTTGGCTTAAAACTCAACATTCAGAAAACTAAGATCATGGCATCTGGTCCCATCACTTCATGGCAAATAGATGGGGAAACAGTGGCAGACTTTATTTTTTTGGGCTCCAAAATCACTGCAGATGGTGACTGCAGCCATGACATTAAAAGACTTACTCCTTGGAAGGCAAGTTATGACCAACCTAGATAGCATATTGAAAAGCAGAGACATTACTTTGCCAACAAAGGTCCGTCTAGTCAAGTCTGTGGTTTTTCCAGTGGTCATGTATGGATGTGAGAGTTGGACTATAAAGAAAGCTGAGCACCGAGGAATTGATGCTTTTGAACTGTGGTGTTGGAGAAGACTCTTGAGAGTCCCTTGGACTGTCAGGAGATCCAACCAGTCCATCCTAAAGGAGATCAGTCCTGGGTGTTCATTGGAAGGACTGATGTTGAAGCTGAAACTCCAATCCTTTGGCCACCTGATGCAAAGAGCTGACTTATTTGAAAAGACCCTGATGCTGGGAAAGATTGAGGGCAGGAGGAGAAGGGGACGACCAAAGGCATCACTGACTCAATGGACATGGGTTTGAGTAAACTCCGGGAGTTGGTGATGGACAGGGAGGCCTGGCGTGCTGTGGTCCATGGGGTCACAAAGAGTCGGACACGACTGAGCGACTGAACTGAACTGAAACCTAAATAGAACCTTGTCAGTAATTACATTAAATATAAATGGCAAAAATACAATTAAATGCAGAGATTGTAAAACTGGATTAACAGTAAGGAAGACCCTACAAGTTAACCTCATGAAGTTCCCTTAATATAGTGGTGTAAATAGGTTAAAAGGATGAAAGAATGTATTATGCAAACATTTATCAAAAGAAAGCTTACGTGGCTGCATTAGTTTCCTATTGGTGTTGTAACAAATTACCATGAACTTAGGGGCTTTAAACAACCAAATTTGGTGTCTTCCTGTTCTGGCGGTCATAAGTACAAAGCCAGCCCCGCCGGGCTACAACCAAGGTGTCTGCAGGGCTAGTTGCTCTAGTGGCTCTGCAGTGAGGCTCTGTTCCTTGCCTTTCTCGTCTTCCAGAGTCAGCCTGCAGTGCCTGGCTTGTGGGCCCTTCCTTCCATCAATCAACCTCGGCCGTTGGTTTCCTACCCCTGCCTCTGACCCTCTAGCCTCCCTCTTACACAAAGCCTTGTGAATGCGCTGGGCTCCCCCAGGTCACCTAGGATAATGTCCCCATCTCAAGATACTTGCCTCAGTCATGTCTGCAGAGCCCCTCCTGCCATGTACGGTAATATATTCATAGTTTGCAGGGACTAGGGCTCGGATATCTTTGGGACAGCAAGGAGGTGTCATTACCTTCCTCAGTGGCTATGCTGTGCGAGACACTACAATAAAAAACACACCAGAGACTTTAGAGCAAGAAGACTATTGGGGGTGAAGATAAAAAGGTCAGTTCATCAGGAAGACATAGTAATCCCAAACGTCTGCACACAAAACCGCAGAGCTTCAAAATACTGAAAGCAGAAACTGACAGAAATGAAAAGACAGATAAGTCAACGGGTATCATCAGGGACCTTAATACCCTCTTGTTAGAGTAAGTAGATGGCCAATCGGCAAGGATATAGAAAACCTTAACCATACTATCAGCCGACTTGACCTAACTGGCACACAGAACACATTCAACCAGTAGCAAAATGCACTTTTTTTCAAGAGTACATGGAATATTGGCCAAGGTAGTCTTTATTCTTGGTTGTTAAACAGCTTAGCAGATTTAAAAGAATTGCTGTCACTCATGACTTCTCTTCTGACCTTATTGGAATTTCAGTTAAAATCTCACCGGAAAGCTATCTGGTAAATCTTCAACTCTTTGGAAATTAAACAACACACTTCTAAATAATCCAGGGCACAAAGAGGAACTCAAGGAAAATTGAAAAAATATTTTGAACTGGATGAAAGTGAAAGTACACCATCCTTGCGGGATGCAGGTGAAGCAGTGTTCAGAAGGAAAGGAAGACCAGCAAGTGTTCATATTGTAAAGAATGGTCTCTAACCACGAGCCTAACTTTCCATTTTAAGACACAAGAAAAAGAGCGGACTCGCCCCAAATTAAGCATAATGAATAATAAAGGATTCCCTCGTGGCCCAGTGGTTAAGAGCCCACCTGCTTATGCAGGGGACACAGGCTGGATCCCTGGTCCGGGAAGCCTCCACGTGCCGCAGGGCAGCTGAGCCCGTGCACCCTGGCGCCCCTGCGCTGCAACAAGAGAAGCCGCTGTGAGGGGCAGCCCTCGCACCACAAGTAGAGAGTCGTCCTGCTCACGGCAGCTAGAGAAGCCCGCACAGCGACGCAGACCCAGCACAGCCATGACGAAATAAACAACACTTTAAAAACAGTAAAGGGCTGGACTCCATGAAACTGAAAACAGAAAAGCAGTAATAGGGATGAATGAGACCCAGAGCCAGTTCTTTAGAAAGGTCACTGAAGTTGACAAACCACTAGTCAGGGAAACCGTGGAAGAAAGAGGGAAGACACCATTTGCCAATATTTGTAATGAATGACAGGTCATCACTACAGACCCCACAGACATAAATAGGATCATAAGAAGAAGATAACGAACAATTCTGTGCCCATAATCTTGGCAACTCTTGAGAGACACAGGCTGCCAAAACTCACTTGAGAAGAAATAATCTGAATATTCCTTAAAAATATTAAAGAAATTAATTTTGTAGTAACTTTCCAACAAAGAAGAAAGACTCCAGGGCAGAATGGGTTCACTGGCATGTACTGCTAAACGTTTAGGGAAGAAATAATACAATTTTATACAATTTCTTCCAGAAAATAGAAGGGAAAGAAATCACTGTGCAGCAATTTTATGAGGTAAGCATTACTCCAAACTCAAATCAGGAAAAGGAAAGAGAGCTGCAGACACCTCAGGATGATAGATACAAAAATTCTCACCAAACTATTGATAAATGAAAGCCAAGCAAGTCTGAAAAGGATAGCACATCACAACGAAGTGTGGTTTATCATCAGATGCTAGGCTGGTTCAGTATTTGAAAACCAGTAAGGTTAATCCAACATGTTAATAGACTAACAAAGAACACCTGCATCATTACATAAGTTTGGGCATCAGAACCGTTTGATAGAATTAATAAAGTGCCCAGCTATGTAGGGAGGGAAGGGAAGCTCTTTAATCAGACTGAGAGCATCTGAATCTATGTTTGTTGGTGCTTAGTCGCTAAGTTGTGTCTGACTCTTCTGTGACTCCCTGGACCGTAGCCCACCAGGCTCCTCTGTCCATGAGATTCTCCAGGCAAGAACACTGGACTGGGTTGCCATTTCCTGCTGCAGGAAATTGTCCCGACCCAAGGATGGGACCTGTACCTGTTGCATCTCCTGCATGGGCAGGCGTGTTCTTTACCACTGAGCCACCTGGGAAGCCCCAGGGGCCGTTCTTTAAGTAGCCTCTGGCTGTCAGTTGCAGATGGTGGGTGTGATGGTGTGAGCCCATAGGACTAAACCTCACCTCTGCCACTGGGGCTCGCTGAAATTCATGCGGCCTCCACTACACCCGGATATGGGGGTGCCGGGACTGAAGCCACTGCAGAGCCCCGCCTTGGGGCTCCACTCAGATCCGCCAGCTTCTCAGTCACATGAGAAGTCACTCGTTTTCCCAAGGATGACGTATGCTGCTTCTGCAAGCCAAGGATGCCCACCCAGAACCGTGCTTCTCTCTCAGGGTGAGGTGTTGCAAGGTGCAGTGGCCCACGGCTTACTACACGGAGTGTCTTGACAGCCTCCGAGAACAGGACCTCTGTTAACCTCCCTGCTTTGGGACGCTCTGGATCGCTGAATTTCTTTTGTCTTAAAAAGCAGAAACAAAACGACAACTGCCACCTTTCATAGTGTATACGAGGGTTACCAGAGTCCTCGCTGCCCCCTACCCAGCAGGTCCAGTTAACAAGACGTCATCGACGCTGCAGACAGATGGGATGTTCTGCCCGACGTCAGGAAGCCGAGGGTCCCTTTGGACTGTGCTGCAAGGCGGGGAGAATTAATTTGGGTCTGGCCAAAGTGTGGACGTGAACTGCAGTCCAGCCTAGGTAAACACGAACTGCTTCTTAGTTACCAGATCCACACCTGTGTAAAAGTGAGCCAAGGCTGCCTAATTCTGTTTTGGGGGAAGTACCCATCCCATACAGCAGCTGCGATGGGAGCTAGCACTGGGTGAAGTCTGAGACCCGCCAGCCAACCTTCATCCGTCAGGTCTGCAGAGGCCAGGCTGGGTGCTGAGCAGGAGCGCGGTGCGGCAGCCCCACCACCCAGCGAAGTCTTTGCGGGCGGCGCTGACTCCTGCCATTCCGCCTGCCTGCAGCGTTGCTTCTGATTGCCTTTGCACTCTGTGATAGGAAAGTTACATTGTTTTTCATTTTTTCGTTCCAGCCAGTCAGCTTGCAGGATCTTTGTTCCCCAAGCAGGGAGTGAACTCACCCCTCTGCTGTGAAAGGATAGAGTCCTGGCCCCTGGACTGCCAGGGAAGTCCCCGAAGTTATACTGTTGAGTATACAGAGTCTGCTTCCTGTCTTTATGTTTTGGAGGTGGATAAAATGACTGGTTCCGCTTATCCTTTCAAGGCCTAAAAACGACCCATGTTTGGGAATATTCTAGAGCTCGTTTGGCTTTACCGTGAAGGTGTGGCTTCTCTGCATGTGTCTCTGGCTGCGTGGGGTCCTCGTGGCCGCACGGGCTTCTCCGGAGCTGTGGCGCGGGGGCCCCTCTCACTGAGAGCACAGGCTCTCGGGCACGCACCTCAGTAGCTGTGGGTCCCCGGGCTTTCGAGCGCAGGCTCAGTGGTTGTGGCACACGGGCTGGGTTGCTCTGTGGCACGTGGGATCTTCCCCAACCAGGGATTGAACCTGTGTCTCCTGCATTGACAGGCGGATTCCTTACCGGTGAGCCACCAGGGAAACCCGCGTAAGGTCTTTATACTACATGGAATTCTAACATCTCCCATCCCCGTACAGGCTCCAGGAATTGAAACACAATGTTAATTTATCAACACTTCTTAAAACATTAGTAGATAAATGAAAGATGACAATATCATTGGATGACAACGAGTGTGAATTGGGTTTTGCTGCCGCAGAATTTGAGACTAGTGCTCATGGAGGGGAGACAACAGGGCGGTGTGGACCTTCTGTCCTCATTGCTGTCTGCCCGTCCACGTTTCTGTTTTCCCAGTCTTCTTTCTTGCTTCCTGATGTCCCAAGAGTCCTCCCTTTTCTGGGACCAGAACTTCCCTTGGCCGCTGATCTAGGCCCGGCATGCTTCTGAGAGTCCTGTCGGTTCTCCTGTACCTGAGAGTGTCTTTCCCCCGCTTCATTTCTGAAGGAAGGGAGGAGGAAATGGTAACCCACTCCAGGATTCTTGCCTGGAAATCCCATGGACAGAGGAACCCGGCGGACTACAGTCCACGGGGTCGCTGAGAGGTGGACACGACTGTAGAGTCGGGATCGGCAGTTTTCTTTCAGCTCCTGAGACTGTTGCACCACTTCCTTCCTGCCCTTGAGTCTCTGATAAGTGCCCCGTCATGTGAGCGGGTGGCACTCCGATCTCACGGCGTCCAGGGAGCGCCTTCCTCTTCTGTTGGATTGTGGTGCGTCTTGGCGTGGATTTCTGGGGCTCATCCTCTTTGGGTTTTTCTGAGTTTCATGAATCTGTAGATTTACGACTTCTGCCAAGTTTGGGGAAATTCCAGCCACTCTTTCTTGAATTGCTTTCCAGTCTCATCCTCTCTCTCTTCTCCTTCTAGGAATCAGATCCCCGGGATCGGAGACTGTTGGGACTCTGTTCCCATGCCTTTCCAGAATCTGTGCTCCCTGGTGTTCAGACTGGTGTTCCTGTTGCTGCCTCCTCCGTCCCCTGTCCCCGGTCACCTCCACTGTGCTGTTGAGCCCGTTCATCCACGGGGACTCTGTTTTAATTATTGTGTCTTTCAGATCTGAAATATCCACTAGTTCTTTATATCTTCTGTTTCTTTGCTGAGACTTTCTAGCTTTTTTAGATTTACTTGAAGCACATGTATAATTGCTCCTCAGAGCATTTTTAGCATGACTGTTTTACAGTGCTTGTCAGATAATTTCAGCCCCTCTGTCGTCTCAGTGCTAGCAGCTGCTGCTGTTGTTCAGTCGCTCAGTTGTGTCCGACCCTTTGCGACCCCAGGGACAGCAGCATGCCAGGCCTCCCTGTCCATCACCATCTCCCGGACTTTGCTCAAACTCATGTCCATAGAGTCGGTGATGCCATCCAACCGTCTCATCCTCTGTCGCCCCCTTCTCCTCCTGCCTTCAGTCTTTCCCAGCATCAGGGTCTTTTCCAGTGTGTTGGCTCTTCGCATCAGGTGGCCAAAGTACTCAAGATGAGATTTTCCTGGTTCTCGTGTTGATGAATGAGTTTTCAAACTGAGACCTGGACATTTTCGATATTATGTTGTGAGGGTCTGGGTCTTATGGAGATCTTTCGTTATAAAGGGCTTACCTGACGCATCGCTGGGGTATGACTCATTCCTGCCCGGTGGATGGGGCAGTCCAGGTACTGGTCCCCTTTGATGCCCACCGTTTCACTCCTGGGGTCTTACCACTCTTACCAGTCTGTCTGCTGCCTTCTCTCCACTCTTCAGAGTACAGGCAGACCCCAGAGATGTTGTGGGCCCAGTTGGAGACCACAGCAACAAAGCAGATATCACAGTAAAGTGAGTTACGGAAACTCTTTTGTGTTCCCAGTGTCTATCAAAGTTACGTTCACACCATACTGTGGTCTGTAAGTCTGCAGTAGCATTATGTCTGACACAACAATGTACACACTTCAGTTAAAAAATAATGCTAGTGGGGAAATGGCACTGATAGGCTTGCCTGATGCGGTTTGCCACAAACCTCCAATTTGTAAAAACTCAGATTATCTGGGAAGCACAGTAAATTCTTGTGATTGTATATGTAATGTCCAGGAGCTTAACTGTGCCTGGTGGGGGGTTAAGGAAACAAACCTCTGTTTCCTCCTGGTCCAAAACTGGAAGTATGAAATGCAACTGATTTTTATATATTGAGTACACCCAATGATAATAGATAGATCATTTTCAAATCAGAAAAATAGATTCTTATATTATTTGGATTTTCCATGCATACAGTTTTGTAATCTGTGAGCAATACAGGTTTTTGTTCTTTGTTTTTTTTAGCAATACAGTTTTACTCCATCCCTCTGTGCCTATTTTTTTTTGGACTTTATTATTTAATTGGCTGGTTCTTCCAGGACCCTGCTGAATAGAAATGTAATAGTAAACATTCTTGGCTCAGTCTTAATCGCAGGCAGAAAGGTTGTACATTTGTACCTTTGACAGTGATCTCTGGGCTTCTCTGGTGGCTCAGTGGTGCAGAATCTGCCTGACCCGGGTTCCATCCCTGACCGGGGAAGATGCCACACGCGCCCTGAACCTGTGCTGGAGGGCTTGGGAGCCGCTCACCCACGCGCCACAGCTGCTGGAGTTGGGCGCCCTAGACCCGAGCTGCGCAGCCAGAGAGGCGCCCGCGGTGAGGAGAGGCGCCCGCGGCGAGGGGCCGGGCGCCGCAGGTAGAGTCCCCTGCCCGCTGCAACTGGAGAACAGCCCACACAGCGGCCAAGACCCCACACAGCCAGCAATGAACAAGCAAACATAAAAAATAGATTTCTGGTGCAGGTTTTAAAAGATGCTTTGATAAATGGTAGGAAATTCCCTTCTACTTACGACTTTTTCATTATAAATTGGTGATGTATTTTATCAAAACCTTTTCATCTGTTATCATGGTGTTTTAAAATTCCTTCTTTTAATATTTGAATTGTATTGATTGATTTTTGAGGATGAAACCAACCACACGTTCCTGAAAAAAAAAATAGGTGCACGTGCATGATATATTGTCCATTTCATTGATTGATGAATCCTCTTTGTGAATGTTTTGTTCAGGAAAACAGAAACCAGGAAAAAAGAGCTTCCTGTGGTTTCCCCTTTTGTCGTTTCCGTGTCGCGTTTGGGCTCAGGTTTTTCTGGTGCAGTGAAATGTTTTGTGGAGTGTGCCCTTCCTTTCCCCTCTCTGCGTAAGCTGGTGTAAGTTCCGTAGGTATGTGTACGAGCGTGTGTGTGTTTCATGACTGCCCACGTGTTCAGATGCATTCACCTGTGAAACTCTCTGGACTCAGAGTTCACTTTAACGTATAGGACAATTCAGATTTTCTGTTTATCCCCATGTCCATAATTTTGATAAATTTTATTTTTGAGAGTTTTGGTCTGTGTCATCTACATTTTCTACTATAATAGCATAAAACTGTCCTTCAATGAAGTTTTTATCTTTCTAAAGTCTGAAGGACCTGCCGTAGTGTCCTGACGACGGTAAAGCAATGCCTTCTCTCTTTTTGACTTGCTATTGTGCCTAGGATGTGTAAGTGTGATCCACGTTCTAAAGGATGAAGCTTTCTGGCTTTTCTGATTTTCCTCTCCTTTTTGTCTGTCTTCAGTAGTAGCTGCCCTTGTCATTGTTATTTCCCTCTTCCTGCCTTCATTTGGAGTAATTTGCTGATCTTTTTCAAAATCACCGATAATTGAGAAGTCTGTTGCCTTCTTCATAAAATATGAGGATACTATCTTTTTTAAGGAAACTGAAACACGCCGTTCAGTCTTTAGTGACTTGTTTATTTGCGGCTGTGCTGGGTCTTCCCTGCTGCGTGGGGGCTCGCTCTGGCTGCAGCGCGTGGAGGCTGGTGCCTGGCTGTGCACGGCCTGCTCGCGCTGGCTCCTCTCGAGGAGCACCAGCTCTGGGCACAGGGCTTCGG
The DNA here is from genome assembly GCF_910594005.1 of Cervus elaphus. Classification (NCBI taxonomy): domain Eukaryota; kingdom Metazoa; phylum Chordata; class Mammalia; order Artiodactyla; family Cervidae; genus Cervus; species Cervus elaphus. The sequence goes on along the minus strand of NC_057818.1, from coordinate 66,108,228 downwards.
CAGCGGCCGTGCCCCTCGGCTCAGCTGTCCGCAGCAAGGGGGTCAGACCCACGCCCCCTGCATTGGCTGGCAGATTCTCAACCGCTGGGCCACCGGGGGTCCAGGATGCTGCTTCTGAGGGTTGACCCAAAAGGGTCCCGGGGCCCCAGGTGGTCTGTTAGGAGCCCAAGGGCTGGCTGCTGGTTGTTACATGGTGTCCACTGCTGGCTGCTCCCGTGCCTCCTGGGGTCCCTGAGGTCTGGTCCCTGGAGCCTGGGGTCCGGGTCCTTCCTGGGCTAGCGAAAGGCGAGAGCAGCGTACTCACTGGGGTCTGCTGGGGGCTCCCCCACCGGGGGGCTGGGGGGTGCGGCCGTCCCCCTTCTGACAGTCGAGTGGTTCAGCTGGGCGTAGGTCACGTCCTGGGGGGCTTCGGACGTGGCAGCCTGCAGGGTGGGGGGAAAGGTGTGTGAGATGGGGCGCCTGGGGGCCCGGAGAGGAGGGACCCATGTGCTGTGCGTCTGTCTGTCCTTCCTGAAATCCCCCCGACTGGGAGGAGAGGGGGCACCTCCCGCCTTCATCTTCATCTCGGGGGTTCACAGGGCGCCCGTCCCCTCCTGGGGGTCTGCCTCCCACCTGTTCTGCTGGAGGGAGACCATGAGACAGGACAGGCGCCTCCTGGGCCCGCCGCCCCTCCTCCAGCCAGCTCCCCTCTGTGCCCAGATGAGGCTTGGGACCTCGGGTCAGGTCAGCTCACTCTCCTGATGGAAACTCCAGGGGCCTCCTGACGCCCGGGAGCCTCCGGGTGCCTTGTCAGGCCCTGGTTTCTGTCTGAGCCCTGGCCTCTTGCTCATCTGCCTGGGCACACGGCCGTCTTCCTGCTAAAGCGTGTCCCTCCCGTCTCAGGGCCTTCCTACTGGGTGTGCCCACCCCGTGCGCCCAGTCCGTCTCGTGATTTACTTTCCTCGTCAGGCCCTTGCATTCTGAGATCCGCCTGCTTGTTGGCATGGGGCCCCTCTCACCGCGAGGTGAGTGCCCGCGGTACCGGCAGGGCCAGGGGGTGGTGCCCGCTCTCCCACACCCTTTACTGGGGGGTGAAGGAGGGGGGCCTGGGCGTGTGGGCGATCCACTGATGCACGCGTCCTCTTGAGACCTGGGGCTGCACCCCCACACCAGAAGGTCAGCCAGAGGACACGGAGCTGGGAAAGGCGCCCTGAAGGAGGGGCCGTGAGGTCACAGGGCAAGGGGAGGCTGGGGTCACGGCAGGACCCAGGGAGCCGGGAAGGAGGGGTCAGGGTGGGCGTGGCTGGAGCTGGGGTGTGAGCACAGCGACGCATGCGCTGGGCTGAGTTTGGCACCAGGAGGTCTGTGGTGGCCGGACGGGAGCAGGGGTCTCACCCGACGGTCCAGCTGCAGCCCCACCTCAGACTGTGCATCGCTCACGGCAGCATCTGCAGCAGAGCAGGGGGACTGCTGGGCGGGGTTCCGAGAGCCTCAGGGCTGGAGCCCCCGCCCTGCACCCCGGGGTGAGTGCTGTGTGGTCCCCCACCCTTCTGAGCGTCCCCCCCACTGCCTCCAGAAGTCTCTGTGCCCCCCGTCGCGGGCCGCCGCCTCTCCTGCTCACAGATGGCCTGGTCCTGGGTGTCCGCGGCTGGGCTGGAGCTGAGGAGGAGACGCTGAGTCAGCGGGAGAAGGTGGGGTGCTGTGGGGGGCTCTGGGGGTGTCGGGGCGGGGATTACCTGCTCTGCGGGCCTCTGTCCTCAGGCCCTCGGTCTGTGGCCCCTGTGGGAGGTTGGAAATCAGCCTCGGCCTGGGCTGGGTCCCGGGACAGAGGCTCTGCCCCTGGGGATGTGGTGACCCCACCTTCCACGTGGGATTCAGGAGGAGAGGAGGCAGCCTGGGCTGGTGGTGTGTGTTTCAGTTCATGACATTGAGAAGGAGGGAGATGGCTTAAACTAGTGCACGTGGGCTGACAGTGGGTGTTTTTTTCCACTAGATTTTCAGATTTGAGAACTGAAAAAATTTTTAAATGAAATATCATTGATTTATAATATAGTAGTTTTAGGCATACAACCTATGATTCAATGTTTTTATAGGTTATACTCCATTTAATGTTATTAAAAAATAATTGCTACATTCCCTGTGCTATCCAGCGTATCCTTCTTGTTTATTTTGTACATAGTAGTCTGTATCTGTTAGTTCATACCTCTACTCTGCCCGTCCCCCACTGGTAACCATTATATCAACGAGTCTGTTTCTGTTTTGCATATACATTCCTTTCTATTATTTTCCAGATTCAGTATGTACAAATGATATCATAAAACATTTACCTTTCTCTGACTTATTTCAGTAAGCATAATACTCTCTAGGTCCATGTATGCTGTAGCAGATGGCAGAGTTTCCTTCTTTTTTATGGCTGAGTAATATTCCATTGTATGTATATGTGGGTGTATATATACACACACACACACACACACCACATTTTCTCTATTCATTCTTTTCTTGCTGGACATTTGGGTTGCTGACATACGTTGGCTATTGTAAACTGGCTATATGAATATTGGAATGTTTGTATCTTTTCTTTTTTTTTTTTTGTTTGTATCTTTTCAAATTAGTTTTCATTTTATTCAAACATATACCCAGCAGTGGATTTGCTGGATCATATGATAATTCTGTTTTTAGTTTTTAAGGACCCCCCCATACTGTGCAAAAAAATTATTTAAGCTGACTGTTCCCATGTCCTAGGTTTCCCTTTGTCTGATGCCCTAAGGCCTCCAGGGAGCCAGTCACCCCGTTCCCTACTCACCCGACTTCCTGTGGCTGTCCCGACCCCGGTGTCGTAGGAAGAGTAAGAGGAGGACGAGGAGCAGCAGGACAAAGGTCACCGAGACCCCGATGAGGACACTCAGGTACCACGTGAGGCCTGGGGCACCAGAGATGTCTGAGTGAGCCAGGGATGCCGTTTAACTGAGCACCTACCATGTGCGGACTCCTGCTGGGGTCTGTGCATCCATCTCCAACCCATCCCACCCGTTTTACAGGCGAGGAAACTGAGGCACAGAGACGGAGATCACGGCCCTGGTGACCCAGCCTGGACGGGGCAGAGCCAGGACTGGAACCAGGGCCGTGGGCGCCCTGAGCGCCCCCTGAGCTGGCCCCCAGGAGGACACGGGCTTCCTGCTCTGGGGGCCCCTCGCCTGAGGGGGCTGCCCGAGGGTCTCAGCTGGAGCTGAGGGTCCTCCCTGGTCCCCGCCCCTCCCCCACCTCAGCAGGGGGCGGGGGAGGGGCGGGCTGCGTGAGGGGCCTCTGGGTCCCCCCCACACGCCGTCACCACGCTGCAGCGGAGGGGACAGGTCCCCACAGGCACCTCCACGCCCGATGGGGGTCACACCCAGGTCAGAACCAGGACATCTACAGTCTGGGCCAGGGGCCTCTCCTTTTACACTGGGAGGAGCTGAGGCCCGACGCGGGTGTGGTGAGGGTGAGGGGGTCCACATCAGAGTCTCCAGAGGTGCTTGAACCGGGGGCATATTCAGCCTGCCCCCGGACCCATGACCACCTCCCCAAGAGCCTGCTCCCCTCTCTGTGGGCCTGACCCGCTGAGGGCGGGCACTGATACCCGGAGCCCCCTGGGGGCTAGCAAGGGGGTGGGGGCGGGGGGCTTTCCCCCTTCACAGCCCTGCTCCCCCAGGCTGAGCGACCCCCCGGCCCACGGCCCTTCACCCAGCAGACCAGAGCCCCTGCAGCCTGTGTTTCCCATTTCCCCTTTAGCATCTCTGCTCCACCCACAGCAAGTCTTGATGACCTGAGTGGGTATTAGATCTTCCGACTCCCACACCGCCCTGGGACGGGCTGTCTCCCCTGGGCACAGAGCCCCGTGACTCCACAGTTGTTGAATTGGGGCCCGAGGGTGGGGGCTGGGCCCATGGGTCCTGGGAATGAGCCCAGGAAGGGGTGCGCCGGGCTGACCGGGGTCCCCACCTCACTCCCCTCTGCCCTGCACGGCCCTGTGGCCTCCCCCAGACCCTCCCACTGCCCCCCTGCCCCTCCGGGACCCCAGTGGGGAGGAAGGGGCGGGGCCGGGCTCCGAGGCCCCTCCCTCAGGGGGCCCCTCCCTCAGCGCCCCCTCCTCCACGACCTCCGGGGCCTCCCAGGGCACAGAGCCCCGAGCTGCCGAGTCAGATGGACAGACGGGGCCTCACCTGAGACCAGGAGCGCCAGGGGCTCGCTGGGCAGGGACAGCAGGTGGGGGTCTGTGCTGAGTGCGCGGTAACACCTGTAGGTGCCCCCGTGGGCCGAGCTCACAGGACTCAAGGAGAACTCGGCCCGGAACCGCCCGCCTTGGGCCTGGGCGCGCAGACGCAGGGGGCGATGGGCTGCCCCCTCCTGGGACAGAAGGAAGGTGTCCGTCCTGTTTCCCGACTGACACAGCAGGGTCACGTTCTCCCCCGGGGCCACCGAGGGGCCCGGCCGCGCTGAGAGCGAGGGTCTGTCTCTGAGCAGTCCTGCAGAGAGGAAGGGGGTGCGGGCCCGGCCCTGGTTCTGAGCGAGACTCCGCGGCCTCTCTGGACCCTCAGCACCGTCTCTGTTTCTCCGAGTCCCCCCTCCCCCACACCGTCTCGCTGTCCCCTCCTGGGAACCCCTCCCCTTGGTCCTAGCATCACCCCTGGGGCTCCCCGGTGGGGCCTGTGCAGCGTCTGGTCCCCGACTGACCCGCTGGCCACTCTCCTGCCACCAGGAGCTCCAGGGGGTCGCTGGGGGCCGACCACTCGGAGGAGAGGCCGTGTCCACCGTAGCATCTGTACCGGCCCCCGTGGACGGTGCCCACTGGGCCCAGGGGGAAGTCGGCCTGAGAGAGCCCCCCCTGGGCCCTCCGGGCAGGGTGCTGGGGGAGGTCCTGGCCCCCCTCCTTGGACAGAGCGAATCTGGCGTAGCCGGCGTCAGAGCGACACTGCAGGGTCAGGTTCTGTCCAGAGGTGACGACAGGGCCCTGCGGGCTCAGGAGGGACGGCTTCCCAGACAGCCCTGGGGAGAGACGGGCGCTGGGTCGTTGGGACCGCCTCCCCCGTGGACGCCCTTCCCGGCCCGGCCCCAGGCCTCGCCGTCTCTGTCTGTGTGTCTGTCCTGTGAGCACCATGCTCCTCTCCCCCCCTCACAGGGGCTCCCCTGGGAGCAGAGACCCGAATATGTTGTCTTGTCTGCACAAATGTGGGGTCAGGACGGGACTTCCTCACCTGAGACCAGGAGCTCCAGGGGGTCGCTGGGGGCCGACCACACCTGGGGGGTGTCCCTGTAAAAGCCGTAGCATCTGAACGTCCACCCGTGTCCGGGGCTCACGGGGCCCATGGGGAACAGGGCCTGGGTCTGCCCGTTAGGGCTCCGCTGTCCATCCAGGGTCTGAGAGGACTCGTCTTCTCCTTCCTTGGTCAGAAGGAACCTGTTAAATCCCCGACGGGAACCACACTGCAGGGTCACGTTCCCTCCTGAGGTCACCACAGGGCTCGGCAGGGCTGAGAGGCTGGGTTTGCCATAGCGTCCTAGGAGAGAAGGAGGCAGCTGGATCCGTGGGGCTCCCTCCTTGCCCCCCAGGGCTGGGCTGTGAGAGGGACACCCCCTGAGAGCAGATCCCCCTCCCGAGGGCAGAGCCTGAGGTCCCCAAGCGTCTCTCACCTGTCACCACCAGCTCCAGGGGGTCACTGGGCTCTGACCAGTGATATCCCCTGAGATAGTAGCACCAATAATGCCCTGCATACTGCTCGGTCATCAGTGAGATGGAGAACTTGGCCTTGTCCCTGGGCTCCAGGGGTTTCTGTGTGTCCCAGGGGACTGAGATTCCCTCTTTATCCAGACGGAACTCCTGGGCCCCCAGGGTCCCCTGACACCAGATGCTCACGGGGCTCAGCCAGGGGACCACAGAGCCCGGCTCTGCCCAGATGGTGGGTTTGGGGGGGGTCTCTGCAAGGAAATCAGAGGCAGGCTCACCAGGCGTCTCCCCCATGCCCCGACTCTCAGCCCAGGCCTCCCAGACTCCCCCTCCGTGAGCCCCGAGCTGCCGTCCCCCTCCCCGTGGCCTGGGGGTGACCCTTGACCCCACGAGAGGAGGGAGCTGGCCCTGGGGACAGACTCACCAGCCTGCACCTGGGTCCTCAGGCCCACACTCAGCCCTGGAAGAGAGAGCCCTGTGAGAGGTCTGCCCTCAGCTCTGAGCAGTGCCTCTCCTCCCCGGGAGCCTCCTGGGGTCTGGGGTCCCCTGTCGGAGCAGGCCGGCTCGGGGAGGGTCCCTCCAGTCCAGGGCTCCCCCTGCCCCTCCTCATCTCACCGAGGCAGAGCAGGGCGGGGAGGGTGGGGGCCATGGCGTCTCCTCCCTGCGGTCCAGGTTGTGAGGATGGAGGAGAGCTGGGTGCCCTCCGGACAGACAGACACACAGGGTGTGTCCTCTCCGGGGCTGGGGTTTCCTGTCACGCGGTTGTCACATCAGCGTCCCCGCAGGAAGGGGAACAGCCTCTTCTTGAAAGCCTGGCGTCGTCCCCATGACAGTCCCAGTGTGTTCCTGAGTTGCCCCTTCCAGATGAGGACGGCCAGGCTCCTTCCCTCTGAGAGCCTCGCCTCGGGGTCTGCTTCCTCCTCTGCCCGTCCATCAGCAGGTCCCCGTGGGGTCCTCACCCTGGCCCGGTCACCAGGCCCTGGTGATGCTTCTGGGAGGATGCCGGCTCCTGCTGCCCGCAGGGCTCAGATCCCCAGAGACACATTGTTTTTAATTGGAGGATCGTCGCTTCACAGTATGGTGCTGGTTCTGCCACACATCAACGTGGATCGGCCATATGTGTCGCGTGGCCCTCCCTCTTGAACCCCGCCCCCCCACCCGTCTAGGCTGTCACAGACGCCTCTGTGAGCTCCTCAGTCACACGGCATGTCCCCGGCGGTGTGTTTCACACGTGCTGGTGTGTGTGTTTCCAGGCTACTCCCTCTATTCCTCACACCCTCTCCTTCCCCTGTGTGTCCACAAGTCTGTCCTCTATGAGGGACACACGTTCAGCATCTCCCTGGGGCTCAGTGGAGTCCGAGTGGCCGAGAGCCCAGAGGAGACACTCAAGGAATCAGGAAGGAAACTGACTCCTCCCCTGCCCCGGAGTGTGGGTTCTCCCCGTCACAGGCCCCCTCAGGGGCGTCTCTCTTTATCGCATCACCGTCCAGCCCGCCTTCCGGGAACAAGCCCCCAGGCACTTCCTGCCTCCTCAGGGCACCTGGGTCCTTGGGCACTGTCTCGTCCGGTCTTGCCATCACCTGCAAGCTTTCGAGGGTGTTGATTGGGGTCAGAGCTCTCACTCTGGTGGGAACAGCTGTTCCTATAAACGTGTGCCCGCTGCTCATGGAACCTTGAGCGGCGGTGCCCTTTCTCTGCGCCTGAGGTTCCTCCTCTGCATGTTGTCCTGAACCCCAGCCCTCAGAGGGGCTGTGGGCTCTTGCTGCCGTCACCACGGTTAATTTCCAGATGAGGTGACAGGAGAGGATGGACGTGATGGGCTGCTGGCTCAGACTGCACCCAAGGGGGCGAGTGTGGTGCCCGCCCAGAGCCTCCTCTGCTCCTGATGCTGAGATGTGCCCCGGAGAGTGTTTCTGCAACACGAAACCCCAGACAAGTGCAGAAGAAAAGTTCCCCAAAAGGAATGGGAACCACAGTGAAGCGGGGAGAGGTAGGCGGTGTGGCCCCGGCGGCGGGGATCATCTCGGGGTCAGAGGAAGGTCCACCTGTGTGGACACGGAGAGGGACCCATCCTCACAGAAACATAAAGGGAGGCAAGCATGTGGATTATTTTGTAGAAGAACAGGCAGTGACTGAAAAGAGTTGAACATTTTCGACATGAACAATCCAGTAGATTCAACACGTTAAAAAAAGCCAGGCAGTCAAGACGACAGCTGAGCGGCCACATGGGACGTCGGAGTATAGCATTGAGGGAATGTTCCGGAATGCAGCAGAGAGCGCAGAAATGGCGATTCAGGAGAGGCGGGACTGTGCTGAGGGCCAGGGTGGTGTCTGTCTAAGTGTCAGACACGAAGAAGCTCACGACAGACAGCAGCGGCTGAAGAAAGGAATAGCGGAGCCTCCTTCCCTGAGGAGAACCGACCTGGGGAGGGCTGGGGCACATGTAGGTACACGTGACACCCGAGGGCGGCCCTGCTGGGCCCGTGACTGAGACTCGGCGCTCCTCACTGAGGGTTAGGGTTCATCACCGGTCAGGGGTCCAGACACGGCACCCTTCAGCCAAGGACCCCGCACCCTGCAACGGAGGCCTGTGTGCCGCAGCTAGGTCAACAAGTGGGTTAATTCACTACATGTTAAAGAAAGGTAACCTTTCATATAAACTGAGAAACTGAAGGTTAAATTTAAAAAGTATTTCCTACTGAATTTACAATTTGAAACAGTTTATTCTAACTAAATTTCAACTGAAAAAAAAAAAATCAAGGCCGAGTGGACTGAGGCCCTAAAAATGTCCTGAAACTACTTCCTGTAGGAAACGCAGATCGCCATCAAGAGAATGAGCAGCCCCCGGGAGCAGACTGCCCCCTACCAAAAGGGGGCGCTAGAGGGTACTGGAGCGATGCCGGCAGGAAGAGTACCCGCCGCCTGTCGGAGTGCTTACAGGGGGCGGAAGCCAGAGCTTCATGCAGAGGACACCCCCAGCTTCCAGGAGGTTCTGCACCGCCTGCCGCTGTGGGCCGTGCCTCAGCCTCTCACCGGCCAGGTCCCGAGAGAGAAGGAGGGCCCTGGGGGCCTGGATCCCTTAACCTTGAGAAGTGTTTTCCTCTACTAGTACTTGAGTCACACACTTGATTCAAAACAGGAAGTGTTCCCAAGTAACTTGATAAAAAGAGAATGAGCGTGAAAGAGGGCATTTCCAGAGGTGCACGTCCTTAGATGCTGACAGTTTTCACACAGGAAGCAATACTCAGAGATGGCAGAGAGGCAGTGAGGTGCAACAGAGAGGAACGCGTGGCCGAAATGAGCTTTGGAAATTACACAGACACACACTTGCACGCACAAAGACACCCACACGTGTGCACAGAGACGTGCGCACGCCCACACACGTGTATACGAGTACCCAGGGTTCAGTGAAGTACCGTTAGAACACTGTCTTTTCTAGAGGAGGAGGAGAATGCATACGTGTTCAGAAATAAAAATGTAAAACACATTTTAAGCATGAGAGCAAGCGCCTAAAATCAGAAATGGAATAACTCCCCAGTGCCTGGTGTAATTAAATGAGAGAAAACCCTTTCAGCTTTCCTGAGGTATAATTGACAAAAACTATATCTGTTTCACATGCACAGCTTGACGTTCTGATTTCTGTCTACGCTGTGAAATAAGTACTGCAGTCATGCTAATTATAATGAGCGTGTCCATCAGCCCCCGCAGTTCACCGAGGTCTGTGGGTCTGGTGAGGACACGTGCGGGCTACCCTCTGAGCAGGACTGAGTCGACACCAGAGCATGGTCAGCTCTGGTCCCGTCGCTGCCCATCAGGTCTCCAGGATTACTCGCCGGCAGCCCTGAAACGTTGTTCCCCGTGACCCGCACCTCCCTGCTTACCCCTGCTCTTTGCCTCTGGAGACTACCCTTCTCTCCGTTTCTCGGAGTCTGTTTTAGATTCCACAGGTCAGGGAGCTCCTGCTGGGTTTCCCCGCCTGTCTGCCTTACTTTACAGCATAACGTCCTCTGGCCTCACCCATGTCGTCTCAAAAGGAGGGATTCCCTTTTTAAAGGCTGAGTGAGACTCCATTGTGTGCGTATGGCGTTTTCTGTGTGTGTTTATCTCTTGACAGACAGCCAGGTTGTGGCTGCATCCTGTTCCCGGGAACAACGATGCAGAACACGGGTGCAGATACGTCTGTGAGGTCCTGGCCGCATCTTCTTTGGATACAGACCCCGGAGTGGAATTGCTGGATCGTATGGTAGGGAGTTCTAGATTTAGAATTTGAGGAGACTCCATACTGCTTTCCACCGTAGCTGCACCGACTGTGTCCCCAACGACCACGCGCAAGGTTCTCTCTTCTCCGCGTTTGGCAGCACGTGTTGTCTTTGTCTTTTTCCTAGCAGTCAAGTGTGTGTAACACGTGCAGTTGCCGGGAGCCGGCACACGAGACCCTACCCATGAAAGGCCATGAGGGAGAAAACCTGATGGGCAAGGCGGATCAGGTTTTCAGGGGTTTCGAAAAGGCCAGCTCACGAGATCCCACCCATGACAAGGTCACGAGGAGAAAGCCTGACAGGCAAGCAGATCAGGTTTTCAGGGATTTCAAAAAGCTGCCCCTGGCGCTCACCTTAAAAATGATATCTGTCTTTCTGATGCCTGCCTCAGTAGACTACTCCCTAATTTCTGTGACATAGGCAGAAGGCCTTCCCCGATCTCTTTCCAAGAATCAATTTAGAACTTTAATCAATAAGTTTCCCAGGTGGTGGTATTTTATGAGATTATCCAGGGTGAAAGGAGTGTTTTACTTTAAACTCCTTTGCTGGTAGTTTGTTCGCCAAATGCATTTATGCCCTTGGTACTAATATGCATGATTGCTTATAATATCCTAATCATAAAATAGCCTGAAGAACCTGATTATATAAAAGCCCTAATAAACATAGAGCCTTTTTAAGGGGTAAAGGAGTCCTCTTAGAAAACATAAGAAAAATTATTCTATAGGTGGTTATTGGGTTGAGATTTGCTTGCTGTGTTTTGCTTGCTGTGTTTTTGCTTTTAATGTGCTAAGGTAGTGTTATAGAAACCATTGTTGGGGGTACTCTTTTGCCCCCTTCTGATGCCTATGTCAGAAGCTTTCTCTATTTCCTTTATACTTTAATAAAACTTTATTACACAAAAGCTCTGAGCGATCCAGCCTCGTCTCTGGCCCTGGGTTGAATTCATCTCCTCCGGAGGCCAAGAATCCCGCGTCTCATCGTTCAGCAACAACCTTTCATCTTGGGGGCTCGTCCGGGATCCTTCAGGACAAGATGGGAGCTAACAATTCCAGCCTCACTCCTTTGAACTGTATCCTGAAAAACTGGGATAGAGTTGATTCCCAGGGCTTAAAGAAGACACACCTGGTCTTCCTATATGATACTGCATGGCCGCGGTACCCACTGGAGGACGGCGAACGGTGGCCAGTTGGAGGGTCTCTTAAGTATAATACTGTTTTACAATTAGACCGGTTCTGTAAAAAGCAAGGGAAATGGGTAGAAGTAGCGTATGTGTTGCCCTTTTTCTCTCTGTGAAATATGCCAGACTTATGTCCTAAGGGTGTAGATTTGGGTGTGAAACCTTCCGCTCTCCCCTGTCCTCCTACTTTGCCCCCGTATCCGGGGCTCCAAGCTGAGGTTCAAACTACTCTGGTTTCAGTAGAAACTCAAACCACCAAGTAAGAGATGAGATGGAGGACAGGAGGCAAAGAGATAAAGAAAAGCAGGTTTCTCCAATCTACCCCTGGGACATGCGCAGAGCAGCCAGAGAGACTGAGGGACAGCCACACATGCTGTTGCCTCTTCATGAAGTGCCCACCGGGAGAAATTACCAGTCTATGAGAGTTAATAAGCCTTTTTCTTATCAAGAGATACAAAGAATTAAGGAGGATCTGGGAGACTATTTAGAGGGCCCAGAAAAAATATATTAGAGCTTTTAAAGGTGTTACTCTGCATTATGACCTTACTTGGAAGGATGTGATGTATATCTTGGGACAAATGCTGACTCCCGACTCAAAGGCTCGAGTTTTGGGAAAAGCGGTTGCTTATGGAGATGAGTGGCTTGGTAATGAATCAGTGGGAAAGAGGGAGGACGCGATAACTGCCCTCCCCACTGGGAGTCAGGCGGTCCCAGCTACAGAACCAGACTGGGACTATAACACTGCTAAAGGAAGATGGGATCAGAGTCATTTTGTCAGATGTATTCTTGAAGGACTCAGGCAGGTGCGCTCTAAGCCTTTAAACTATGGCAAACTGGCAGACATAGAACAGGAGGAGAAGGAAGCTGCTGGTAAATTCCTAGACAGACTGAGAGAAGCCATTCGCAGATTCACTGAGATTGATCCCGAAAGTGAAGAGGGAAAAGTGATCTTAAAAGATAGATTTCTCACTCAGTCGGCTCCAGATATTCGCCGTAAGTTATCAAAACGGGCGTATGGACCAAATCAGTCTTTAGATAATCTGTTACAACTGGCTCAGACAGTCTATTATGGAAGGGAATATGAGGAAAAGAAAGAGAGGCAGAGAAAGACGAAGGAAAAGGTGGAAGCCCTCGCAATGGCTATGAAAACCGTTCTTAAGCAGCCTGAGAAAAATGCCCAGAGGGACCCAGGTGAAAAGGGATGGGCTTGCTATTGCTGTGGAAAGGAGGGGCATCTCAAGCGGGATTGCCCTCAGGCATCTAAGCCGCCCCGGCTCCATGCCCGGTCTGCGAGGGACCACACTGGAGGAGAGACTGCCCCCAGAGGCGTAGGTCTCAGGGGTCTGACTCTCAAGACCATCAGGACTGAAGGTGCCCGGGGGTCCCCACACAAGCTCCCGTCCTAATTACACCTGAGGAGCCCCGGGTATTGATAACGGTGGGAGGCTAATCCGTCCATTTCCTTTTAGATACTGGGGCAACTTATTCCGTGCTTACTGAAGCCCCTGGCCCACTTTGTTCCCGATCCGCTTCCGTAATGGGACTGTCTGGACGAGCCAAAAGGTATTACTTCAGTTATTCTCTATCGTGCAACTGGGATTCTGTGCTATTTTTCACACGAGTTTCTTATCGTGCCAGAATCACCCTCACCCCTTTTGGGGAGGGATATACTGAGCAAGGTCCATGCCTCTGTTTTCATGAATATGGAGCCCTCCCTTTCTCTCCCTTTAGTTGAACAAAATGTGAATCCTAGAGTATGGGCTGATGGAAAATCTGTGGGTCGAGCACAAAATGCTATTCCTGTAGTTGTCAAGCTCAAAGACCCGCACTTATTCCCACATAAGAAGCAGTATCCACTGAAACCTGAGGTTAAGGAAGGGTTAAAACCCATCATTGAGAATTTAAAGGAGCAGGGACTGATAGTTCCCTGTAACAGTCCATGCAACACTCCTATTTTGGGTATAAAGAAATCAAATGATAAATGGAGATTAGTTCAAGATTTACGAGTAATAAATGAGGCTGTGGTTCCTTCACACCCCGTGGTGCCTAATCCTTATTCTCTATTGTCTGAAATTCCTGAACGAGCCAAATATTTCTCAGTAATTGATTTGAAAGATGCCTTCTATTCAGTGCCTTTGGTGGAGGAAAGTCAATTTCTATTTGCCTTTGAAGACCCTACTCAGCCAGCTTCCCAGTTAACCTGGACAGTTTTGCCCCAGGGATTTCATGACAGTCCCCACTTATTTGGACAAAGTTTGTCACGGGATCTACAAAACTTAGCTCTGAAGCGGTAGTGTTACAATATGTAGATGATATTTTGCTCTGTGCTGAGACAGAGGAAGCTTGTTCACGAGCCTCAGAAGATTTCTTAAACTTTCTGGCAGGCTGCGGTTACAAGGCATCAAGAGAAAAGGCTCAGCTTTGTCAACAATCTGTTAGATATCTGGGCCTAATCATATCAGAAGGGACTAGGGCCATAGGCCCCGAGAGAATTAAACCTATACTAAACCATCCCCTACCTATGACTTTAAGACAATTGAGGGGATTTTGGGGAATCACAGGCTACTGTCGTATTTGGATTCCGGGCTCTGGGGAACTTGCCCGGCCTTTATATAAACTGATAGCTGAAACTCAGCAGGCCCAAACCGACAAACTGGTTTGGTCTCCAGATACTCAAAAGGCTTTTAAGCTTCTTCAGACTGCTCTCCTGCAAGCTCCGGCTTTGAGTTTGCCCACAGGGTCAGAATTCAACTTGTTTGTCACTGAAACAAAAGGTATGGCTCCGCCTTTAAAGCTGCTGTAACTCAGGGGGTGTCTAAAGCTCTAGGAATAGAGTATCACTTACACTGTTCCTGGAGACCCCAATCCTCAGGAAAGGTTGAAAAAGCTAATGACATTATCAAAAGACATCTGCGCAAATTAACTCAAGAAACGCAGGGCAACTGGATTAAAGTCCTACCCATAGCTTTAATGAGGGCTCGAACTGCCCCCAAAAAGGAGGGACTGTCCCCCTTTGAATGTATTTATGGAAGGCCTTTCTTACGCACAGACATTGTTATAGATCCTGAAGCCTTGGAGTTAACTAATTATGTAACTCAGCTCTCAGCTTTTCAACAGGCATTAACAGAACTCCGGGAGACGACTCCTGACCCAGCCTCTGAATCCAGCAAGCCTCTATTTGAGCCAGGAACCGAGGTCCTCATAAAACCATTGGGGTCTGGGGGCCCATCCCTCGAGCCCCTCTGGGAAGGCCCTTACCAGGTTATTCTTTCTTCTCCCACAGCTGTCAAAGTGCCAGGAATTGATTCATGGGTACATCACACTCCAGTCAAGAGGTGGCACCCTGACCAGAACTAAGTGATGTCATTTTATGTCTTTACTTTCTACGCTCTGACTTTGTATGTTTCAGATGGGCCTGATAATCTATGTGAGCCTACTTCTGCTGACTCCAGAAATCCTGAGTCTGCCGTTTGATCCTCAAGACAATGCCTTCCTGTCCTGGGCTCAATCCTATGCTGCGTTCCACAATGGGTCTAACTGCTGGGTCTGCGGGGCACTCCCCACTTCATCAGTGGAAGGCTTCCCGTGGTGGACATCTCCACTTCAAGGAAAAGACTTTCTCCAAGTCTGCGAATACATTCGACAACAATCACATGTGATGCCTCTTCTTAAACTGGTGACATCTAACAACCTTAAGATGGACTGATGTAACTATGGACATAATGTGACTTTTCATTTTGATTTTAACTTGGTTTAATGACTATTTTGCCTTACATCTGTAACTGTATAATGGGGTTTTCTAACCGTCTAAAAGCTTTTAATTTACAAATAGTTGTCTGAGCTCCTATGAGTGCCACAGCCTCCTCCAACTATTACTTGGGGACCCTGGATGAGACATCCTCACTATGAGGATTAGGAGAATATGTTGCCTCACCAATTTAGGGACAACACCCCTTGTCAGCTCGGAAGCAGTTGTGGAATGAGAACGACGCCCCTTTTCCCTAGGCAACATAATTCTCCTAAAAGAAAAGGGGGGGAATGAGAGAGTCATTTCCTAGGCAGGTTGCTAAGAAGTCTAGGGGGTCCCCAAGGAGAGAGAGGTCTGGGATATTCAAGGAGGAAGAAAGGACAAACTTTTTTACTTTTTTTCCTCTACATTCCTTAGGATTATATAACAACAATGTATCCTGCCTGAGGACAGTCTTTGGATTAAACCCTCTGGCTAATTCTGTTATTTTAAAACATAAATTATGGGAGTAGGTCTGGTCTTCACAAGGATGTATCCTGCCTGAGGACAATCTTTGGATTAAACCTTCTGGCCAACTCTGTTATCTTAAAATGTAAATGGTGGGAGTAGGTCTGGTGAGGTGTTTGCAACCTCCAGACATTCTTTGGATTCATTGGAGAGTATATAACTCCATTGCTAACACTAGCAAACAGGTACTCTTTTGCCCCCTTTATATCAGAAGCTTTCTCTATCTCCTTTATACTTTAATAAAACTTTATTACACACACACACACACACACAAAAGAAAACAGAAACCATTGTTAATATAGTTAAAGATCTAGAGAAATAAGGACTTAGCCCTAGTGTGGTAACAATGAGATGGTTGCTAATTGTCAGCCAGGAGTACTAGGCAGGGGCTGCCTCACTGAAGCCGCAGAGTCTGTGTGGGGTAAACTTCTTAGATAAATGCAACTGACAACTTCTGCAGAAGGATTAATTTTTGTGTTAACAAGGTTATACTTCCACTCTGTACTGTTGCCCTATGAGACTGCTACCTTTCAGTTAAGGTCACCAGAGAAACAGAAAATAGGTTTACATTCACCTGACCTGCATAAAATGTTAATAGGCCCCCAGGCCAGAAGATAATGTACAAGACCCTCATAAACAAAAAAGTATGCAGAAACACCCTGGTTTTGTGAAGGACAAGCTGACGTAATGTTAAACTATCTTCCCCTTAGAAATGTACTAACTTAGGGTATAAAAGCCACGGTATAAAATAAAGGATGGCCAGACTCTGCCAGACCCTGCAAACACCCCCGTCTGGTCATTCTCTCTCTCTCTCTCTCTCTCTCCCTCTCTCCCTCTCCCTCGCAGACTTGGCCCTATCAAGGCTGGTCTCACGTGTCTTCTCTCTCTCGCCGACGCCGTTCATCCTGAGGGTACCCCCTGGATCCTGCCGAGGCTGGACCCCAGCAGGCAGTGACATCTCCCTGGTCTGCTGTGTGCCCCCCTGAGGACTGGTGGGTGCTGAGACCTTCCCATGTCCTGTTTGGTCATCTGGGCATCATCTTTTGAGACACACCTGTTCAGGTCCTTTGCCCATTTAAAAACCGGGTGGTTGTTACTTTGCGTTGAGTTGTGTGAGCTCCATGTATATTGGAGAAGTAGCCCCTTATCAGATGTGTGGTTTGCACACATCTTTGCATACACTGCCTTTCCTGTGACCGGCTCCTGTGCTGTGCAGAAGGTGTTTATTTACCGACCCCCCGGGTCTGTCTCTGTCTTTGCTGCCCGTGCTTTTGGTGCCATATCCAAAGAAAGCTTGTCCACACCCATGTCACGAAGCCCCCCCCTCTGTGTTTCCTTCTTGTTCGTTCAAGGTTTGAGGCCCTGTGTTTAAGTCTCTGCTGCGTTTTGAGATGATTTTGTTATAGCCACGTGTTCCAGGAAACAAACTCACTCAGAAGGACAATGCAGATAGTGGAGTGCAGTTTATTACACCGGCGGGCCCAAGGCAGAGTCTCCTCTCAGCCAAGGGCCCCGACCAGCATTTGTGAAAATCTTTTATACCCCATGTGTACGTGTCCAAACCCATCACCCCAATCCCTTGATGCTTACAAAGGAAGGGTAAATACAATCACAATAACCCCATCATTCACGTGTTATGTGTTCAAACAGTTAATAATCAATAAGCCCATGGTTACATTCCAACCAGTTAATAACCGATAAGCCTGTGCTTACATTCTGATAGATACTGTCCGGAGGCAGGGGTGATTAGTGTCTGTTTTCTCTTAGGTGATGAGTTACCTGGATGTGATCTTCAAGGTTCCCCTGTCCGGAGGGCGTCTTATCCTTCCATTGTCATTCCCATAGACACTAAGCAGAGAGTTCAGGGTCCACTGGAGAGGTGGCCGAGCACGATCAGCACAGACAGGCCCGAGATGGAGTCCAGGCCCTACGAATTCCTACTTCAATTTCACATGTAGTGTGAGCTGAGGGTCCAGCTTCCCCCTCCTGCCTGCTGTCATCTAGCTCTTCCAGCACCGTTTCTTGAAGGCACTGTCCGTTCCCGTTCTGTGTTCTGGACACCTTGTGGAAGATCAGTTCACTGAGCTGCTTTGGGACAACTGTTTTCCATAATAAGGGCACTCTCAGATCTCCCGATTTCTTGGTTTCTCTGCGGCCCTGGGCAGAGTCACGGTTCCCGGTTCTCGGTGTTTCTGTGGCTCTGCTTTGGTGTCTGTGCGCTGGGAGAAGCAGCCGCCTCCTCTCGGACGTACGGTGAATTTTCCCCCAGCCCAGTTAGAGATTCTGGAGCCTCGGAGACGTCTTCTGTGGACCTGAGGATCCCTGGCCCTCCCGTCCGGGGAGTCGATGGTGTGCCCCCGCCCCGTCGTGCCCCTGCCCTGAGGGAGAAGTCTGAGGACCCCGTCCTCCTCTAACCCCCGAGGCCGAGCCGGCCGCACAGAGCCCCGTCCCTTCTCTTCCTGCTTTGCGGCCCCACGTGCGTCTGCGGCCGGGAGCTCTCGTGAGCTGAGCAGCGACGCGGTCTCTGAGGTCTGAGGCCCCCAGTGCCCCGGAGCCTGGGGACGTGGTGCAGCTGCACCCACTGTCCTCCCGGGGAGGAGGGGGCCTGGGCCCAGGGGGGTCCTCTCAGCGCTGAGCTGTGCTTGCTGGAGGGGAGACCGGGAAACAGAACCTGCTCTGTTTATCCTTTCCAAGTGGTTCTTTTCGGTTTTCTGCTCATCCGAGGTGCTGAAGCTCACTAGCTGGATTATGCAGTTTGCATAAAAGTCTTTTGGCCCAAATAATCCCGATTTATGAGTGTTTCTGTGAGAGATGAGGGCTGGGAGTTCCCGATCTGCCTTCTTGTGTAAAGCGCTGATTAAAATTTCTGAAATGTGTCATAGTGAGGCCAGAAATGGAAAATAGAAATGATAGTTAACTAGTGTGCCTGCTAAGTCGCTCAGCCGTGTCTGACTCTGCGACCCCATGGACTGCAGCCCGTCAGGCTCCTCTGTCCATGGAATTCTCCAGGCAGGAATACTGGAGGGGGTTGCCACGCCCTCCTCCAGGGGATCGTCCCCACCCCGGGATGGAACCCAAGTCTCCTATGTCTCCTGCACCGGCAGGCAGGTTCTTCACCAGTATGCCAGCTGGGAAGTCCTGACAGTCCACATGCACACACAGGGGAAAACGAGAAGAGCAGGCGGGCGTCTGACGCCGTTTCTGTGGAGGGAAGTGCAGTTGGTAGGCTGCACTCGGGCCTCCCAGGCAGCTCAGGGGGAAAGAATCTGCCTGCCAGCGCAGGAGACGTAGGTCGATCCCTGGGTTGGGAAGATGCCCTGGAGGAGGAAATGGCAACCCACCTCACTATTCTTGCCTGAAGAATCCCATGGAGAGAGGAGCCTGACGCACACTATCTGTGGAGTCTCACAGAGTTGGACACGACTGAGTGCACACACACACACACACACACACACACACACACACACGCAGAGACTGCAGACCCAGACAACACCAGCTGCCCCACTCCGCAGACCAGGGTGCTCCCTCCCTCAGTTCTGACAGCTTGTGTCTGCGCTCTAGGGTTTTGTAAATGGAGTATCATGTCCTCTGCACACGGGACGGTTTTGCCTCTTTCCTGCCGCCAAGTTGCATCCTTGTTTCTTGCCTGATTGCTCTGCCTGGACTCCAGTAGTATGCTGAACACAAATGCTGAGAGTGGGCGTCCTTGTCTTGTCCCAGAGTTTTAGAAAGGCTTTCAGCTCTTTTTCTTTGAGTACTGTGTTGACTGTGCTTGTCCTAAATAGCTTTTATTACACTGAGATGTCTTCCCTCTGTACTCACTTTGGTGAGTGTTTATGATGAATGGATGTTGAATTTTATCAATGCTTTCTCTGAACCTATTAAGATGAGCATGTTGTTTTGTCTTTTCTCTTGTTGCCGTAGTGATTCACATGGATTGATTTGCATATGTTGAATTATCCTTGTGACCCTGGTATGAATCCAAGCTGATCATGGTGTGTGATTCCTTTTGTGTGTTGCTGAATTCGATTAGCTAATATTTTGTTGTGCATTTTGCATGTATTTTCATAAACAGCTTTGTTCTGTAACTTTTCTTTTTTGGTTGTGTCTTTGTCTGGTTTTGGTATCAGGGTGGCGGTGGCTTCATAGAGTGACTTTGGGAGTGTTTCCTCCCCTTCTGTCTCCTGAAAGAGTTTGAAGAGGGCCAGTATAAGCTCCTCTTTGTCAGTTTGGTAGAACTCCTTCATGCAGCCACCCAGCTCTGGCCTTTGGTTTGCATGGAGTTTTTATTGGTATGTTACAGATTCTGTGTCACTTCCCGTGGCTGCTCTGTTCAGGCTGTCTACATCTCCTAGACTCAGTTCTGGCAGGCTTGTGTCTGTAGAGACTCCTGCATCTCTTCTAAGTTTGCTGTCAGATTGGTCGACATACAGTCGTTCTTAGTACTCTCTTATAAACTTTTATATTTCTGAGGTATCAATTTTTAAAAATTAATTATTAATTAGTTTTGGCTGTGCTGGACTTCCCTGGTGGCTGAGATGGTAAAGAATCTGCTGCAATGCAGGAGACCTGGGTTCGATCCCTGGGTGGGGAAGATCCCCTGGAGGAGGGCAGGGCAACCCACTGCAGTATTCTCACCTGGAGAATCTCACGGACAGAGGAGCCTGGCGGGCTACAGTGCATGGGGTCGCAGAGAGTCGGACACGCCTGAGTGAAAGAGGACAGTGCTGGGTCTTCCTGCTGCCCAGGGGCTTTTCCCACGTTGAGCTGAGCTCATCACAGCTTTTCTCTTCGCTGCGGTGCCTGGGCTCCTGGTTTTGATGGCGTGTCTTGTCGCAGGGCAGGGCTCTGAGCCCCCGGGCTCAACATTTGCGGCCTGTGTGGGATCTTCTTGCAGCAGGGCTAGAACCCACGTCCCCTGCATTGGCGGCTGGATTCTTACCCACCAAGCCACCAGGGGAACCTGGTAGCAGCTGTTGTTCCTCCTGTTTCATTTCTTATTTTATTTATTTGAGTCCCATGTTGTTGCCTTTTGAATTTGATGTGATGGACTGGACTCCTACAGTTTTATTTCACTTATTCACCATTATGCTTGAAAACTGATCTGTGTTACTCTAGCAGTCCACCTTTGTGAATTTTTTGTATAATCTTCTGTCGCATATATATACACCAAAGGATTCATTTTGGTGAAAGTGATTTCTGTAACCTTTTCTACTGGGAACAACCCACGTGTCCGTATTCTGCTTGCACACTCGTGGCTGTGCACGCATCTTCCTCTAGGTTATGCAAGTGTGGGCCAGCACTGTGTCTCTCCTTTTCACTGAGAATTGCTGTCGACTCTCCAGGTTGAGTGGGGTGATGAGTACACCTGCCCGTGATGTGCTGGGATTTGTCAGAGTCAGCCTTGTCTCCTCCATCTTTTTCTCCTCCCCTCTCTCACAGATGAACTAGGAGGTGGGCATCTCATCTCAGGGAACCTGGGGCATGAAACTGAGGTGGAGACCATCCTATGTGACGTGTAATGCAAAGGACACATCTGTGCGCATGGGGCCATCGGTGGGGGCTGGCTGGACCAGACTCGCTCCTGTGGGAAAGCCAGCCTGCTCCTTCCTTCCCACCCTGCCTTCAGCACATTCACCCGGGCTCCTGGAGGTTGGCCACGGAGAGCGTTTGCACCAAAGCAGACACACAGTTCACACGCCTGGGCTCTTTAAGAATTTATTGCCTGATGAGTGTGTCTGTGCTGGGTCTGTGTGCACAGGGGTGTGTCTGGTTGTGATGAGCGGGGCTGCTCCCTCGCTGAGGCGTCTGGGCGTCTGCAGCACTGGCCTCTCTGGCGGCGGGCGGGCTCCAGGACGTGCCGGCCTCAGTCACTGCGGCTCACGGACTCAGCTGCTCCTTGGCACGTGGGATCCCCCAGGATCACGTATTGAACCTGTGTCTCCTGCGTTGGCTGGCAGATTCTTCACCACCAGGGAAACCCCACATCGGCGCTCTTTACAGAACGATATATTCCTGAGCTCATTTACCAGCGTAGCCCTGACCGTCACTTCAAACGCCAGGGATCCCATTGCACTGACAGTGTTTCTGGAGAAACCACACGGGTGTCATCTGACGAGGAGAGGAGGGCTGAGGGGTCCAGGGGTTCGGGGAAGAGTTCTGGATCCATCTGTTCCAGACGGGGCCCCACTTCCACCATTTATTCAGTTAAGCGACGTTCTGTTTCTGAGAAGGGATGGACGTCATTGCGCACACCAGAGATGGCGGGCATGAACAGTGAGGCTCACGTCGTCCAGGAGAGCGGACAGAGCCTGTGGGCCTGCAGGGTGAGGACCCGCCCCTGCCATTGGGTTGCGCCTCGGGCCTGGGGTGGGAGGAGCCGGGAGTCGGGGCTTCCTCCCCGGGAGGGAGGGGCCCCCGTGAGCGGAGGCCGAGTCCCCCGCCCCCCTCCCCGGGACGCCGGGGCCTCCTCCCGCCCCCGCGGCGCGTCTCTCCCCCAGGGTCTCTGCAGAGAGGTCTCCGCTGAAAGCGCACCCCGCACGCCCGGCAGAGGCTGTTCCCGAAGCTCCTGGGCCGGAGCTCGCGTCGGGGGCTGTGGCGCTCCTTGCGATGCGAGGTCCCGTTGCTCAGCTCCGGGCCGCGTCTCGGGCTCCTCCGCGGTCGTGCCCAGCCTGGCAGAGCAGGACCCCGAGGAGCAGCAGGACCGAGGCGGCGGCGCCCATCCGGATGAGATTCTGCACCGTGTAGTCTGGGGTGAGGGCGCACAGGTCAGCGCCGGCCCGTCACCCGGAACCGGGGTGTGCGCCCAGGGCACCCGCCTCCCGGGAGAGGACGTGGCCCCGAGCCCAGCCCCTGACGGGGACGCTGTCCTCCTCCTCACTCTGGGTCTGACCGCGGTGATGGGGGAGGGTGTCGGGGGCCCGAGGGTGCTGAAGGGAGGCTGTGGGTGGGCCGTGTCCTCCTCGGGGAGCCTCCCGGGGCCTCTCTGTCTTACTGTCTCAGACGTTCCTGCTCAGGACCCTGAGCTGAGGGAGCTCAGACAGCACAGGATGGGGCCCGCCCCTGAGCGGTGGTCTGCGGGGTCCCGGGGTGGGACCCAACCGTGGCTCCCAGGGACACACCACCGCCCCCATCAGGCGCTCGCTCAGCCCTCTACACTGCCGGCTTGACTTTGCCCGGGGGAGGAGGCGATCCCTGCAGCCTCCGGGGGCAGGATGGGGTGGGGGCGGGCCTGCTCCTCCCCAGACTGACCCCCTCCCGCAGCCTCAGGCCCCTACAGCCTGTGATACCCGCGCCTTCTCTGCCCGACTCCCCGCCGGCCCATGACGATCTGAGGGGCCTTGTCCACCCAGAGAATCTCAAAGCGCCCTGGGGTGGGCTGTCTCACCTGAGCACAGAGCCCCGTGACTCCCCAGTTGTTGAACTGGGGCCCGAGGGTGGGGGCTGGGCCCATGGGTCCTGGGAATGAGCCCAGGAAGGGGTGCGCCGGGCTGACCGGGGTCCCCACCTCATTCCCCTCTGCCCTGCACGGCCCTGTGGCCTCCCCGAGACCCTCCCACTGCCCCCCTGCCCCTCCAGGACCCCAGTGGGGAGGAAGGGGCGGGGCCGGGCTCCGAGGCCCCTCCCTCAGGGGGCCCCTCCCTCAGCGCCCCCTCCTCCACGACCTCCGGGGCCTCCCAGGGCACAGAGCCCCGAGCTGCTGAGTCAGACGGACAGACGGGGCCTCACCTGAGACCAGGAGCGCCAGGGGCTCGCTGGGCCGGGACAGCAGGTGGGGGTCTGTGCTGAGTGCGCGGTAACACCTGTAGGTGCCCCCGTGGGCCGAGCTCACAGGACTCAAGGAGAACTCGGCCCGGAACCGCCCGCCTTGGGCCTGGGCGCGCAGACGCAGGGGCCGATGGGCTGCCCCCTCCTGGGACAGAAGGAAAGTGTCCGTCCTGTTTCCCGACTGACATAGCAGGGTCACGTTCTCCCCCGGGGCCACCGAGGGGCCTGGCCGCGCCGAGAGCGAGGGTCTGTCTCTGAGCAGTCCTGCAGAGAGGAAGGGGGTGCGGGCTTGCCCTGGTTCTGAGCGAGACTCCGCGGCCTCTCTGGACCCTCAGCACCGTCTCTGTTTCTCCGAGTCCCCCCTCCCCCACACCGTCTCTCTGTCCCCTCCCGGGGACCCCTCCCCCTGGGGTCCCAGCATCACCCCTGGGGCTCCCCGGTGGGGCCTGTGCAGAGTCTGGCCCCCGACTGACCCGCTGGCCACTCTCCTGCCACCAGGAGCTCCAGGGGGTCGCTGGGGGCCGACCACTCGGAGGAGAGGCCGTGTCCACCGTAGCATCTGTACCGGCCACCGTGGACGGTGCCCACCGGGCCCAGGGGGAAGTCGGCCTGAGAGAGCCCCCCCTGGGCCCTCCGGGCAGGGCGCTGGGGGAGGTCCCGGCCCCCCTCCTTGGACAGAGCGAATCTGGCGTAGCCGGCGTCAGAGCGACACTGCAGGGTCAGGTTCTGTCCAGAGGTGACGACAGGGCCCCGCGGGCTCAGGAGGGACGGCTTCCCAGACAGCCCTGGGGAGAGACGGGGCCGGGTCGTTGGGACCGCGTCCCCGGTGGACACCCTTCCCGGCCCGGCCCCAGGCCTCGCCGTCTGTGTCTGTGTGTCTGTCCTGTGAGCACCACGCTCTCTCCCCCCCTCACAGGGGCTCCCCTGGGAGCAGAGACCTGAGTATGTTGTCTTGTCTGCACAAATGTGGGGTCAGGACGGGACTTCCTCACCTGAGACCAGGAGCTCCAGGGGGTCGCTGGGGGCCGACCACACCTGGGGGGTGTCCCTGTAAAAGCCGTAGCATCTGAACGTCCACCCGTGTCCGGGGCTCACGGGGCCCACGGGGAACAGGGCCTGGGTCTGCCCGTCGGGGCTCCGCTGTCCATCCAGGGTCCTAGAGGACTCGTCTTCTCCTTCCTTGGTCAGAAGGAACCTGTTAAATCCCTGACGGGAGCCACACTGGAGAGTCACGTTCCCTCCCGAGGTCACCAGAGGGCTCGGCAGGGCTGAGAGGCTGGGTTTGCCGGAGGGTCCTAGGAGAGAAGGAGGCAGCTGGATCCCTGGGGCTCCCCCCTTGTCCCCCAGGGCTGGGCTGTGAGAGGGACACCCCCTGAGAGCAGATCCCCCTCCCGAGGGCAGAGCCTGAGGCCCCCGAGCGTCTCTCACCTGTCACCACCAGCTCCAGGGGGTCACTGCGCTCTGACCAGTGATATCCCCTGAGATAGTAGCACCGATAGTGCCCTGCGTGCTGCCCGGTCATCAGTGAGATGGAGAACTTGGCCTTGTCCCCGGGCTCCAGGGGTTTCTGTCCGTCCCAGGGGACTGAGATTCCCTCTTTATCCAGACGGAACTCCTGGGCCCCCAGGGTCCCCTGACACCAGATGCTCACGGGGCTCCCCCAGGGGACCACAGAGCCCGGCTCCGCCCAGATGGTGGGTTTGGGGGTGGTCTCTGGAAGGAAATGAGAGGTGGGCTCACCAGGCGTCTCCCCCATGCCCCGACTCTCAGCCCAGGCCTCCCAGACTCCCCCTCCGTGAGCCCCGAGCTGCCGTCCCCCTCCCCGTGGCCTGGGGGTGACTCTTGACCCCACGAGAGGAGGGAGCTGGCCCTGGGGACAGACTCACCAGCCTGCACCTGGGTCCTCAGGCCCACACTCAGCCCTGGAAGAGAGAGCCCTGTAAGAGGTCTGCCCTCAGCTCTGAGCAGTGCCTCTCCTCCCCGGGAGCCTCCTGGGGTCTGGGGTCCCCTGTCGGAGCAGGCCGGCTCGGGGAGGGTCCCTCCAGTCCAGGGCTCCCCCTGCCCCTCCTCATCTCACCAAGGCAGAGCAGGGCGGGGAGGGTGGGGGCCATGGCGTCTCCTCCCTGAGGTCCAGGCCGTGAGGATGGAGGAGACCTGGGTGCCCTCCGGACAGACAGACACACAGGGTGTGTCCTCTCCGGGGCTGGGGTTTCCTGTCACGCGGTTGTCACATCAGCGTCCCCGCAGGAAGGGGAACAGCCTCTTCTTGAAAGCCTGGCGTCGTCCCCATGACAGTCCAAGTGTGTTCCTGAGACGCCCGTTTCAGGTGTGGGCAAGCAGGGCATGGCCTTCCCTCTGCGCGCCTCGCCTTGGGGTCTGCTTCCTCCTCTGCCCGTCCATCAGCAGGTCCCCGTGGGGTCCTCACCGTGGCCGGGTCACCAGGCCCTGGAGATGCTTTGGGGAGGATGCCGGCTCCTGCTGCCCGCAGGGCTCAGATCCCCAGAGACACATTGTTTTAATTGGAGGATCGTTACTTCACAGTATGGTGCTGGTTCTGCCACACATCAACGTGGATCGGCCATATGTGTCGCGTGGCCCTCCGTCTTGAACCCCCCCACCCGTCTAGGCTGTCACAGACGCCTGTGTGAGCTCCTGAGTCACACGGCACGTCCCCCGGCGGTGTGTTTCACACGTGCTGGTGTGTGTGTTTCCAGGCTACTCCCTCTATTCCTCACACCCTCTCCTTCCCCTGTGTGTCCACAAGTCTGTCCTTTATGAGGGACACACGTTGAGCGTCTCCCTGGGGCTCAGTGGAGTCTGCGTGGCCGAGAGCCCAGAGGAGACGCTCAAGGAATCAGGAAGGAAACTGACTCCTCCCCTGCCCCGGAGTGTGGGTTCCCCCCGTCACAGGCCCCCTCAGGGGCGTCTCTCTTTATCGCATCACCGTCCAGCCCGCCTTCCTGGGAACAAGCCCCCGGGGGCTTCCTGCCTCCTCGGGGCCCCGGGGTCCTTGGGCACAGTCTCCTCTGGTCTTGCCATCACCTGCAAGCTTTCGAGGGTGTTGATTGGGGTCAGAGCTCTCACTCTGGTGGGAACAGATGTTCCTATAAACGTGTGCCCGCTGCTCATGGAACCTTGAGCGGCGGTGCCCTTTCTCTGCGCCTGAGGTTCCTCCTCTGCATGTTGTCCGGAACCCCAGCCCTCAGAGGGGCTGTGGGCTCTTGCTGCCATCACCACGGTTAATTGCCAGACGAGGTGACAGGAGAGGGTGGACGTGATGGGCTGCTGGCTCAGACTGCACCCAAGGGGGCGAGTGTGGTGCCCACCCAGAGCCTCCTCTGCTCCTGATGCTGAGATGTGCCCCGGAGAGTGTTTCTGCAACACGAAACCCCAGACAAGTGCAGAAGAAAAGTTCCCCAAATGGAAAGGGAACCACAGCGAAGTGGGGAGAGGTTACCGGTGTGGCCCCGGCGGCGGGGATCATCTCGGGGTCAGAGGGAGGTCCACCCGTGTGGACACAGAGAGGGACCCATCCTCACAGAAACATAAAGGGAGACAAGCATGTGGATTATTTTGTAGAACAGGCAGTTACTGAAAAGAGTCGAACATTTTCGACATGAACAATCCAGTAGATTCAACACGTTAAAAAAAGTCAGGCAGTCAAGACGACAGCTGAGTGGCCACATGGGACGTCGGAGTATAGCATTGAGGGAATGTTCCGGAATGCAGCAGAGAGAGCAGAAATGGCGATTCAGGAGAGGCGGGACTGTGCTGAGGGCCAGGGTGGTGTCTGTCTAAGTGTCAGAAGCGCAGAAGCTCACGACAGACAGCAGCGGCTGAAGAAAGGAATAGCGGAGCCTCCTTCCCTGAGGAGAACCGACCTGGGGAGGGCTGGGGCACATGTAGGTACACGTGACACCCGAGGGCGGCCCTGCTGGGCCCGTGACTGAGACTCGGCGCTCCTCACTGAGGGTTAGGGTCCATCACCGGTCAGGGGTCCAGACACGGCACCCTTCAGCCAAGGACCCCGCACCCTGCAACGGAGAGCCTGTGTGCTGCAGCTAGGTCAACAAGTGGGTTAATTCACTACATGTTAAAGAAAGGTAACCTTTCATATAAACTGAGAAACTGAAGGTTAAATTTAAAAAGTATTTCCTACTGAATTTACAGTTTGAAACAGTTTATTCTAACTAAATTTCAACTGAAAAAAAAAAAAAAAACAAAACGTCAAGGCGGACTGGACTGAGGCCCTAAAAATGTCCTGAAACTACTTCCTGTAGAAAACGCAGATCAACATCAAGAGAATGAGCAGCCCCCGGGAGCAGACTGCCCCCTACCAAAAGGGGGCGCTAAAGGATACTGGCAATCCCAAAGAATGCTCATACTACCGCACAATTGCACTCATCTCACACGATAGTAAAGTAATGCTCAAAATTCTCCAAGCCAGGTTTCAGCAATACATGAACTGTGAACTTCCAGATGTTCAAGCTGGTTTTAGAAAAGGCAGAGGAACCAGAGATCAAATTGCCAATATCTGCTGGATCATCAAAAAAGAAAGAGAGTTCCAGAAAAACATCTATTTCTGCTTTATTGACTATGCCAAAGCCTTCTTCTGTGTGGATCACAATAAACTGTGGAAAATTCTGAAAGAGATGGGAATACCAGACCACCTGACCTGCCTCTTGAGAAACCTGTATGCAGGTCAGGAAGCAACAGTTAGAACTGGACATGGAACAACAGACTGGTTCCAAATAGGAAAAGGAGTACGTCAAGGCTGTATATTGTCACTCTGCTTATTTAACTTATATGCAGAGTACATCATGAGAAACGCTGGGCTGGAAGAAACACAGGCTGGAATCAAGATTGCCGTGAGAAATATCAATAACCTCAGATATGCAGATGACACCACCCTTATGGCAGAAAGTGAAGAGGAACTAAAGAGCCTCTTGATGAAAGTGAAAGATGAGAGTGAAAAAGTTGGCTTAAAGCTCAACATTCAGAAAACTAAGATCATGGCATCTGGTCCCATCACTTCATGGCAAATAGATGGGGAGACAGTGGAAACAGTGTCAGACTTTATTTTTTGGGGCTCCAAAATCACTGCGGATGGTGATTGCAGCCATGAAATTAAAAGACGCTTACTCCTTGGAAGGAAAGTTATGACCAATCTAGATAGCATGTTCAAAAGCAGAGACATTACTTTGCCAACAAAGGTCCGTCTGGTCAAGGCTATGGTTTTTCCAGTGGTCATGTATGGATGTGAGAGTTGGACTATAAAGAAAGCTGAGCATCGAAGAATGGATGCTTTTGAACTGTGGTGTTGGAGGAGACTCTTGAGAGTCCCTTGGACTGCAAGGAGACCTAACCAGTCCATCCTAACGGAGATCAGTCCTGGGTGTTCATTGGAAGGACTGATGTTGGAGCTGAAACTCCAATCCTTTGGCCACCTCATGCGAAGAGTTGACTCATTGGAAAAGACCCTGATCCTGGGAAAGATTGAAGGTAGGAGGAGAAGGGGACGACCAAGGATGAGATGGCTGGATGGCATCACCGACTCGATGGGCATGGGTTTGGGTAAACTCCGGGAGTTGGTGATGGACAGGGAGGCCTGGCGTGCTGCGATTCATGGCGTCGAAAGAGTGGGACACGACTGAGCGACTGAACTGAACTGAAAGGATACTGGAGCAATGCCGTCAGGAAGAGTTCCCCCTGAGTCGGAGTACTTGCAAGGGGCGGAAGCCAGAGCTTCATGCAGAGGACACCCCCGGCTTCCAGGAGGTTGGGCACCGCCTCCAGCTGTGGGCCGAGCCTCAGCCTCTCACCCGCCAGGTCCCGAGAGAGGAGGGCCCTGGGGGCCTGGATCCCTTAACCTTGAGGAGCGTTTTCCTCTCCTAGTACTTGAGTCACACGCTTGATTCAAAACAGGAAGTGTTCTCAAGTAACTTGATAAAAAGAGAATGAGCGTGAATGAGCATTTCCAGAGGTGGACGTCCTTAGATGCTGACAGTTTTCACACGGGAAGCAATACTCAGAGATGGCAGAGAGAGAGTGAGGTGCAACAGAGAGGAACGCGTGGCGGAAAATGAGCTTTGGAAATTACACAGACACACACTTGCACGCACAAACACACCCAGATGTGTGCACAGAGACGTGCACACGTCCACACACGTGTATACGAGTACCCAGGGTTCAGTGAAGTACCATTAGAACACTGTCTTTTCTAGAGGAGGAGGAGAATGCATACGTGTTCAGAAATAAAAATGTAAAACATATTTTAAGCATGAGAGCAAGCGCCTAAAATCAGAAATGGAATAACTCCCCAGTGCCTGGTGTAATTAAATGAGAGAAAACCCTTTCAGCTTTCCTGAGGTATAATTGACAAAAACTGTAACTGTTTCAATGCACAGCTTGGCGTTCTGATTTCTGTCTACGCTGTGAAATAAGTACTGCAGTCATGCTAATTATAATGAGCGTGTCCATCAGCCTCCGCAGTTCACCGAGGTCTGTGGGTCTGGTGAGGACACGTGTGGGCTACCCTCTGAGCAGGACTGAGTCGACACCAGAGCATGGTCAGCTCTGGTCCCGTCGCTGCCCATCAGGTCTCCAGGATTACTCGTCGGCGGCCCTGAAACGTTGTTCCCCGTGACCCGCACCTCCCCGCTCACCCCCGCTCCTGGCCTCTGGAGACTACCGTTCTCTCCGTTTCTCGGAGTCTGTTTTAGATTCCACAGGTCAGGGAGCTCCTGCTGGGTTTCCCCGCCTGTCTGCCTTACTTTACAGCATAACGTCCTCCGGCCTCACCCATGTCGTCTCAACAGGAGGGATTCCCTTTTTAAAGGCTGAGTGAGACTCCATTGTGTGCGTATGGCATTTTCTGTGTGCGGTTATCTCTTGACAGCCAGCCAGGTTGTGGCTGTGTCCTGGTACCGGGAACAACAATGCAGAACACGGGTGCAGATATGTCTGTGAGGTCCTGGCTGCATCTTCTTTGGATACAGATGCCGGAGTGGAATTGCTGGATCGTATGGTAGGGAGTTCTAGATTTAGAATTTGAGGAAACTCCATCCTGCTTTCCACAGTGGCTGCACCGACTGTGTCCCCAACGACCATGCGCAAGGTTCTCTTTTCTCTTCGTTTGGCAGCACGTGTTGTCTTTGTCTTTTTCCTAGCAGTCAAGTGTCTGTTACACGTGCAGTTGCCGGGAGCTGGCACACGAGATCCCGCCCATGACAAGGTCATGAGGAAGAAAACCTGACAGGCAAGGCGGATCAGGTCTTCAGGGATTTCAAAAAGCTGCCCCCGGCACTCACCTTAAAGATGATATCTGTCTTTCTGATGCCTGCCTCAATAGACTACTCCCTAATTTCTGTGACATAGGCAGAAGGCCTTCCCCGATCTCTTTCCAAGAATCAATTTAGAACTTTAATCAATTAGTTTCCCAGGTGGTGGTATTTTATGAGATTATCCAGGGTGAAAGGAGTGTTTTAATTTAAACTCCTTTGCAGGTAGTTTGTTAGCCAAATGCATTTATGCCCTTGGTACTAATATGCATGATTGCTTATAATATCCTAATCATAAAATAGCATAAAGAACCTGATTATATAAAAGCCCTAATAGACATAGGGCCTTTTTAAGGGGTAAAGGAGTCCTATTAGAAAACATAAGAAAAATTATTCTATAGGTGGTTATTGGGTTGACGTTTGCTTGCTGTGTTTTGCTTGCTGTTTTTGCTCTTAATGTGCTAAGGTTGTGTTATAGAAACCATTGTTAATATAGTTATAGATCTAGAAAAATAAGAGCTTAGCCCTAGTGTGGTAACAATGAGATGGTTGCTAATTGTCAGCCAGGAGTACTAGGCAGGGGCTGCCTCACTGAAGCCGCAGAGTCTGTATGGGGTAAACTTCTTAGATAAACGCAACTGACAACTTCTGCAGAAGGATTAATTTTTGTGTTAGCAAGGTTATACTTCTACTCTGTACTGTTGCCCTATGAGACTGCTACCTTTCAGTTAAGGTCACCAGAGAAACAGAAAATAGGTTGACACTCACCTGACCTGCATAAAATGTTAATAGGCCCCAAGGCCAGAAGATAATGTACAAGACCCTCGTAAACAAAGAAGTATGCAGAAAACACCCTGGTTTCGTGAAGGACAAGCTGACGTAATGTTAAACTATCTTCCCCTTAGAAATGTACTAACTTAGGGTATAAAAGCCACGGTGAAAAATAAAGGATGGCCAGACTCTGCCAGACCCTGCAAACACCCCCGTCTGGTCATTCTCTCTGTCTCTCTTTTTCTCTCTCTCTCCCTCGCAGACTTGGCCCTATCAAGGCTGGTCTCACGTGTCTTCTCTCTCTCGCTGACGCCATTCATCCTGAGGGTACCCCCGGATCCTGCCGGGGCTGGACCTCGGCATGCAGTGACATCTCACTGGCTCTGCTGTGCACTCCCCTGAGGACTGGTGGGTGTTGAGCACCTTCCCATGTCCTGTTTGGTCGTCTGGGCATCGTCTTTTGAGACACATCTGTTCAGGTCCTTTGCCCGTTTAAAAACCGGGTGGTTGTTACTTTGCGTTGAGTTGTCTGAGCTCCTTGTATATTGGAGAAGTAGCCCCTTATCAGATGTGTGGTTTGCACACGTCTTCTCCGTTGCGTCCATTGCCTTTCCTGTGACCGTTTCCTGTGCTGGCAGGAGGTTTTATTTGCCGGACCCCCCTGGTCTGTCTCTGTCTTTGCTGCCCATGCTTTTGGTGCCATATCCACAGAAAGCTTGTCCACACCCATGTCACGAAGCCCACCCTGTGTTTCCTTCTTGTTCTGTCATGGTGTCAGGCCCTGTGTTTAAGTCTCTGCTGCGTTTTGAGATGATTTCACATGTAGTGTGAGCTGAGGGTCCAGCTTCCCCCTCCTGCCTGCTGTCATCTAGCTCTTCCAGCACCGTTTTTTGAAGGCAATGTCCGTTCCCGTTCTGATTCTGAGCACCTTGTGGAAGATCAGTTCACTGAGCTGCTTCGGGACAATTGTTTTCCAAATAAGTGAGCTCTCAGATCTCCCGATTTCTTGCAGTCTCTGTGGCCTTGGGCAGAGTCACGGTTCCCGGTTTTCGATGTTTCTGTGGCTCTGCTTTGGTGTCTGTGCGCTGGGAGAAGCAGCCGCCTCCTCTCAGACGTACGGTGAATTTTCCCCCAGCCCAGTTAGAGATTCTGGAGCCTCGGAGACGTCTTCTGTGGACCTGAGGATCCCTGGCCCTCCCGTCCGGGGAGTCGATGGTGTGCCCCGCCCCGTCGTGCCCCTGCCCTGAGGGAGAAGTCTGAGGACCCCGTCCTCCTCTAACCCCCGAGGCCGAGCCGGCCGCACAGAGCCCCGTCCCTTCTCTTCCTGCTTTGCGGCCCCACGTGCGTCTGTGGCCTGGCGCTCTCGTGAGCTGAGCAGCGAGGCGGTCTCTGAGGCCTGAGGTCTGCAGTGCCCCAGAGCCTGGGGACGTGGTGTGGCTGCACCCACTGTCCTCCTGGGGAGGAGGGGGCCTGGGCCCAGGGGGGGCTCCTCTCAGTGGTGAGCTGTGCTTGCTGGAGGGGAGACCGGGAAACAGAACCTGCTCTGTTTATCCTTTCCAAGTGGTTCTTTTCGGTTTTCTGCTCATCCGAGGTGCTGAAGCTCACTAGCTGGATTATGCAGTTTGCATAAAAGTCTTTTGGCCCAAATAATCCCGATTTATGAGTGTTTCTGTGCGAGATGAGGGCTGGGAGTTCCCGATCTGCCATCTTGCGTAAAGCGCTGACTAAAATTTCTGAAATGTGTCATAGTGAGGCCAGAAATGGAAAATAGAAACGATAGTTAACTAGTGTGCCTGCTCAGTCGCTCAGCCGTGTCCGACTCTTTTCGACCCTATGGACTGCAGCCCGTCAGGCTCCTCTGTCCATGGGATTCTCCAGGCAGGAACACTGGAGAGGGTTGCCAGGCCCTCCTCCAGGGGATCGTCCCCACCCCAGGATGGAACCCAAGTCTCCTATGTCTCCTGCACCGGCAGGCGGGTTCTTCACCAGTAGTGCCAGCTGGGAAGTCCTGAGAGTCCACATGCACACACAGGGAGAAACGAGAAGCGCAGGCGGGCGTCTGACGCCGTTTCTGTGGAGGGAAATGCAGTTGGTAGGCTGCACTCGGGCCTCCCAGGCGGCTCAGGGGTAAAGAATCTGCCTGCCAGCGCAGGAGATGTAGGTCGATCCCTGGGTTGGGAAGATGCCCTGGAGGAGGAAATGGCAACCCACCTCACTATTCTTGCCTGGAGGAGGAAATGGCAACCCACCTCACTATTCTTGCCTGGAGGAGGAAATGGCAACCCACCTCACTATTCTTGCCTGAAGAATGCCATGGACAGAGGGGCCTGACGCGCTACTGTCTGTGGAGTCACACAGAGTTGGACACGACTGAGTACACACACACACACACACACACACACACACACACACGCAGAGACTGCAGACCCAGACAACACCGCCTGCCCCACTCCGCAGACCAGGGCGCTCCCTCCCTCACTTCTGACAGCTTGTGTCTGCGCTCTAGGGTTTTGTAAGTGGAGTATCATGTCCTCTGCATACGGGACGGTTTTGCCTCTTTCCTGCCGCCAAGTTGCATCCTTGTTTCTTGTCTGATTGCTATGACTGGACTCCAGTAGTATGCTGAACACAAGTGCTGAGAGTGGGCGTCCTTGTCTTGTCCCAGAGTTTGAGAAAGGCTTTCAGCTTTTTTTCTGTGAGTACTGTGTTGACTGTGCTTGTCCTAAATAGCTTTTATTATGTTGAGATGTCTTCCCTCTGTACTCACTTTGGCGAGTTTTTATGACGAATGGATGTTGAATTTTATCAATGCTTTCCCTGAACCTATTAAGATGACCATGTTGTTTTGTCTTTTCTCTTGTTGACGTGGTGATTCACACGGATTGATTTGCATATGTTGAATTATCCCTGTGACCCTGGTATGAATCCAAGCTGATCATGGTGTGTGATTCCTTTTGTGTGTTGTTGAATTCGGTTAGCTAATATTTTGTTGTGCATTTTGCGTGTATTTTCATAAACAGCTTTGTTCTGTAACTTTTCTTTTTTGGTTGTGTCTATGTCTGGTTTAGGTATTGGGGTGACTGTGGCTTCATAGAATGACTTTGGGAGTGTTTCTTCCTCTTCAATCTCCTGAAAGAGTTTGAAGAGGGCCAGTATAAGCTCCTGTTTGTCAGTTTGGTAGAACTCCTCCATGCAGCCACCCAGCTCTGGCCTTTGGTTTGCATGGAGTTTTATTGGTATGTTATAGATTCTGTGTCACTTCCCGTAGCCGCTCTGTTCAGGCTGTCTAGGTCTTCTTGACTCATTTCTGGCAGGCTTGTGTCTCTAGAGACTCCTGCATCTCCTCTAAGTTTGCTGTCAGATTGGTGGACACAGTGGTTCTTAGTACTCTCATAAATTTTTGTATTTCTGAGGTATCAATTTTTAAAAATTAATTATTAATTAGTTTTGGCTGTGCTGGACTTCCCTGGTGGCTGAGATGGTAAAGAATCTGCTGCAATGCGGGAGACCTGGGTTTGATCCTTGGGTGGGGAAGATCCCCTGGAGGAGGGCAGGGTAACCCACTGCAGTATTCTCGCCTGGAGAATCTCACGGACAGAGGAGCCTGGCGGGCTACAGTCCATGGGGTCGCAGATAGTCGGACACGCCTGAGAGAAAGAAGACAGTGCTGGGTCTTCCTGCTGCTCAGGGGCTTTTCCCACGTTGTGCTGAGCTCAGCGCAGCTTTTCTCTCCCCTGCGGTGCGTGGGCTCCTCGTTTTGATGGCGTGTCTTGTCGCAGGGCAGGACTCCGGGCCCCCGGGCTCAGCATTTGCGGCCTGTGTGGGATCTTCTCGCAGCAGGGCTGGAACCCACGTCCCCTGCATTGGCGGCTGGATTCTTACCCACCAAGCCACCAGGGGAACCTGGTAGCAGCTGTTGTTCCTCCTGTTTCATTTCTTATTTTATTCATTTGAGTCCCATGTTGTTGCCTTTTGAATTTGATGTGATGGACTGGACTCCTACAGTTTTATTTCACTTATTCACCATTATGCTTGAAAACTGATCTGTCTTACTCTAGCAGTCCACCTTTGTGAATTTTTTGTATAAACTTCTGTCGCATATATAAACACCGAACCATTCATTTTGGTGAAAGTGATTTCTGTAACCTTTTCTACTGGGAACAACCCCCGTGTCCGTATTCTGCTTGCACGCTCGTGGCTGTGCACACATCTTCCTCTAGGTTATGCAAGTGTGGGCCAGCGCTGTGTCTCTCCTTTTCACTGAGAATTGCTGTCGACTCTCCAGGTTGAGTGGGGTGATGAGTACACCTGCCCGTGATGTGCTGGGATTCGTCAGAGTCAGCGTTGTCGCCCCCATCTTTTTCTCCTCCGCTCTCTCACAGATGAACTAGGAGGTGGGCATCTCATCTCAGGGAACCTGGGGCATGAAACTGAGGTGGAGACCATCCTATGTGACGTGTAATGCAAAGGACACATCTGTGCGCGTGGGGCCATCGGTGGGGGCTGGGGGGACCAGACTCGCTCCTGTGGCAAAGCCAGCCTGCTCCTTCCTTCCCACCCGGCCTTCAGCACATTCACCCGGGCTCCTGGAGGTTGGCCACGGAGAGCGTTTGCACCAAAGCAGACACACAGTTCACACGCCTGGGCTCTTTAAGAATTTATTGCCTGATGAGTGAGTCTGTGCCGGGTCTGTGTGCACAGGGGTGTGTCTGGTTGTGATGAGCGGGGCTGCTCCCTCGCTGAGGCGTCTGGGCATCTACAGCACTGGGCTCTCTGGCGGCGGGCGGGCTCCAGGACGTGCCGGCCTCAGTCACTGCGGCTCACGGACTCAGTTGGTCCTTGGCACGTGGGATCCCCCAGGATCACGTATTGAACCTGTGTCTCCTGCGTTGGCTGCCAGATTCTTCACCACCAGGGAAACCCCATATCGGCGCTCTTTACAGAACGATATATTCCTGAGCTCATTTACCAGCGTAGCCCTGACCGTCACTTCAGACGCCAGGGGTCCCATCGCACTGACAGTGTTTCTAGAGAAACTACACGGGTGTCATCTGACGAGGAGAGGAGGGCTGAGGGGTCCAGGGGTTCAGGGAAGAGTTCTGGATCCATCTGTTCCAGACGGGGCCCCGCTTCCACCCATTTATTCAGTTAAACGACGTTCTGTTTCTGAGAGGGGATGGAGGTCATTGCGCACACCAGAGATGGCGGGCATGAACAGTGAGGCTCACGTCGTCCAGGAGAGCGGACAGAGCCTCCGGGCCTGCAGGGTGAGGACCCGCCCCTGCCATTGGGATGCGCCTCGGGCCTGGGGTGGGAGGAGCCGGGAGTCGGGGCGTCCTCCCCGGGAGGGAGGGGGGCCCCCGTGAGCAGAGGCCGAGTCCCCAGCCACCCCGTGGACACCGGGCCGCCTCCCGCCCCCAGGCGCGTCTCTCCCCCGGGGTCTCCGCAGACAGTGCACCCAGCACGTGCGGCAGAGGCTCTTTCCGGTGCCGGAAGCTCGCGTCGGGGGCTGGGTCGCTCCGGACGGTGCCCGGGGCCTCCCGTGCTCAGCTCCGGGCCGCGTCTCGGGCTTCTTTGCGGTCGTGCCGAGCCTGGCAGAGCAGGACCCCGAGGAGCAGCAGGACCGAGGCCGCGAGGCCCATCCGGATGAGATTCTGCACCGTGTAGTCTGGGGTGAGGGCGCACAGGTCAGCGCCGGCCCGTTACCCGGAACCGGGGTTGTGCGCCCAGGGCACCCGCCCCCCGGGAGAGGACGTGGCCCCGAGCCCAGCCCCTGACGGGGACGCTGTCCTCCTCCTCACTCTGGGTCTGACCGCGGTGATGGGGGAGGGTGTCAGGGGGCCGGAGGGTCCTGAAGGGAGGCTGTGGGTGGGCCGTGTCCTCCTCGGGGAGCCTCCCGGGGCCTCTCTGTCTTGCTGTCTCAGACGTTCCTGCTCAGGACTCTGAGCTGAGGGAGCTCAGACAGCACAGGATGGGGCCCGCCCCTGAGCGGTGGTCTGCGGGGTCCCGGGGTGGGACCCAACCGTGGCTCCCAGGGACACACCACCGCCCCCAGCAGGCGCTCGCTCAGCCCTCTACACTGCCCGCTTGACTTTGCCAGGGGGAGGAGGCGATCCCTGCAGCCTCTGGGGGCAGGATGGGGTGGGGGTGGGCCTGCTCCTCCCCAGACTGACCCCCCTCCCGCAGCCTCAGGCCCCTACAGCCGGTGGTTCCCGCGCCTTCTCTGCCCGACTCCCCGCCGGCCCTTGACGATCTGAGGGGCCTTGTCCACCCAGAGAATCTCAAAGCGCCCTGGGGTGGGCTGTCTCCCCTGAGCACAGAGCCCCGTGACTCCCCAGTTGTTGAATTGGGGCCCGAGGGTGGGGGCTGGGCCCATGGGTCCTGGGAATGAGCCCAGGAAGGGGTGCACCGGGCTGACCGGGGTCCCCACCTCATTCCCCTCTGCCCT
Organism: Cervus elaphus; assembly: GCF_910594005.1. Classification (NCBI taxonomy): domain Eukaryota; kingdom Metazoa; phylum Chordata; class Mammalia; order Artiodactyla; family Cervidae; genus Cervus; species Cervus elaphus. The sequence continues at coordinate 66,070,591 of NC_057818.1, read as the reverse complement.
GCACGGCCCTGTGGCCTCCCCGAGACCCTCCCACTGCCCCCCTGCCCCTCCGGGACCCCAGTGGGGAGGAAGGGGCGGGGCCGGGCTCCCAGGCCCCTCCCTCAGGGGGCCCCTCCCTCAGCGCCCCCTCCATGACCTCCGGGGTCTCCCAGGGCACAGAGCCCCGAGCTGCTGAGTCAGACGGACAGACGGGGCCTCACCTGAGACCAGGAGCGCCAGGGGCTCGCTGGGCCGGGACAGCAGGTGGGGGTCTGTGCTGAGTGCGCGGTAACACCTGTAGGTGCCCCCGTGGGCCGAGCTCACAGGACTCAAGGAGAACTCGGCCCGGAACCGCCCGCCTTGGTCCTGGGCGCGCAGACGCAGGGGCCGATGGGCTGCCCCCTCCTGGGACAGAAGGAAAGTGTCCGTCCTGTTTCCCGACTGACATAGCAGGGTCACGCTCTCCCCCGGGGCCACCGAGGGGCCCGGCCGCGCCGAGAGCGAGGGTCTGTCTCTGAGCAGTCCTGCAGAGAAGAAGGGGGTGCGGACCGGCCCTGGTTCTGAGCGAGACTCCGCGGCCTCTCTGGACCCTCGGCGCCGTCTCTGTTTCTCCGAGTCCCCCCTCCCCCACCCCGTCTCTCTGTCCCCTCCCGGGGACCCGTCCCCCTGGTCCCAGCATCACCCCTGGGGCTCCCCGGTGGGGCCTGTGCAGAGTCTGGCCCCCGACTGACCCGATGGCCCCTCACCTGCCACCAGGAGCTCCAGGGGGTCGCTGGGGGCCGACCACTCGGAGGAGAGGCCGTGTCCACCGTAGCATCTGTACCGGCCACCGTGGACGGTGCCCACCGGGCCCAGGGGGAAGTTGGCCTGAGAGAGCCCCCCCTGGGCCCTCCGGGCAGGGCGCTGGGGGAGGTCCCGGCCCCCCTCCTTGGACAGAGCGAATCTGGCGTAGCCGGCGTCAGAGCGACACTGCAGGGTCAGGTTCTGTCCAGAGGTAACGACAGGGCCCTGCGGGCTCAGGAGGGACGGCTTCCCAGACAGCCCTGGGGAGAGACAGGGCCGGGTCATGGGACTGCGTCCCCCGTGGACGCCCTTCCCGGCCCGGCCCCAGGCCTCGCCGTCTCTGTCTGTGTGTCTGTCCTGTGAGCACCACGCTCCTCTCCCCCCATCACAGGGGCTCCCCTGGGAGCAGAGACCCGAATATGTTGTCTTGTCTGCACAAATGTGGGGTCAGGACGGGACTTCCTCACCTGAGACCAGGAGCTCCAGGGGGTCGCTGGGGGCCGACCACACCCGGGGGGTGTCCCTGTAAAAGCCGTAGCATCTGAACGTCCACCCGTGTCCGGGGCTCACGGGGCCCACGGGGAACAGGGCCTGGGTCTGCCCGTTAGGGCTCCGTTGTCCATCCAGGGTCCGAGAGGACTCGTCTTCTCCTTCCTTGGTCAGAAGGAACCTGTTAAATCCCTGCCGGGAGCCACACTGCAGTGTCACGTTCCCTCCTGAGGTCACCACAGGGCTCGGCAGGGCTGAGAGGCTGGGTTTGCCGTAGGGTCCTAGGAGAGAAGGAGGCAGCTGGATCCGTGGGTCTCCCTCCTTGCCCCCCAGGGCTGGGCTGTGAGAGGGACACCCTCTGAGAGCAGATCCCCCTCCCGAGGGCAGAGCCTGAGGTCCCCAAGCGTCTCTCACCTGTCACCACCAGCTCCAGGGGGTCACTGCGCTCTGACCAGTGATATCCCCTGAGATAGGAGCACCAATAATGCCCTGCATACTGATCAGTCATCAGTGAGATGGAGAACTTGGCCTTGTCCCTGGGCTCCAGGGGTTTCTGTGTGTCCCAGGGGACTGAGCTTCCCTCTTTATCCAGACGGAACTCCTGGGCCCCCAGGGTCCCCTGACACCAGATGCTCACGGGGCTCAGCCAGGGGACCACAGAGCCCGGCTCTGCCCAGATGGTGGGTTTGGGGGGGGTCTCTGCAAGGAAATCAGAGGCAGGCTCACCCGGCGTCTCCCCCATGTCCCGACTCTCAGCCCAGGCCTCCCAGACTCCCCCTCCGTGAGCCCCGAGCTGCCGTCCCCCTCCCCGTGGCCTGGGGGTGACCCTTGACCCCACGAGAGGAGGGAGCTGGCCCTGGGGACAGACTCACCAGCCTGCACCTGGGTCCTCAGGCCCACACTCAGCCCTGGAAGAGAGAGCCCTGTGAGAGGTCTGCCCTCAGCTCTGAGCAGTGCCTCTCCTCCCCGGGAGCCTCCTGGGGTCTGGGGTCCCCTGTCGGAGCAGGCCCGCTCGGGGAGGGTCCCTCCAGTCCAGGGCTCCCCCTGCCCCTCCTCATCTAACCAAGGCAGAGCAGGGCGGGGAGGGTGGGGGCCATGGCGTCTCCTCCCTGCGGTCCAGGCCGTGAGGTTGGAGGAGACCTGGGTGCCCTCCGGACAGACAGACACACAGGGTGTGTCCTCTCCGGGGCTGGGGTTTCCTGTCACGCGGTTGTCACATCAGCGTCCCTGCAGGAAGGGGAACAGCCTCTTCTTGAAAGCTTGGCGTGGTCCCCATGACAGTCCCAGTGTGTTCCTGAGTTGCCCCTTCCAGATGAGGACGGCCAGGCTCCTTCCCTCTGAGAGCCTCACCTCGGGGTCTGCTTCCTCCTCTGCCCATCCATCTGCAGGTCCCCGTGGGGTCCTCACCCTGGCCGGGTCACCAGGCCCTGGAGATGCTTCTGGGAGGATGCCGGCTCCTGCTGCCCACAGGGCTCAGATCCCCAGAGACACATTGTTTTTAACTGGAGGATCGTCACTTCACAGTATGGTGCTGGTTCTGCCACACATCAACGTGGATCGGCCATATGTGTCGCGTGGCCCTCCCTCTTGAACCCCCCCACCCGTCTAGGCTGTCACAGACGCCTCTGTGAGCTCCTGAGTCACACGGCACGTCCCCCGGCGGTGTGTTTCACACGTGCTGGTGTGTGTGTTTCCATGCTACTCTATTCCTCACACCCTCTCCTTCCCCAGTGTGTCCACAAGTCTGTCCTTTATGAGGGACACACATTCAGCATCTCCCTGGGGCTCAGTGTAGTCCGCGTGGCTGAGAGCCCAGAGGAGACGCTCAAGGAATCAGGAAGGAAACTGACTCCTCCCCTGCCCCGGAGTGTGGGTTCCCCCCGTCACAGCCCCCTTCAGGGGCATCTCTCTTTATCGCATCACCGTCCAGCCCGCCTTCCTGGGAACAAGCCCCTGGGGGCTTCCTGCCTCCTCGGGGCCCCGGGGTCCTTGGGGACAGTCTCCTCTGGTCTTGCCATCACCTGCAGGCTTTCGGTGGTGTTGATTGGGGTCAGAGTTCTCACTCTGGTGGGAACAGATGTTCCTATGAACGTGTGCCCGCTGCTCATGGAACCTTGAGTTGCGGTGCCCTTTCTCTGCACCTGAGGTTCCTCCTCAGCATGTTGTCCCGAACCCCAGCCCTCAGAGGGGCTGTGGGCTCTTGCTGCCGTCACCACGGTTAATTTCCAGACGAGCTGACGGCAGGAGAAGGTGGACGTGATGAGCTGCTGGCTCAGACTGCACCCAAGGGGGCGAGTGTGGTGCCCGCCCAGAGCCTCCTCTGCTCCTGATGCTGAGATGTGCCCCGGAGAGTGTTTCTGCAACACGAAACCCCAGACAAGTGCAGAAGAAAAGTTCCCCAAATGGAATGGGAACCACAGTGAAGCGGGGAGAGGTAGGCGGTGTGGCCCCGGCGGCGGGGATCATCTCGGGGTCAGAGGGAGGTCCACCTGTGTGGACACAGAGAGGGACCCATCCTCACAGAAACATAAAGGGAGGCAAGCATGTGGATTATTTTGTAGAAGAACAGGCAGTTACTGAAAAGAGTTGAACATTTTCGACATGAACAATCCAGTAGATTCAACACGTTAAAAAAAGTCAGGCAGTCAAGATGACAGCTGAGCGGCCACATGTGACGTCGGAGTATAGCATTGAGGGAATGTTCTGGAATGCAGCAGAGAGAGCAGAAATGGCGATTCAGGAGAGGCGGGACTGTGCTGAGGGCCAGGGTGGTGTCTGTCTAAGTGTCAGACACGAAGAAGCTCACGACAGACAGCAGCGGCTGAAGAAAGGCATAGCGGAGCCTCCTTCCCTGAGGAGAACCGACCTGGGGAGGGCTGGGGCACATGTAGGTACACGTGACACCCGAGGGCGGCCCTGCTGGGCCGGTGACTGAGACTCGGCGCTCCTCACTGAGGGTTAGGGTTCATCACCGGTCAGGGCTCCAGACACGGCACCCTTCAGCCAAGGACCCCGCACCCTGCAATGGAGGCCTGTGTGCCGCAGCTAGGTCAACAAGTGGGTTAATTCACTACATGTTAAAGAAAGGTAACCTTTCACAGTAAACTGAGAAACTGAAGGTTAAATTTAAAAAGTATTTCCTACTGAATTTACAATTTGAAACAGTTTATTCTAACTAAATTTCAACTGAAAAAAAAAAATCAAGGCCGAGTGGACTGAGGCCCTAAAAATGTCCTGAAACTACTTCCTGTAGGAAACGCAGATCGCCATCAAGAGAATGAGCAGCCCCCTGGGAGCAGACTGCCCCCTACCGAAAGGGGGCGCTAGAGGGTACTGGAGCGATGCCGTCAGGAAGAGTACCCGCCCCCTGTCGGAGTGCTTACAGGGGGCGGAAGCCAGAGCTTCATGCAGAGCACACCCCCAGCTTCCAGGAGGTTGGGCACCGCCTCCCGCTGTGGGCCGTGCCTCAGCCTCTCACCGGCCAGGTCCCGAGAGAGAAGGAGGGCCCTGGGGGCCTGGATCCCTTAACCTTGAGAAGTGTTTTCCTCTACTAGTACTTGAGTCACACACTTGATTCAAAACAGGAAGTGTTCCCAAGTAACTTGATAAAAAGAGAATGAGCGTGAAAGAGGGCATTTCCAGAGGTGCACGTCCTTAGATGCTGACAGTTTTCACACAGGAAGCAATACTCAGAGATGGCAGAGAGGCAGTGAGGTGCAACAGAGAGGAACGCGTGGCCGAAATGAGCTTTGGAAATTACAGAGACACACACTTGCACGCACAAAGACACCCACACGTGTGCACAGAGACGTGCGCACGCCCACACACGTGTATACGAGTACCCAGGGTTCAGTGAAGTACCGTTAGAACACTGTCTTTTCTAGAGGAGGAGGAGAATGCATACGTGTTCAGAAATAAAAATGTAAAACACATTTTAAGCATGAGAGCAAGCGCCTAAAATCAGAAATGGAATAACTCCCCAGTGCCTGGTGTAATTAAATGAGAGAAAACCCTTTCAGCTTTCCTGAGGTATAATTGACAAAAACTATATCTGTTTCACATGCACAGCTTGACGTTCTGATTTCTGTCTACGCTGTGAAATAAGTACTGCAGTCATGCTAATTATAATGAGCGTGTCCATCAGCCCCCGCAGTTCACCGAGGTCTGTGGGTCTGGTGAGGACACGTGCGGGCTACCCTCTGAGCAGGACTGAGTCGACACCAGAGCATGGTCAGCTCTGGTCCCGTCGCTGCCCATCAGGTCTCCAGGACTTACTCGTCGGCGGCCCTGAAACGTTGTTCCCCGTGACCCGCACCTCCCTGCTTACCCCTGCTCTTGGCCTCTGGAGACTACCCTTCTCTCCGTTTCTCGGAGTCTGTTTTAGATTCCACAGGTCAGGGAGCTCCTGCTGGGTTTCCCCGCCTGTCTGCCTTACTTTACAGCATAACGTCCTCTGGCCTCACCCATGTCGTCTCAAAAGGAGGGATTCCCTTTTTAAAGGCTGAGTGAGACTCCATTGTGTGCGTATGGCGTTTTCTGTGTGTGTTTATCTCTTGACAGACAGCCAGGTTGTGGCTGCATCCTGTTCCCGGGAACAACGATGCAGAACACGGGTGCAGATACGTCTGTGAGGTCCTGGCCGCATCTTCTTTGGATACAGACCCCGGAGTGGAATTGCTGGATCGTATGGTAGGGAGTTCTAGATTTAGAATTTGAGGAAACTCCATACTGCTTTCCACAGTGGCTGCACCGACTGTGTCCCCAACGACCACGCGCAAGGTTCTCTCTTCTCCGCGTTTGGCAGCACGTGTTGTCTTTGTCTTTTTCCTAGCAGTCAAGTGTGTGTAACACGTGCAGTTGCCGGGAGCCGGCACACGAGACCCTACCCATGAAAGGCCATGAGGGAGAAAACCTGATGGGCAAGGCGGATCAGGTTTTCAGGGGTTTCGAAAAGGCCAGCTCACGAGATCCCACCCATGACAAGGTCATGAGGAGAAAGCCTGACAGGCAAGCAGATCAGGTTTTCAGGGATTTCAAAAAGCTGCCCCTGGCGCTCACCTTAAAGATGATATCTGTCTTTCTGATGCCTGCCTCAGTAGACTACTCCCTAATTTCTGTGACATAGGCAGAAGGCCTTCCCCGATCTCTTTCCAAGAATCAATTTAGAACTTTAATCAATAAGTTTCCCAGGTGGTGGTATTTTATGAGATTATCCAGGGTGAAAGGAGTGTTTTAATTTAAACTCCTTTGCAGGTAGTTTGTTAGCCAAATGCATTTATGCCCTTGGTACTAATATGCATGATTGCTTATAATATCCTAATCATAAAATAGCCTGAAGAACCTGATTATATAAAAGCCCTAATAAACATAGAGCCTTTTTAAGGGGTAAAGGAGTCCTCTTAGAAAACAGAAGAAAAATTATTCTATAGGTGGTTATTGGGTTGAGATTTGCTTGCTGTGTTTTGCTTGCTGTGTTTTTGCTTTTAATGTGCTAAGGTAGTGTTATAGAAACCATTGTTGGGGGTACTCTTTTGCCCCCTTCTGATGCCTATGTCAGAAGCTTTCTCTATTTCCTTTATACTTTAATAAAACTTTATTACACAAAAGCTCTGAGCGATCCAGCCTCGTCTCTGGCCCTGGGTTGAATTCATCTCCTCCGGAGGCCAAGAATCCCGCGTCTCATCGTTCAGCAACAACCTTTCATCTTGGGGGCTCGTCCGGGATCCTTCAGGACAAGATGGGAGCTAACAATTCCAGCCTCACTCCTTTGAACTGTATCCTGAAAAACTGGGATAGAGTTGATTCCCAGGGCTTAAAGAAGACACACCTGGTCTTCCTATATGATACTGCATGGCCGCGGTACCCACTGGAGGACGGCGAACGGTGGCCAGTTGGAGGGTCTCTTAAGTATAATACTGTTTTACAATTAGACCGGTTCTGTAAAAAGCAAGGGAAATGGGTAGAAGTAGCGTATGTGTTGCCCTTTTTCTCTCTGTGAAATATGCCAGACTTATGTCCTAAGGGTGTAGATTTGGGTGTGAAACCTTCCGCTCCCCCCTGTCCTCCTACTTTGCCCCCGTATCCGGGGCTCCAAGCTGAGGTTCAAACTACTCTGGTTTCAGTAGAAACTCAAACCACCAAGTAAGAGATGAGATGGAGGACAGGAGGCAAAGAGATAAAGAAAAGCAGGTTTCTCCAATCTACCCCTGGAACATGCGCAGAGCAGCCAGAGAGACTGAGGGACAGCCACACATGCTGTTGCCTCTTCATGAAGTGCCCACCGGGAGAAATTACCAGTCTATGAGAGTTAATAAGCCTTTTTCTTATCAAGAGATACAAAGAATTAAGGAGGATCTGGGAGACTATTTAGAGGGCCCAGAAAAAATATATTAGAGCTTTTAAAGGTGTTACTCTGCATTATGACCTTACTTGGAAGGATGTGATGTATATCTTGGGACAAATGCTGACTCCCGACTCAAAGGCTCGAGTTTTGGGAAAAGCGGTTGCTTATGGAGATGAGTGGCTTGGTAATGAATCAGTGGGAAAGAGGGAGGACGAGATAACTGCCCTCCCCACTGGGAGTCAAGCGGTTCCAGCTACAGAACCAGACTGGGACTATAACACTGCTAAAGGAAGATGGGATCAGAGTCATTTTGTCAGATGTAGTCTTGAAGAACTCAGACAGGCGCCTTCTAAGCCTTTAAACTATGGCAAACTGGCAGACATAGAACAGGAGGAGAAGGAAGCTCCAGGTAAATTCCTAGACAGACTGAGAGAAGCCCTTCGCAGATTCACTGAGATTGGTCCCGAAAGTGAAGAGGGAAAAGTGATCTTAAAAGATAGATTTCTCACTCAGTCGGCTCCAGATATTTGCCGTAAGTTATCAAAACGGGCGTATGGACCAAATCAGTCTTTAGATAATCTGTTACAACTGGCTCAGACAGTCTATTATGGAAGGGAATATGAGGAAAAGAAAGAAAGGCAGAGAAAGACGAAGGAAAAGGCAGAAGCCCTCGCAATGGCTATGAAAACCGTTCTTAAACAGCCTGAGAAAAATGCCCAGAGGGACCCAGGTGAAAAGGGATGGGCTTGCTATTGCTGTGGAAAGGAGGGGCATCTCAAGCGGGATTGCCCTCAGGCATCTAAGCCGCCCCGGCTCCATGCCCGGTCTGCGAGGGACCACACTGGAGGAGAGACTGCCCCCAGAGGCGTAGGTCTCAGGGGTCTGACTCTCAAGACAACCAGGATTGAAGGTGCCTGGGGGTCCCCACACAAGCTCCCGTCCTAATTACACCTGAGGAGCCCCGGGTATTGATAACGGTGGGAGGCCAATCCGTCAATTTCCTTTTAGATACTGGGGCAACTTATTCCATGCTTACTGAAACCCCTGGCCCACTTTCTTCCCGATCCGCTTCCGTAATGGGACTGTCTGGACGAGCCAAAAGGTATTACTTCAGTTATTCTCTATCGTGCAACTGGGATTCTGTGCTATTTTTCACACGAGTTTCTTATCGTGCCAGAATCACCCTCACCCCTTTTGGGGAGGGATATACTGAGCAAGGTCCATGCCTCTGTTTTCATGAATATGGAGCCCTCCCTTTCTCTCCCTTTAGTTGAACAAAATGTGAATCCTAGAGTATGGGCTGATGGAAAATCTGTGGGTCGAGCACAAAATGCTATTCCTGTAGCTGTCAAGCTCAAAGACCCGCACTGATTCCCACATAAGCAGCAGTATCCACTGAAACCCGAGGTTAAGGAAGGGTTAAAACCCATCATTGAGAATTTAAAGGAGCAGGGACTGATAGTTCCCTGTAACAGTCCATGCAACACTCCTATTTTGGGTATAAAGAAATCAAATGATAAATGGAGATTAGTTCAAGATTTATGAATAATAAATGAGGCTGTGGTTCCTTCACACCCCGTGGTGCCTAATCCTTATGCTCTATTGTCTGAAATTCCTGAACGAGCCAAATATTTCTCAGTAATTGATTTGAAAGATGCCTTCTATTCAGTGCCTTTGGTGGAGGAAAGTCAATTTCTATTTGCCTTTGAAGACCCTACTCAGCCAGCTTCCCAGTTAACCTGGACAGTTTTGCCCCAGGGATTTCATGACAGTCCCCACTTATTTGGACAAAGTTTGTCACGGGATCTACAAAACTTAGCTCTGAAGCGGTAGTGTTACAATATGTAGATGATATTTTGCTCTGTGCTGAGACAGAGGAAGCTTGTTCACGAGCCTCAGAAGATTTCTTAAACTTTCTGGCAGGCTGCGGTTACAAGGCATCAAGAGAAAAGGCTCAGCTTTGTCAACAATTTGTTAGATATCTGGGCCTAATCATATCAGAAGGGACTAGGGCCATAGGCCCCGAGAGAATTAAACCTATACTAAACCATCCCCTACCTATGACTTTAAGACAATTGAGGGGATTTTGGGGAATCACAGGCTACTGTCGTATTTGGATTCCGGGCTATGGGGAACTTGCCCGGCCTTTATATAAACTGATAGCTGAAACTCAGCAGGCCCAAACCGACAAACTGGTTTGGTCTCCAGATACTCAAAAGGCTTTTAAGCTTCTTCAGACTGCTCTCCTGCAAGCTCCGGCTTTGAGTTTGCCCACAGGGTCAGAATTCAACTTGTTTGTCACTGAAACAAAAGGTATGGCTCCGCCTTTAAAGCTGCTGTAACTCAGGGGGTGTCTAAAGCTCTAGGAATAGAGTATCACTTACACTGTTCCTGGAGACCCCAATCCTCAGGAAAGGTTGAAAAAGCTAATGACATTATCAAAAGACATCTGCGCAAATTAACTCAAGAAACGCAGGGCAACTGGATTAAAGTCCTACCCATAGCTTTAATGAGGGCTCGAACTGCCCCCAAAAAGGAGGGACTGTCCCCCTTTGAATGTATTTATGGAAGGCCTTTCTTACGCACAGACATTGTTATAGATCCTGAAGCCTTGGAGTTAACTAATTATGTAACTCAGCTCTCAGCTTTTCAACAGGCATTAACAGAACTCCGGGAGACGACTCCTGACCCAGCCTCTGAATCCAGCAAGCCTCTATTTGAGCCAGGAACCGAGGTCCTCATAAAACCATTGGGGTCTGGGGGCCCATCCCTCGAGCCCCTCTGGGAAGGCCCTTACCAGGTTATTCTTTCTTCTCCCACAGCTGTCAAAGTGCCAGGAATTGATTCATGGGTACATCACACTCCAGTCAAGAGGTGGCACCCTGACCAGAACTAAGTGATGTCATTTTATGTCTTTACTTTCTACGCTCTGACTTTGTATGTTTCAGATGGGCCTGATAATCTATGTGAGCCTACTTCTGCTGACTCCAGAAATCCTGAGTCTGCCGTTTGATCCTCAAGACAATGCCTTCCTGTCCTGGGCTCAATCCTATGCTGCGTTCCACAATGGGTCTAACTGCTGGGTCTGCGGGGCACTCCCCACTTCATCAGTGGAAGGCTTCCCGTGGTGGACATCTCCACTTCAAGGAAAAGACTTTCTCCAAGTCTGCGAATACATTCGACAACAATCACATGTGATGCCTCTTCTTAAACTGGTGACATCTAACAACCTTAAGATGGACTGATGTAACTATGGACATAATGTGACTTTTCATTTTGATTTTAACTTGGTTTAATGACTATTTTGCCTTACATCTGTAACTGTATAATGGGGTTTTCTAACCGTCTAAAAGCTTTTAATTTACAAATAGTTGTCTGAGCTCCTATGAGTGCCACAGCCTCCTCCAACTATTACTTGGGGACCCTGGATGAGACATCCTCACTATGAGGATTAGGAGAATATGTTGCCTCACCAATTTAGGGACAACACCCCTTGTCAGCTCGGAAGCAGTTGTGGAATGAGAACGACGCCCCTTTTCCCTAGGCAACATAATTCTCCTAAAAGAAAAGGGGGGGAATGAGAGAGTCATTTCCTAGGCAGGTTGCTAAGAAGTCTAGGGGGTCCCCAAGGAGAGAGAGGTCTGGGATATTCAAGGAGGAAGAAAGGACAAACTTTTTTACTTTTTTTCCTCTACATTCCTTAGGATTATATAACAACAATGTATCCTGCCTGAGGACAGTCTTTGGATTAAACCCTCTGGCTAATTCTGTTATTTTAAAACATAAATTATGGGAGTAGGTCTGGTCTTCACAAGGATGTATCCTGCCTGAGGACAATCTTTGGATTAAACCTTCTGGCCAACTCTGTTATCTTAAAATGTAAATGGTGGGAGTAGGTCTGGTGAGGTGTTTGCAACCTCCAGACATTCTTTGGATTCATTGGAGAGTATATAACTCCATTGCTAACACTAGCAAACAGGTACTCTTTTGCCCCCTTTATATCAGAAGCTTTCTCTATCTCCTTTATACTTTAATAAAACTTTATTACACACACACACACACACACAAAAGAAAACAGAAACCATTGTTAATATAGTTAAAGATCTAGAGAAATAAGGACTTAGCCCTAGTGTGGTAACAATGAGATGGTTGCTAATTGTCAGCCAGGAGTACTAGGCAGGGGCTGCCTCACTGAAGCCGCAGAGTCTGTGTGGGGTAAACTTCTTAGATAAATGCAACTGACAACTTCTGCAGAAGGATTAATTTTTGTGTTAACAAGGTTATACTTCCACTCTGTACTGTTGCCCTATGAGACTGCTACCTTTCAGTTAAGGTCACCAGAGAAACAGAAAATAGGTTTACATTCACCTGACCTGCATAAAATGTTAATAGGCCCCCAGGCCAGAAGATAATGTACAAGACCCTCATAAACAAAGAAGTATGCAGAAACACCCTGGTTTTGTGAAGGACAAGCTGACGTAATGTTAAACTATCTTCCCCTTAGAAATGTACTAACTTAGGGTATAAAAGCCACGGTATAAAATAAAGGATGGCCAGACTCTGCCAGACCCTGCAAACACCCCCGTCTGGTCATTCTCTCTCTCTCTCTCTCTCTCTCCCTCTCTCCCTCTCCCTCGCAGACTTGGCCCTATCAAGGCTGGTCTCACGTGTCTTCTCTCTCTCGCCGACGCCGTTCATCCTGAGGGCACCCCCTGGATCCTGCCGAGGCTGGACCCCGGCAGGCAGTGACATCTCCCTGGTCTGCTGTGTGCCCCCCTGAGGACTGGTGGGTGCTGAGACCTTCCCATGTCCTGTTTGGTCATCTGGGCATCATCTTTTGAGACACACCTGTTCAGGTCCTTTGCCCATTTAAAAACCGGGTGGTTGTTACTTTGCGTTGAGTTGTGTGAGCTCCATGTATATTGGAGAAGTAGCCCCTTATCAGATGTGTGGTTTGCACACATCTTTGCATACACTGCCTTTCCTGTGACCGTCTCCTGTGCTGTGCAGAAGGTGTTTATTTACCGACCCCCCGGGTCTGTCTCTGTCTTTGCTGCCCGTGCTTTTGGTGCCATATCCAAAGAAAGCTTGTCCACACCCATGTCACGAAGCCCCCCCCTCTGTGTTTCCTTCTTGTTCGTTCAAGGTTTGAGGCCCTGTGTTTAAGTCTCTGCTGCGTTTTGAGATGATTTTGTTATAGCCACGTGTTCCAGGAAACAAACTCACTCAGAAGGACAATACAGATAGTGGAGTGCAGTTTATTACACCGGCGGGCCCAAGGCAGAGTCTCCTCTCAGCCAAGGGCCCCGACCAGCATTTGTGAAAATCTTTTATACCCCATGTGTACGTGTCCAAACCCATCACCCCAGTCCCTTGATGCTTACAAAGGAAGGGTAAATACAATCACAATAACCCCATCATTCACGTGTTATGTGTTCAAACAGTTAATAATCAATAAGCCCATGGTTACATTCCAACCAGTTAATAACCGATAAGCCTGTGCTTACATTCTGATAGATACTGTCCGGAGGCAGGGGTGATTAGTGTCTGTTTTCTCTTAGGTGATGAGTAACCTGGATATGATCTTCAAGTTTCCCCTGTCCGGAGGGGGTCTTATCCTTCCATTGTCGTTCCCACAGGCACTAAGCAGAGAGTTCAGGGTCCACTGGAGAGGTGGCCGAGCACGATCAGCCCGGACAGGCCCGAGATGGAGTCCAGGCCCTATGAATTCCTTCTTCAATTTCACATGTAGTGTGAGCTGAGGGTCCAGCTTCCCCCTCCTGCCTGCTGTCATCTAGCTCTTCCAGCACCGTTTCTTGAAGGCACTGTCCGTTCCCGTTCTGTGTTCTGGACACCTTGTGGAAGATCAGTTCACTGAGCTGCTTCGGGACAACTGTTTTCCATAATAAGGGCACTCTCAGATCTCCCGATTTCTTGGTTTCTCTGCGGCCCTGGGCAGAGTCACGGTTCCCGGTTCTCGGTGTTTCTGTGGCTCTGCTTTGGTGTCTGTGCGCTGGGAGAAGCAGCCGCCTCCTCTCGGACGTACGGTGAATTTTCCCCCAGCCCAGTTAGAGATTCTGGAGCCTCGGAGACGTCTTCTGTGGACCTGCCGCTCCCTGGCCCTCCCGTCCGGGGAGTCGATGGTGTGCCCCGGCCCCGTCGTGCCCCTGCCCTGAGGGAGAAGTCTGAGGACCCCCGTCCTCCTCTAACCCCCGAGGCCAAGCCGGCTGCACAGAGCCCCGTCCCTTCTCTTCCTGCTTTGCGGCCCCACGTGCGTCTGCGGCCGGGAGCTCTCGTGAGCTGAGCAGCGACGCGGTCTCTGAGGTCTGAGGCCCCCAGTGCCCCGGAGCCTGGGGACGTGGTGCAGCTGCACCCACTGTCCTCCCGGGGAGGAGGGGGCCTGGGCCCAGGGGGGTCCTCTCAGCGCTGAGCTGTGCTTGCTGGAGGGGAGACCGGGAAACAGAACCTGCTCTGTTTATCCTTTCCAAGTGGTTCTTCTCGGTTTTCTGCTCATTTGAGGTGTTGCAGCTCACTAGCTGGATTCTGCAGTTTGCATAAAAGTCTTTTGGCCCAAATAATCCTGGTTTATGAGTGTTTCTGTGCGAGATGAGGGCTGGGAGTTCCCGATCTGCCTTCTTGTGTAAAGCGCTGATTAAAATTTCTGAAATGTGTCATAGTGAGGCCAGAAATGGAAAATAGAAATGATAGTTAACTAGTGTGCCTGCTAAGTCGCTCAGCCGTGTCTGACTCTGCGACCCCATGGACTGCAGCCCGTCAGGCTCCTCTGTCCATGGAATTCTCCAGGCAGGAATACTGGAGGGGGTTGCCACGCCCTCCTCCAGGGGATCGTCCCCACCCCGGGATGGAACCCAAGTCTCCTATGTCTCCTGCACCGGCAGGCAGGTTCTTCACCAGTATGCCAGCTGGGAAGTCCTGAGAGTCCACATGCACACACAGGGGAAAACGAGAAGAGCAGGCGGGCGTCTGACGCCGTTTCTGTGGAGGGAAGTGCAGTTGGTAGGCTGCACTCGGGCCTCCCAGGCGGCTCAGGGGGAAAGAATCTGCCTGCCAGCGCAGGAGACGTAGGTCGATCCCTGGGTTGGGAAGATGCCCTGGAGGAGGAAATGGCAACCCACCTCACTATTCTTGCCTGAAGAATCCCATGGACAGAGGAGCCTGACGCACACTGTCTGTGGAGTCTCACAGAGTTGGACACGACTGAGTGCACACACACACACACACACACACACGCAGAGACTGCAGACCCAGACAATACCAGCTGCCCCACTCCGCAGACCAGGGTGCTCCCTCCCTCAGTTCTGACAGCTTGTGTCTGCGCTCTAGGGTTTTGTAAATGGAGTATCATGTCCTCTGCACACAGGACGGTTTTGCCTCTTTCCTGCCGCCAAGTTGCATCCTTGTTTCTTGCCTGATTGCTCTGCCTGGACTCCAGTAGTATGCTGAACACAAATGCTGAGAGTGGGCGTCCTTGTCTTGTCCCAGAGTTTTAGAAAGGCTTTCAGCTCTTTTTCTTTGAGTACTGTGTTGACTGTGCTTGTCCTAAATAGCTTTTATTACACTGAGATGTCTTCCCTCTGTACTCACTTTGGTGAGTGTTTATGATGAATGGATGTTGAATTTTATCAATGCTTTCTCTGAACCTATTAAGATGAGCATGTTGTTTTGTCTTTTCTCTTGTTGCCGTAGTGATTCACATGGATTGATTTGCATATGTTGAATTATCCTTGTGACCCTGATATGAATCCAAGCTGATCATGGTGTGTGATTCCTTTTGTGTGTTGCTGAATTCGATTAGCTAATATTTTGTTGTGCATTTTGCATGTATTTTCATAAACAGCTTTGTTCTGTAACTTTTCTTTTTTGGTTGTGTCTTTGTCTGGTTTTGGTATCAGGGTGGCGGTGGCTTCATAGAATGACTTTGGGAGTGTTTCCTCCCCTTCTGTCTCCTGAAAGAGTTTGAAGAGGGCCAGTATAAGCTCCTCTTTGTCAGTTTGGTAGAACTCCTTCATGCAGCCACCCAGCTCTGGCCTTTGGTTTGCATGGAGTTTTTATTGGTATGTTACAGATTCTGTGTCACTTCCCGTGGCTGCTCTGTTCAGGCTGTCTACATCTCCTAGACTCATTTCTGGCAGGCTTGTGTCTGTAGAGACTCCTGCATCTCTTCTAAGTTTGCTGTCAGATTGGTCGACATACAGTCGTTCTTAGTACTCTCTTATAAACTTTTATATTTCTGAGGTATCAATTTTTAAAAATTAATTATTAATTAGTTTTGGCTGTGCTGGACTTCCCTGGTGGCTGAGATGGTAAAGAATCTGCTGCAATGCAGGAGACCTGGGTTCGATCCCTGGGTGGGGAAGATCCCCTGGAGGAGGGCAGGGCAACCCACTGCAGTATTCTCACCTGGAGAATCTCACGGACAGAGGAGCCTGGCGGGCTACAGTGCATGGGGTCGCAGAGAGTCGGACACGCCTGAGTGAAAGAGGACAGTGCTGGGTCTTCCTGCTGCCCAGGGGCTTTTCCCACGTTGAGCTGAGCTCATCACAGCTTTTCTCTTCGCTGCGGTGCCTGGGCTCCTGGTTTTGATGGCGTGTCTTGTCGCAGGGCAGGGCTCTGAGCCCCCGGGCTCAGCATTTGCGGCCTGTGTGGGATCTTCTTGCAGCAAGGCTAGAACCCACGTTCCCTGCATTGGCGGCTGGATTCTTACCCACCAAGCCACCAGGGGAACCTGGTAGCAGCTGTTGTTCCTCCTGTTTCATTTCTTATTTTATTTGAGTCCCATGTTGTTGCCTTTTGAATTTGATGTGATGGACTGGACTCCTACAGTTTTATTTCACTTATTCACCATTATGCTTGAAAACTGATCTGTGTTACTCTAGCAGTCCACCTTTGTGAATTTTTGTATAATCTTCTGTCGCATATATATACACCAAACCATTCATTTTGGTGAAAGTGATTTCTGTAACCTTTTCTACTGGGAACAACCCACGTGTCCGTATTCTGCTTGCACACTCGTGGCTGTGCACGCATCTTCCTCTAGGTTATGCAAGTGTGGGCCAGCACTGTGTCTCTCCTTTTCACTGAGAATTGCTGTCGACTCTCCAGGTTGAGTGGGGTGATGAGTACACCTGCCCGTGATGTGCTGGGATTTGTCAGAGTCAGCCTTGTCTCCTCCATCTTTTTCTCCTCCCCTCTCTCACAGATGAACTAGGAGGTGGGCATCTCATCTCAGGGAACCTGGGGCATGAAACTGAGGTGGAGACCATCCTATGTGACGTGTAATGCAAAGGACACATCTGTGCGCGTGGGGCCATTGGTGGGGGCTGGCTGGACCAGACTCGCTCCTGTGGGAAAGCCAGCCTGCTCCTTCCTTCCCACCCTGCCTTCAGCACATTCACCCGGGCTCCTGGAGGTTGGCCACGGAGAGCGTTTGCACCAAAGCAGACACACAGTTCACACGCCTGGGCTCTTTAAGAATTTATTGCCTGATGAGTGTGTCTGTGCTGGGTCTGTGTGCACAGGGGTGTGTCTGGTTGTGATGAGCGGGGCTGCTCCCTCGCTGAGGCGTCTGGGCGTCTGCAGCACTGGCCTCTCTGGCGGCGCGCGGGCTCCAGGATGTGCGGGCCTCAGTCACTGCGGCTCACGGACTCAGCTGCTCCTTGGCACGTGGGATCCCCCAGGATCACGTATTGAACCTGTGTCTCCTGCGTTGGCTGGCAGATTCTTCACCACCAGGGAAACCCCACATCGGCGCTCTTTACAGAACGATATATTCCTGAGCTCATTTACCAGCGTAGCCCTGACCGTCACTTCAAACGCCAGGGATCCCATCGCACTGACAGTGTTTCTGGAGAAACCACACGGGTGTCATCTGACGAGGAGAGGAGGGCTGAGGGGTCCAGGGGTTCGGGGACGAGTTCTGGATCCATCTGTTCCAGACGGGGCCCCACTTCCACCATTTATTCAGTTAAGCGACGTTCTGTTTCTGAGAAGGGATGGACGTCATTGCGCACACCAGAGATGGCGGGCATGAACAGTGAGGCTCACGTCGTCCAGGAGAGCGGACAGAGCCTGTGGGCCTGCAGGGTGAGGACCCGCCCCTGCCATTGGGTTGCGCCTCGGGCCTGGGGTGGGAGGAGCCGGGAGTCGGGGCTTCCTCCCCGGGAGGGAGGGGCCCCCGTGAGCGGAGGCCGAGTCCCCCGCCCCCCTCCCCGGGACGCCGGGGCCTCCTCCCGCCCCCGCGGCGCGTCTCTCCCCCAGGGTCTCTGCAGAGAGGTCTCCGCTGAAAGCGCACCCCGCACGCCCGGCAGAGGCTGTTCCCGAAGCTCCTGGGCCGGAGCTCGCGTCGGGGGCTGTGGCGCTCCTTGCGATGCGAGGTCCCGTTGCTCAGCTCCGGGCCGCGTCTCGGGCTCCTCCGCGGTCGTGCCCAGCCTGGCAGAGCAGGACCCCGAGGAGCAGCAGGACCGAGGCGGCGGCGCCCATCCGGATGAGATTCTGCACCGTGTAGTCTGGGGTGAGGGCGCACAGGTCAGCGCCGGCCCGTCACCCGGAACCGGGGTGTGCGCCCAGGGCACCCGCCTCCCGGGAGAGGACGTGGCCCCGAGCCCAGCCCCTGACGGGGACGCTGTCCTCCTCCTCACTCTGGGTCTGACCGCGGTGATGGGGGAGGGTGTCGGGGGCCCGAGGGTGCTGAAGGGAGGCTGTGGGTGGGCCGTGTCCTCCTCGGGGAGCCTCCCGGGGCCTCTCTGTCTTACTGTCTCAGACGTTCCTGCTCAGGACCCTGAGCTGAGGGAGCTCAGACAGCACAGGATGGGGCCCGCCCCTGAGCGGTGGTCTGCGGGGTCCCGGGGTGGGACCCAACCGTGGCTCCCAGGGACACACCACCGCCCCCATCAGGCGCTCGCTCAGCCCTCTACACTGCCGGCTTGACTTTGCCCGGGGGAGGAGGCGATCCCTGCAGCCTCCGGGGGCAGGATGGGGTGGGGGCGGGCCTGCTCCTCCCCAGACTGACCCCCTCCCGCAGCCTCAGGCCCCTACAGCCTGTGATACCCGCGCCTTCTCTGCCCGACTCCCCGCCGGCCCATGACGATCTGAGGGGCCTTGTCCACCCAGAGAATCTCAAAGCGCCCTGGGGTGGGCTGTCTCACCTGAGCACAGAGCCCCGTGACTCCCCAGTTGTTGAACTGGGGCCCGAGGGTGGGGGCTGGGCCCATGGGTCCTGGGAATGAGCCCAGGAAGGGGTGCGCCGGACTGACCGGGGTCCCCACCTCACTCCCCTCTGCCCTGCATGGCCCTGTGGCCTCCCCGAGACCCTCCCACTGCCCCCCTGCCCCTCCAGGACCCCAGTGGGGAGGAAGGGGCGGGGCCGGGCTCCGAGGCCCCTCCCTCAGGGGGCCCCTCCCTCAGCGCCCCCTCCACCACCTCCGGGGTCTCCCAGGGCACAGAGCCCCGAGCTGCTGAGTCAGACGGACAGACGGGGCCTCACCTGAGACCAGGAGCGCCAGGGGCTCGCTGGGCCGGGACAGCAGGTGGGGGTCTGTGCTGAGTGCGCGGTAACACCTGTAGGTGCCCCCGTGGGCCGAGCTCACAGGACTCAAGGAGAACTCGGCCCGGAACCGCCCACCTTGGTCCTGGGCGCGCAGACGCAGGGGGCGATGGGCTGCCCCCTCCTGGGACAGAAGGAAAGTGTCCGTCCTGTTTCCCGACTGACATAGCAGGGTCACGTTCTCCCCCGGGGCCACCGAGGGGCCCAGCCGCGCAGAGAGCGAGGGTCTGTCTCTGAGCAGTCCTGCAGAGAGGAAGGGGGTGCGGGCTTGCCCTGGTTCTGAGCGAGACTCCGCGGCCTCTCTGGACCCTCAGCGCCGTCTCTGTTTCTCCGAGTCCCCCCCTCCCCTACCCCGTCTCGCTGTCCCCTCCCGGGGACCCCTCCCCCTGGTCCCAGCATCACCCCTGGGGCTCCCCGGTGGGGCCTGTGCAGAGTCTGGCCCCCGACTGACCCGCTGGCCACTCTCCTGCCACCAGGAGCTCCAGGGGGTCGCTGGGGGCCGACCACTCGGAGGAGAGGCCGTGTCCACCGTAGCATCTGTACCGGCCCCCGTGGACGGTGCCCACCGGGCCCAGGGGGAAGTCGGCCTGAGAGAGCCCCCCCTGGGCCCTCCGGGCAGGGCGCTGGGGGAGGTCCCGGCCCCCCTCCTTGGACAGAGCGAATCTGGCGTAGCCGGCGTCAGAGCGACACTGCAGGGTCAGGTTCTGTCCAGAGGTGACGACAGGGCCCTGCGGGCTCTGGAGGGACGGCTTCCCAGTCAGCCCTGGGGAGAGACAGGCGCCGGGTCGTTGGGACCGCGTCCCCCGTGGACGCCCTTCCCGGCCCGGCCCCAGGCCTCGCCGTCTCTGTCTGTGTGTCTGTCCTGTGAGCACCACGCTCTCTCCACCCCTCCCCATCAGGGGCTCCCCTGGGAGCAGAGACCCGAATATGTTGTCTTGTCTGCACAAATATGCGGGCAGGACGGGACTTCCTCACCTGGGACCAGGAGCTCCAGGGGGTCGCTGGGGGCCGACCACACCCGGGGGGTGTCCCTGTTAAAGCCGTAGCATCTGAACGTCCACCCGTGTCCGGGGCTCACGGGGCCCACGGGGAACAGGGCCTGGGTCTGCCCGTCGGGGCTCCGTTGTCCATCCAGGGTCCGAGAGGACTCGTCTTCTCCTTCCTTGGTCAGAAGGAACCTGTTAAGTCCCCGACGGGAACCACACTGCAAGGTCACGTTCCCTCCTGAGGTCACCACAGGGCTCGGCAGGGCTGAGAGGCTGGGTTTGCCGTAGAGTCCTAGGAGAGAAGGAGGCAGCTGGATCCCTGGGGCTCCCCCCTTGTCCCCCAGGGCTGGGCTGTGAGAGGGACACCCCCTGAGAGCAGATCCCCCTCCCGAGGGCAGAGCCTGAGGTCCCCAAGCGTCTCTCACCTGTCACCACCAGCTCCAGGGGGTCACTGCGCTCTGACCAGTGATATCCCCTGAGATAGTAGCACCAATAATGCCCTGCATACTGATCAGTCATCAGTGAGATGGAGAACTTGGCCTTGTCCCTGGGCTCCAGGGGTTTCTGTGTGTCCCAGGGGACTGAGCTTCCCTCTTTATCCAGACGGAACTCCTGGGCCCCCAGGGTCCCCTGACACCAGATGCTCACGGGGCTCAGCCAGGGGACCACAGAGCCCGGCTCTGCCCAGATGGTGGGTTTGGGGGGGGTCTCTGCAAGGAAATCAGAGGCAGGCTCACCAGGCGTCTCCCCCATGCCCCGACTCTCAGCCCAGGCCTCCCAGACTCCCCCTCCGTGAGCCCCGAGCTGCCGTCCCCCTCCCCGTGGCCTGGGGGTGACCCTTGACCCCACGAGAGGAGGGAGCTGGCCCTGGGGACAGACTCACCAGCCTGCACCTGGGTCCTCAGGCCCACACTCAGCCCTGGAAGAGAGAGCCCTGTGAGAGGTCTGCCCTCAGCTCTGAGCAGTGCCTCTCCTCCCCGGGAGCCTCCTGGGGTCTGGGGTCCCCTGTCAGAGCAGGCCCGCTCGGGGAGGGTCCCTCCAGTCCAGGGCTCCCCCTGCCCCTCCTCATCTCACCGAGGCAGAGCAGGGCGGGGAGGGTGGGGGCCATGGCGTCTCCTCCCTGAGGTCCAGGCCGTGAGGTTGGAGGAGACCTGGGTGCCCTCCGGACAGACAGACACACAGGGTGTGTCCTCTCCGGGGCTGGGGTTTCCTGTCACGCGGTTGTCACATCAGCGTCCCTGCAGGAAGGGGAACAGCCTCTTCTTGAAAGCCTGGCATGGTCCCCATGACAGTCCCAGTGTGTTCCTGAGTTGCCCCTTCCAGATGAGGACGGCCAGGCTCCTTCCCTCTGAGAGCCTCACCTCGGGGTCTGCTTCCTCCTCTGCCCGTCCATCCGCAGGTCCCCGTGGGGTTCTCACCCTGGCCGGGTCACCAGGCCCTGGAGATGCTTCTGGGAGGATGCCGGCTCCTGCTGCCCGCAGGACTCAGATCCCCAGAGACACATTCTTTGTGTTTTAATTGGACGATCGTCTCTTCACAGTATGGTGCTGGTTCTGCCTCACATCAACGTGGATCGGCCATATGTGTCGCGTGGCCCTCCCTCTTGAACCCCCCCACCCGTCTAGGCTGTCACAGACGCCTCTGTGAGCTCCTGAGTCACACGGCACGTCCCCCGGCGGTGTGTTTCACACGTGCTGGTGTGTGTGTTTCCAGGCTACTCTCTCTATTCCTCACACCCTCTCCTTCCCCAGTGTGTCCACAAGTCTGTCCTCTATGAGGGACACACATTCAGCGTCTCCCTGGGGCTCAGTGTAGTCCGCGTGGCTGAGAGCCCAGAGGAGACGCTCAAGGAATCAGGAAGGAAACTGACTCCTCCCCTGCCCCGGAGTGTGGCTTCCCCCTGTTTCAGCCCCCGTCAAGGGTGTCTCTCTTTACCGCATCACCGTCCAGCCCGCCTTCCTGGGAACAAGCCCCCGGGGGCTTCCTGCCTCCTCGGGGCCCCGGGGTCCTTGGGCACAGTCTCCTCTGGTCTTGCCATCACCTGCAAGCTTTTGGGGGTGTTGATTGGGGTCAGAGTTCTCACTCTGGTGGGAACAGATGTTCCTATGAACGTGTGCCCGCTGCTCATGGAACCTTGAGTGGCGGTGCCCTTTCTCTGCACCTGAGTTTCCTCCTCTGCATGTTGTCCGAACCCCAGCCCTCAGAGGGGCTGTGGGCTCTTGCTGCCATCATCACGGTTAATTGCCAGACGAGCTGATGGCAGGAGAAGGTGGACGTGATGGGCTGCTGGCTCAGACTGCACCCAAGGGGGCGAGTGTGGTGCCCACCCAGAGCCTCCTCTGCTCCTGATGCTGAGATGTGCCCCGGAGAGTGTTTCTGCAACACGTAACCACAGACAAATGCAGAAGAAAAGTTCCCCAAATGGAACGGGAACCACAGTGAAGCGGGGAGAGGTAGGCGGTGTGGCCCCGGCGGCGGGGATCATCTCGGGGTCAGAGGAAGGTCCACCTGTGTGGACACAGAGAGGGACCCATCCTCACAGGCAGGGAGGCTCAGGGCTCCGATGGAGGCTGGCAGCTGGAGCCCCCCTCCCGCGGTGTCTGGCGGGCACTGGGAGCCCTCCGCT
The DNA here is from genome assembly GCF_910594005.1 of Cervus elaphus. Taxonomy (NCBI): domain Eukaryota; kingdom Metazoa; phylum Chordata; class Mammalia; order Artiodactyla; family Cervidae; genus Cervus; species Cervus elaphus. The sequence continues at coordinate 66,047,822 of NC_057818.1, read as the reverse complement.
CTCGGCCTCAGGCCTCGGTCAGCACCGCGGAGCCCCCCACGTGTGGCAGGAAACACACGTGGTCCCTCGCTGTCAGCCGCGGCGTCCTGCTGCGGGAGGCTGCGGGGCCCCCACGGCCCATCCTGAGCGAAGCTCTGAGCAGGGGCAGAGTCTGCGACCATGGACTCTGGGGTGCGGGGTGGCTGCAGGGGGCCCCCAGTCAGCCTGCGTCCCAGGCCAGTCCCGGGAGACTCCATCTATGGGAGATGGTGAGTGTGAGAGGGGTGGACCTCAGCGTGACCCCCGAATGAGGACAGTGCTGTGGAGCGCAGCCTGCTGAGACGTGGGGTGTCCGAGGCAACAGGAAAAGGGGAAGCTTATTTTAAATACATTGTTATTCAGTCGCTCAGCCGTGTCTGAATCTTTGTGACCCCCATGGACTGCAGGATGCCAGGCTTCCCTGTCCATCACTGTCTCCTGAGCTTGCTCAAACTCCTATTCATTGAGCTGGTCATGCTGTCCAACCTTTCATCCTCTTTTGCCCCCTTCTTCTTCTTCTGTCCTCGACGTCTCCCAGCATCAGGGTCTTTTCCAATGACTTGCCTCTTCACATGAGGTGACCAAGGTATTGGAGCTTCAGCTTCAGCATCAGTCCTTCCACTGAACACCCAGGACTGATTTCCTTTAGGATGGACTGGTTTGATCATCTTGCAGTCCAAGGGACTCTCAAGAGTCTTCTCCAACACCACAGTTCAAACGCATCAATTCTTCGGCACTCAGCTTTCTATATAGTCCAACTCTCACATCCATACGTGACTATAGGAAAAACCACAGCCTTGATTAGATGGACCTTTCTCAGCAAAGTAATGTGTCTGGTTTTTAATGCGCTGTTTAGGTTTGTCATAGCTTTTCTTCCAAGGAGCAAACATCTTAATTTCATGGCTGCAGTCACTGTCTACAGTGATTTTGGAGCTCAAGAAAATAAAGTCTGTCACTGCTTCCATTGTTTCTGCATCTATTTGCCATGAATCGATGGGACTGGATGCCATGATGTTAGTTTTTTGAATGTTTAGTTTTAAACCAGCTTTTCTACTGTCCCCTTTCAGGTTTATCAAGATGCTCTTTAGTTCCTCTTCGCTTTTTGCCATTAGGGTGATGTCATCTGGAAATCTGAGGTTACTAATATTCCTCCCAGCAATGTTGAATCCATGTTGTTCTTCATGCAGTCCATGATGTACTCTGCATACAAGTTAAATAAGCGAGGTGACTATATACAGCCTTGACGTACTCCTTTCCCAGTTTTGAACCAGTCCTTTGTTCCATGTCTGGTTCTAAGTGTTGCTTCTTGTCCTGCATACAGGTTTCTCAGGAGGCAGGTCAGATGGTCTGGTATTCCCACTCTTTAAGAATTTTCTAGTTTGTTATGATCCAGACAATCAAAGGCTTTCGTGTCGTCCATGAAGCAGAAATAGATGTTTTTCTGGAGTTCCTTTGCTTTTTCTATGATCGAACAGATGTTTGGCAATTTGATGTCTGATTTCTCTGCCTTTTTCTAACTCCACCCTGTACATCTGGACGTTCTCGGTTCAGGTACAGCTGAAGCCTAGACTGAAGGATGTTGAGCGTTACCTTGCTAGTGTGTGAAATGAGACCAATTGTACAGTAGGCTGAGCACTCTTTGGTATTGCCCTGCATTGAGACTGGGATGAAAACTGACCTTTTTCAGTTATCAAGAGAATGACAAGCTCACTGGGACCAGACAACTTCCTAGAAAAAGGTGATGCCAGGAGATATTGGAGAAACCCCTTCAGGGAAGTCATTAAGAACAGTTTTATACTGAGTCAAAAAATTATTTGTAAGGGACAGTTGTGAGAGGGTCATTAGATGGGGAAGTCTGTGAATCCTGGGATCCGGGCACCACTTCCGCCCGTGGGCGGAATCTCAGCCACTCATCCCGCCAGGTCAGGCTGCTTCTTCCTCAGAGAGGAGGAGGGCTGTGGGAGGACGGACCCCTTAACCTTCACCTGTATTATCATCCTCTCCTCGTCGCTGAGCACACACTTCGTTAAAAAAATAAAATGTTCTCAAGTAGCTTGGTAGAGAGTGAGGGTGAAAGATGGCATTGGCAGAGGGGCAAGGGCTTAGATATTGACTGTTTTCAGGCTGAAAGGAATGCTCACTGATGTCAGGAGCAAGTGAGCTGCAACGGTGAGGAACGCATGCCCAGCAAATGAGCTTTGGAAGATGATACCGGCACACACAAACACGGCCACAGACGCGTGGACGTGTAGGAACACAGGTGTGCATGCACGCACACCTGTACCTGCGTGCTCAGAGCGCAGGTGGGGTGTGGTTAGGGCCTTGTTTTCTTCAGTGGAGGAGGAGACTGCACACGTGCTGAGAAACACATGTGTCAGTACATATATTAAACAGGGGAGTGACTGGCTTAAATTAGACATGGAATAACTAACAACATGTTTGGTCTACTTAAATGAAAGAAAACTTTTCAGCTTTCTTGAGGGATAACTGACAGAGACTTGTATGTTTCAGATGTTGAGCTTGATGTTCTGATGCAAGCTTACCCTGTGAAACAGCACGGTCATGCTGATTAGCATGTGCATCAGCTCCCGCAGTTCACCTTGGTCTGCGGGTCTGGTGAGGACACGTCCGGGCTGCCCTCTGAGCAGGACTGAGCCTACACTGGAGCATGGTCAGCTGTAGTCACGTCGCTGCCCATCAGGTCTCCAGGATTACTCGTCGGCGTCCCTGAGATGTTCCCCGTGACCAGCCCCTCCCCGTTTCCACCCCCCACCTTCCCAGCCTCTGACAACTACCAGTCTCTGTCTCTGAGTCTGACGATTAGATTCCACAGGTCAGTGAGCTCCTGCTGTGTTTGTCTGTCTGTCTTGCTTTACTCAGCATACGGTCCTCCAGGTTCATCCATGTTGTCTGAAAAGGAAGGATTTCTGACTTTTTAAAGGCTGAAGATACTCCATCGTGTGTGTGTGTATCTCATCTTTCTTTTATTCCTTTATCTACTGACAGACCCTGAGATTGATCCCGTATCTTGGCCGTTGCGAACAATGCTTCAGTGAACACAGGAGTGCAGATACGTCTGTGAGGTCCTGGCCGCATCTTCTTTGGATACAGACCCGGAGTGGAATTGCTGGATCGTATGGTAGGGAGTTCTAGATTTAGAATTTGAGGAGACTCCATACTGCTTTCCACAGTGGCTGCACCGACTGTGTCCCCAACGACCACGTGCAAGGTTCTCTCTTCTCCGCGTTTGGCAGCACGTGCTGTCTTTGTCATTTTCCTAGCAGTCAAGTGTCTCTAACACGCGCAGTGACATCTCACTGGCTCTGCTGTGTGCTCCCCTGAGGACTGGTGGGTGTTGAGACCTTCCCATGTCCTGTTTGGTCGTCTGGGCATCGTCTTTTGAGACACATCTGTTCAGGTCCTTTGCCCGTTTAAAAACCGGGTGGTTGTTACTTTGCGTTGAGTTGTGTGAGCTCCTTGTGTATTGGAGAAGTAGCCCCTTATCAGATGTGTGGTTTGCACACATCTTCTCCGTTGCGTCCATTGCCTTTCCTGTGACCATCTCCTGTGTTGTGTAGAAGGTTTTTATTTACCTACCCCCCGGGTCTGTCTCTGTCTTTGCTGCCCATGCTTTTGGTGTCATATCCACAGAAAGCTTGTCCACACCCATGTCACGAAGCTCCCCCTGTGTTTTCTTCTGGTTCTTTCATGGTTTGAGGCCCTGTGTTTAAGTCTTTGCTGTGTTTTGAGATGATTTCACATGTAGTGTGAGCTGAGGGTCCAGCTTCCCCCTGCTGTCATCTAGCTCTTCCGGCACCGTTTATTGAAGGGATTTTCCCATTGTGTGTTCTGCACATCTTAGTTGAAGATCAGTTCACTGAACCTCTTTCAGACAATTGTTTTCAATAATTAGGGAGCTCCTAGATCTGTATCTCTGGACGACTGTCTCTTGCCCTGGGTGGAGTCACAGTGCCCTGGTTCTCCAGCCCCACAACTACTTTGTAGAATCATCACTGCTTTTTTGTTAAACAGAGGCGGGACCTGCTGGGGAAGGGAAATGTGATGTATCCACATTCAACATACCAACCCATGGTACTCCTTCTGAAACCACATGGTTCAAAGTCCCAGTCCAGGGCTTTCTGCTGAATTCATCACCTTGAAGTCTGTGGCAGAGATGTGGGAATTAGCAGTTTAGTTGGGAGGTTCATTTAACCAGTGAAGTGTGAGGACTCTCTAACTGAGGAGTCTTTAACAGCCTCTGCTGGACCGGCTGGGCACACCGTCTCTCCTGGACTCAGGTGGCTTTTTCTGAGGGCAGACGCTGGTTTGGGGGAAGGATGCACCCTTTCTCCGGGAAGTCCTGGGGGGTGTCTCCTGAACAGGGTCTTACCGCGAGCAGACTCTGCCATGTCTCTCGTGTGCCCTCTCGTGGCCACAGGCAGGATGGCTCCAAGCTGGAAGAAAAGCGCCTTTGCAGGTACAAGCGGTTGTGTTAGTGGTAAAGAAGCCGCCTGCCAATGCAGGAAACCCGAGGGCCGCGCGTTCAGTCCCTGGGTGGGGAAGGTGCCCTGGATGAGGGCGTGACATCCCATTCCAGTATTCTTGCCTGGAGAATCTCATGGACAGAGGAGCCTGGCGGGCTCCAGACCATGGGGTCGCAAACAGTCAGACAGGACTGAAGCACACACATGCCCCAAGGGTGTCAGAGGGTTCTTTTTTCTCCACACCTTCTCCAGCATTTATTGCCTGTAGATTTTGTTGATATCCATTCCAACTGGTGTGTGGTGGTAACTCATTGCAGGTTTGATCTGCATTTTTCTAAAAATTGACGGTGTTGAGCATCTTCTCATGTGCCCACTGGCCATCTATATGTCTTTGGGAAAATGTCTCTTCAGTTCTTCTGCCCATTTTTGATGGGTTGTTTGTTTCTTTGATTTTGAGTCATATGAGCGGTTCAAATATTTTGGTCATATCATTTGCAAATGTTTCTACCATTCCATGTGCTGTCTTTTCAAGTTGATGATTTCCGTTGCTGTGCTAAAGGTTATAGGTTTGATGAGGCCCCATTTGTTAATTTTTGCTTTTATTTATTTTGCCTTGGGAGACTGACCTATGAACATATTGATACGATGTATATCAAAGAGTGCTTGGCCCATGTTCTCTTCCGGCAGTTTTATGATGTTATGTCTAACATTTAGGTCTTCAAACCATTCTGAGTTTAATTTTTATATAGTGTGGGAGCATGTTCTGCTTTCATTGATTTACATGTAACTGTGCAGTGAATCTCCCCACCTCTTTGAGGTCACCTTCACTCTGCCCTGCACACCGTGGGGCTGATTCCCTTGGCGACATTGACGCGCAGGCTCCCGGGAATCAGCACCACGGACAGAGGCGGAGAAGCCACCTTCACTCCGCCCTGCACAACGTGGGGCTGAGTCCCTCGGCGCCCTTGACTCTCAGGCTCCCGGGATCAGCACCACGGACAGAGGCCACCTTCACTCCACCCTGCACACCATGGGGCTGAGTCCCTTGTGCCCTTAACTCTCAGGCTCCCGGGGATCAGCACCACGGACAGAGGCCACCTTCACTCTGCCCTGCACACCGTGGGGCTGAGTCCCTCGGCTCCCTTAACTCTCAGGATCCCGGGGATCAGCACCACGGACAGAGGCGCGGAGGCCACCTTCACCCTGCCCTGCACACCGCGGGGCTGGTTCCCTTGGCGCCCTTAACTCTCAGGATCCCGGGGATCAGCACCACGGACAGAGGCCACCTTCACTCCACCCTGCACACCATGGGGCTGAGTCCCTTGGTGCCCTTGACTCTCAGGCTCCCGGGAATCAGCACCACGGACAGAGGCCACCTTCACTCTGCCCTGCGCACGGTGGGGCTGAGTCCCTTGGTGCCCTTGACGCTCAGGCTCCCGGGGATCAGCACCACGGACAGAGGCGGAGAGGCCGCCTCCTCTCCCTCTCCTCAGCTGGTGGCTTCCCCTTAACATATAGTTCTTCTCACTCTGAGCAGCCAGTATACTGGGACCAGTGAGCTCAGTTATACTTGGGACCTGAAGCCCCCTCCCTTCATCCCCACCCCACCCTAGACCCTATGGGAAGCAACCTGTAAAGGTTTAGTGGGGAAGGGGGAACAGGAGGTCGCCCAGGGCCCAGGAGACCTCGTCTCCTCTAGGCTAGGAGGACTCGGTTACTCAGCAGACCTGGAGCTCGCGCATGTGGGTGGGGTCTCCAGGCCCCAGCTGCTCCCTGGAACAAGGACAGGAGGAGGATGTGGGGTGTGTCTGGGTCTTCATGCTGCTTTTAGCACCATGTCGTCCCTCAAAGCCCAGAGCGTTCCACTCTTCAGTCCCCTCTCTGCACACCTAGCACTGCCTGGATCCTGGGGAGGGGGTACGTGGAGTAGAGATGTATTATCCATCTCTCCGTGAGGTGGGGTCACCTGTGGCTGACGTCCCCGTGTCTCCCTTCTTCCCATGCAGCCCAGAGCTGCCCGGGGACAGGACTGAGCTGTGGGTCTGACTCCTCAGTGGGTATGGGCAGGGCGCTCCTCATCCGAGACCAGGAGCTCCAGGGGGTCGCTGGGGAGCGACAGCAGGTGGGGGGCGGTGCTCTGTGAGCTGTAGCATCTGTAGGTCCCACCGTGGGCCAAGGTCACAGCTCTCAGGGTGAAGTTGGCCTGGACGGGCGGAGCCGTGTCCTGCAGACGCAGGTGCTGGGGAGCAGCGAGCGACCCCTCCTTGGACAGATGGAAGGTGTCTGAGCGGACCTCAGAGCGACACTGCAGGGTCACGTTCTCTCCCAGGGGCACTGAGGCCCCCGGGCGGGCGGAGAGGGAGGGTTTCCTGTGCATTCCTGGGGGAGGACGGGAGTGATGAGCAGAGAGCCCCTCCCCACACCCCGGACCCTGAGCTGAGGGGCCTCCCTGTGAGCCCTCCCAGCTCCTCTCAGCCCGTCTGTGTGGGTCTCCTTAGTCTTCGTGCCTCTCACTCCTGTTTTCACGTTGCTCCCCTAGACCCCTGCCCCACCTGGCCTCTGCTCCAGGACCCTCTCCCTGGACCCGTCACCACCAGAGCCCTGAGCAGACAGTCGGGACCTGGTCTGGGACAAGGGCTCCTCACCCGCGATCTGCATGTCCAGGGGGGCGCTGGGGGCCGACCATGCGTGGGCGAGGTTGTGCCCGCTGTAGCATCTGTACCGGCCCCCGTGGGTATGGCCCACACGGCCCAGGGGGAAGTCGGGGCTCTGCTGCCCTTCTAGGCGGCGGGGCGGGCTGAGCCGCTCGTCCTTGGTCAGAGTGAAGCTGTCAAAGCCAGCCTCTGAGCCACACCGGAGGGTCAGGTTGTCTCTGGCAAGCATGAGCGAGGGGGGCTGGCAGAGGGGAAGGGTTTTCCTGTACACTCTGGGGGTGAGGGGCTGTGTTACAGGGGGACCTCCACCCCAGTGACCTCAGGTGTGGGCTAGGAGGGCAGTGGTCCCCTGAGCCCACACTCTGCTCCTCTGCCTGTGAGGACGCTCCCAGGGTGGGAGCACTCTTACCTGTCACCACCAGGGGCAGGAGGTCACTCCGCTCTGACCAGCGGTTCCTGCTGCCATATGCACACTGATACTGCCCGGCATCACCTGACCTCGTGTATTCAAAGTGGAACCCGGCCTTGTTCCTGGAGCCCTGAGGGGCCTGAGCCTCCCAGGATTCAGAGCTGCTCTCTTTATATAGACGGTAGACATCTGCCAGCAGAGACCCCTGACACCAGATGGTCACTGGGCTCCCTGGGCGACCAAGGTGCCTGGGTCAGCCCGGATGGAGGGTTTGGGGAGAACCTGTGGAAATGAATCAGACCTGAGGAGTCAGGGCGCCTTCTCCCCCAGGTTCCCCAGCTGTCACCCGCCCCTCCCAGACGGGCCACCAGCGGCCCTGGCCCGCTGTGCTCCCCAGTGACCAGGGGTGGTGCGTGGAAGCAGGAGGTCTGGGGGCTCACCTGGCTGTCCCTGGTTCCACGGGCCCCAGCACAGCCCTGGAAGAGAGTTTCCTGTGAGCGCCCAGCTCCACCACACGTCCTGGACGCTCCAGGTCTGCTCTGCGTCCTGAGGGCTGGGGTCAGATCCAGGCTGAGGACATTCCCCTCTCCCCCAAGAAAGTCTGTCCCCACAGAGCCTCCTGCGTCCTAGGGCCTCTGTCTCTGTGCTTTGGACAGAATACCGTTTGAAAACAGTGAATGGTATTTTTGTTTATCCACTCATCAGTGATAGACATTCAGATCGTTGTCCTTTTTTGTCTCTTGGCTACCTCATGAACACACTCGCTTACATGTTTGAGCATGTTGGTGGCTTTTCGTCTTCTGACTGTGGTAGGAGCGCATCTGCTCTCTGTGCCGCCTGGCGCACTGCGCGGTGTGGTCAGCCACAGGCGCGCCGTGCTGCAGCGGGTCCCCAGAGCCTCTTCATCTTGCAAACTGAAACTGCACCGTGAAGTGGGCCTTCTAGGTCCAGTGCTAATTCGGGCTTGCTCCTCGAGGAAGTGCCGACTTGCTTTGCACAGTGGTGGAGCCATTTCCCATCCTCATCTGCAATGTCACGGCTTCAGGCTTCTCCACAGCCTCATCACCAGCTGTTAATTTCTCAAATCATGGTCTCTCTCATTGGGTTCAAACAGTATCTCCTTGTGGTTTAACTTTCATTTCCCTAATGACAGATGTTCTAAACATCCTTTCATGTGCTAGCCATCCACTTGTATATCTTCTGTGTAGAAATATCTAAGCCTTTGACCATTTAAAAAATATCAGGTCATTTCTTGTTATTGAGTTAAAGATATTGTTCATGTACCAGGATACTATACTCTGACTAGACTATGTGCTAATATTTTTTTTCAAATTTTGTTGGCTGTCTTTTATACTCTGGAGAGTGTTTTTGAGGTACCACCAAGTTAAATTTTGGTGAAATTCATCTTTTTTTTCTTTCCTTCTGGTCCTTTTCCTGTTGTAGGAAAGAATCTATTGTCAAGTCAACATGATGAAGACTTACTTGGTGTTTTCTCTTAGAGGATTTTAGCTGTCAAATGGATCCATTCTGAGCTGATCTTTTTATGTGGCGCGTGTCACAGCGAGCTTCGTTCTTCTGCGGGTGGATATCCAGATTTCCCAGCTCCATTTGCCTCAGAGAATGTCCTTTCCCCCTTAGAGAGCCTGGGGTTGAGATGGACATCCACTCATGCAGGTGGGCGTGAGGGTCCTGCCAGCTCCTCAGGGCGGAACTGTGTAGGTCTGAGCTGGGAGCCGTGTGGCGGAGCAAGCAGGTTCCTGGAGTCAGACACATCATTGGTTTAGACCTTTGCCCTAATCCCGTGTTTTAGGTAAATTCCTGCATGAGCTTGAGAGCACCCTCACGAAAGAGGAGACGACCCCCACCTAATAGTTTCGTGATGGAGCGCGTGATGTGCGTGCGTGTGGAGCGTGTGTGGAGCGCGTGCGTGTGGAGCGTGTGCTGTGCGTGCGCGTGGAGCGGGTGTGGAGTGCGTGCGTGGAGCGTGTGTGGAGCGCGTGGTGTGCGGGCGGCACCCATGTGGGCGGGGCCCCAGGAGGCACCCCGGAAGCGCTGGCGGCACGGCGGTGTGCACCCACTGCTCCCGGCAGAGCCGCTTGTGGATGGGGGCCGGTGCGATCAGACAGGCTTCCGCCTGGCCTTAATGCGTTCCGGTTACCCTTTGACATGTGAACTTCAGGCCCTGCATTCTCGATTTTCACTATTCCCCTAGAGTATGTAGCTGATTCTGCCTCTGCAGTTGAGCTTTTGTATTTGATCGGCTCATTCTAGTCCGTCGCTCCGAGGACCTGTGGGCAGGAATTCAGAGGAGAGAGATGCCCTTCCTCCATGAGCGTTCTCCTCCACCCACTCCCCTCACTGGGGACCAGATAGAGCCCCGGCTTCCTGATAGGGTTCAGTCTGGAACCAAACATTCTGTGACCCCATCCTACTGCCTAATAGGGTTGAACCCCTCACGTCCACAGTGGCGGCCTCCAGCCAGATTGAGATGCTTGATTTTTATGTTCAGAAACTCACATGGACCCCATTTAAATTCTGCATCGCAATTGTCCAGTGCTAGAGTGTGTCTCTGAGGCCCCACTCCCCCCGGGCAGGGGCTCATCGTCTGGCTGGACTCAGTGATGCCGATCGGGCAGCTGAGGTCATGGTATGTGGAAACACGTTGAGAGTGTGTGGAGGGGTTGCCGTGACTGATGGACGGCCACTTTGCTGTGAATCGGCCCCTACGCAAGGCTTGGCTTCCCCAGCCTGCTTCAGCCCCGCCTCACTCAGGTGAGAGGCTAGGGAGGGTGATGGAGCAACGGACGGCTCACCAGTCAGGAGCTGCAGACAGGAGTCAGTACCCGAGGGTCAGGAGGGACAGGCCCACGTTCCAGCAGCCTGACCTTCCCTCTGAGAGCGACCCGCCCCCTCCCCGGTGTGTGAGGACCAGGGGCTCACGTGGGAGCTTTCCTTCCTCTAGGGGTCAGTTCAGTTCAGTCGCTCACACGTGTCCCGACTCTGCGACCCCATGAACTGCAGCACGCCAGGCTTCCCTGTCCATCACCAACTCCCAGAACTTACCCAACTCATGTCCATTGAGTTGGTGATGTCATCCAACCATCTCATCTCTGTCGTCCCCTTCTCCTCCTGCCCTCAATCTTCCCCAGCATCAGGGTCTTTTCAGATGAGTCAGCTCTTTGCATCAGGTGGCCAAAGTATTGGAGTTTCAGCTTCAGCATCAGTCCTTCCAATGAATATTCAGGACTGATGTCCTTTAGAGTGGAGTGGTTGGATCTTCTTGCAGTGCCAGGGACTCTCAAGAGTCTTCAACACCACAATTTAAAAGCATCAATTCTTCGGTGCTCAGGTTTCTTTATAGTCCAACTCATCCATACATGACTACTGGGAAAACCATAGTTTTGACTAGACGGACCTTTGTTGACAAAGTAATGTCTCTGCTTTTTAATATGCTGTCTAGGTTGGTCATAACTTTCCTTCCAAGGAGCAAGTGTCTTTTGATTTCTTGGTTGCAGTCACCATCTGCAGTGATTTTGGAGCCCCCGGAAATAAAGTCTGTCAGTGTTTCCACTGTTTCCCCATCTATTTGCCATGAAGTGATGGGACCGGATGCCATGATCTTACGTTTCTGAATGTTGAGTTTGAAGCCAACTTTTTCACTCTCCTCTTTCACTTTCATCAAGAGGCTCCTTAGTTCTTCTTCACTTTCTGCCATAAGGGTGGTGTCATCTGCATATCTGAGGCTATTGATATTTCTCCTGGCAATCTTGATTCCAGCTTGTGCTTCATCCAGCCCATCTTCCTCTTGTCCTGAGATTCCACAAAGTTCTTCCTCCCTAAGTGACACGTGCGTCTCCTTGTGAATGGGATGCAGTGGAATACATCACACACATACACAGTGTTTCTTCACTTTTTCGTTATCATGCTTGAAAATTGGTCTGTATTACTGTAGTGGTTGAACTTGGTGACTGTGTGTGTCACCTAAAATTGCACCGCCGGGCGGGTTGGTGCTCAGCGGTGGGCGCGCTGGGGAGCGGAGGACGCTAAGCGCGAGGCGAGGCGCGCGGGTCCCGGCGCGCGGGGCGGTGCGGAACGATGCGCGCGAGGCGGTGCCGGGCGCGCGGGGCGGGGCGCGCGGCTGCCGGGAGGGGCTGAGCCCCGCTGAGCCACTCTATCTCTCCTTGTCCCGCGCTGCCTGAGCTATCAGTCCCCAAGGGCGAGCACAGGCGCATGGTCACTCGGCACGGCGGGCCCCCCAGACCCAACGGCTGGGCGCCTCGGAAGACACCCCGACCCGAGCCTCCTCTCGGCTTTCCAGAAGAGGAACCCGAGGGGCAGGTGTAGGGCCGGACGGGCGGCCAGCGCCCTGGGGCCGGCTGGGGTCGTGCACCGGGACGTCCTTCTGTAGGCGGCGCTCCAGGCTCGGGAACCCGGCGCCCCCTCCAGTCCAAAGCCTCTCTTTCCTCCCCGTCCTCCACGTCCTCAGGAGAGGATGAGCCGACTTAGACGCCCTGGGGCCCGGGCCTGGAGACTCACCCGGTGCCTCAGAGGCCGCCTGGATCCTGATAGGCAAGCTCAGACTGAAGCATCCCATCCCGAAGAAGCGGGCTGCAAGCCCCGGAGCAGAAGGCGGCCTGGAGGATCACGAGCCCGGCCAGGGTGCCGAAGACGTCTGAAGGGACCTGGGGGCGCCGGGCGGCCAGCTGCCCCATCCCTGCGGGCAAGGGAGACCATGTCCACGGCCGCACACCCGGGCAGGTGGGCCACCCGATCTCGGGAGAAGCTGGGAGCCGGCGGGGAGAAGAGCAGCTCTGCCTGGGGCCCTGGCCTGCCTCCCTGCCCGGCGCAGCAGGGCCTCTCCGAGTCCGTCCAGACCAGCCGGGACTGGGGGCCCCCCCCCGCGGCCTCACGGAGCGGTCTTCATCACTTCATCACGGTCCCCGTGAGGGAGTCTCCCGCCGCCCTGGGCTTCTTCAACCTGAGCTGATCCTGACACCGCCTGGGCGCTGGGCTTCCCCACCCGTCTCTGGCCCCTGGCTCTGCTCTGATACGGGGGCTGGCATCCCAACTCTCCAGGGGCCGGTGGCCTCCTTCACGGGCAGGCTTGCGGGGGATCCCGCCCGGACCTGGCCCTGCCTGTGACTTCAGCAGGGGGCCACCGTGACGCCCTGCTGCCCGGCCCCACCCTGGGTCCTGCCCCTGGGCCTTCACGCTGCTGCGCCTCAGCCTCAGGCAGTCTGGGTGGCCTGGGGCTCAGCGAAATGGTCCCCAGGAGCGTCCTGTGATTCTCAAGCCCCACCGTGTTTGCTGTTTGACCTGCCCCCAGGGTAGTGATGCCCGCGGTGGTCAGCTTGCCTCCCAGTCTCCCCTGGGCAGGGGTGTTAGAGCAGGGGGCTTCTCCCGGTCGGCTTGACTGCCCAGAGGCCGGAGGAGAAGCGGGGAGGCTGGGGGGAGGCAAGGCCTGGGGGCCGCTCCAGAGAGGACTCTGCTCTGCGTGGAAGAGGACAGGGGAGCCAGAAGGCGCCATGCGGGTGAGAACTCCCCGCAGAGCATCACCTTAGCCGCAGGGTGGCGCTGTTCCCCATCGTGGCCCGGCCCCGCCTCCGACAGCGGAGGTCTGAGGCCTTCACGCAGAGGACAGGTGGCAGTCAGGCTCAGGCACCCTGGCGAGTGGGCGTGGGGGCTGTCTCGCCCTGATTCGGGTCAGCAGCTGCAGTCCCCAGGTGATGACCCCGAGTGCACCCCGGGGGGGTCGTCCCGGAGCTGTTCCACCTGAACCTCCCGAGTCTGGGGGACAGGAGGGGAGGGTGTCCGTCCACTGCCGTCCTTTCTACCCGCCTCTGCAAGGACTGCCTTAGTCCTGATGGTGGCCTCGCAAACTGCCCCAGATGCCCCGGGCGGTGGGCGGTTGCCGGAAGGAGGTCTCCCCTCCGGACCTCCGCCCGGGGCGCAGTGCTTCTGCAGTCCCCATGTCCTCCCCTGACAGTCCCCTCACCTCTGGGCTCCAGGTGCCCTCTCCTGGCTGAGAGGCTGTATCCGTGTACCGCCTGGGAAGTGGGACAGGTCTGAGTGGTCCAGCTGGCGGAGGGCCCTCAGAAAGGCCAGTGCTGCCAGCCCGACCGCCTCCCATAGATGGCTGAGTCCCCGGCTGTGCTGGCCATTCAGACCAGCCGCAGAATCCCTGCTGCTGACTTGGGGCAGAGAGGAGCTTCGGTCGTGGGGTCACTGGTCTTCGATGCTAAGAAGTGGGCGTGCAGGGACACGGTGGGCTCTGGTTTCTGGGGGTGGGCCCGCCGGAACTCCGGTCCCCTCCGTCTCCATGCCTCCACACCAAACAGGAAGAGATGGTGTGTGTAGCCAAGGCTATTTCAGCAGGGTGCCTTTGGGGACGGATGAACCCCCAGGACCTGGTTGAGAGGTGTCCACCTGCAGCTTGCGGCTCTTGTAGGTGGTGGCCATGCTGGCTGCAGCAGGAATGCCCCCCCCCAGCAGACCCGAGGGCCGGAAGGTGGGCAGTGAAGGGGAGAACGTGCCCTCCACGGTCCCAGCAGGAGATGGAGAGAGGCCAGCACACCGCGCCCCCTCCTGTCCCCCGATGGCCCTGCGTGTGACCACAGGGGCTCCCCTGGGCTGCCTCGCCCCCGTGGGGGCCCTGAGCTCCAAGTCCTGCCGCCGTGGAGGCTGTGGGGTCCAGCCACAGCAGTCCCCTCCCGGCCCTCAGGGCGCCCCTCCTTCGGGCTCAGGATGGCCCTGCCGCCAGGGCTCCAGACCCAGTACGAGAGCCCAGGAGTCTGAATCTCGCACACCTCACTCCAGCCACTCTGCTCTCTTGCAGCGTTGCATGTTTTTCTTGGTGCTTGTGACGCCAGTGGTTTGTGTGTAAAAGTGTGTGCGCGTGCGTGCACGTGTGCGGGTGTGACCACCTTTGTGGAAGAGTTGAACGGATGCGCAGAGCTGGCCATCATGTTCCTGATAAAGGGAAGCAGTGCTTTCTTCTTTGCTGCTGTGAGTGGCGGGGCGCTGCTCACACGTCTGACCGGCGTCCTTGGGCTGCAGCGCTTCCTTTGTGAGCCGCATCACAGCGTATGGAGCCGGAATTTCAATCCTGTTCTGCTTTTCGGTTTGCCTTTGTAATGGATGGGAAGAAGCGGCCAGTCTGTCTTTTCCTTTAGAAGATTTATCCCAGATGGTCAAGGGGAAAGAACCTGCCTGTCAATGCAGGAGCCATAGGAGACGCGGGTTCAGTCCCTGGGTCAGGAAGATCCCCGGAGGAGGGCATGGCAACCCACCCCAGTATTCTTGCCTGGGAGCTCCCGTGGACAGAGGAGCCTGAGGGCGCCAGTTCATGGGGTCTCAAGAGTTGGACATCAGTGAGCACACAGGCTCATACATACACATATACATATATGTATGTGTGTGTATATATATGTGTGTGTATATCTGTGTGTATACATAGGTGTGTGTGTATATATATATGTGTATGTGTGTGTGTGTATATATATGTGTGTGTATATATATGTGTGTGTATATCTGTGTGTATACATAGGTGTGTGTGTATATATATATGTGTATGTGTGTGTATGTATGTGTGTGTGTGTATACGGGTGTGTGTATGTGTGTATATATAAATGTATGTATGTGTGTATACACGTGTGTATGTGTGTGTATGTGTGTATGTATATATATGTGTGTATATGTGTGTGTGTATATATGGGTGTGTGTATGTGTATATATAAATGTATGTATGTGTGTATACACGTGTGTATGTGTGTGTATCTGTGTGTGTATATATGTGTATGTGTGTGTGTATATAGGTGTGTGTATATATGTGTGTGTATGTGTGTATATATATGTGTGTGTGTATATGTGTGTGTGTATATATGGGTGTGTGTGTGTGTATATATAAATGTATATGTGTATCTGTGTGTATATGTGTGTGTGTATGCGTGTGTGTGTGTATATGTGTGTGTATATATATGTGTTTATCTGTGTGTATATATATGTGTGTGTTTGTGTGTGTATGTGTGTGTATATATATGTATGTGTGTATACACGTGTGTATGTGTGTGTATATATATGTGTGTGTATCTGTGTGTGTGTATATGTGTGTGTGTGTGTATAGGTGTATGTATATATGTGTGTGTATGTGTGTATATATATGTGGGTGTGTATATGTGTGTGTGTATATATGGGTGTGTGTGTGTGTATATATAAATGTATATGTGTATCTGTGTGTATATATGTGTGTGTGTGTGTATATGTGTGTGTATATATATGTGTTTATCTGTGTGTATATATATGTGTGTGTTTGTGTGTGTATGTGTGTGTGTATATATATGTATGTGTGTATGTATTTGTATATATGTGTGTGTGTATGTGTGTGTATATATGTATATGTGTGTATGTGTGTGTATGTGTGTGTGTATATATATGTGTGTATCTGTGTGTATATATATGTGTGTGTTTGTGTGTGTATGTGTGTGTATATATATGTATGTATGTGTGTTTGTGTTTGTATATATGTGTGTGTGTATATGTATGTATGTGTGTTTGTGTTTGTATATATGTGTGTATGTGTATATATGCGTATGTGTGTATATGTATGTGTATGCATGTGTGTGTGTTTGTGTATGTGTGTGTATGTATCTCTGTGTGTATGTATGTATGTATGTGTGTGTATCTGTGTGTGTATGTGTATATATATGTGTGTGTGTATATATATGTGTGTATATGTATGTGTGTGTATGTGTGTGCATATATCTGTGTGTGTATGTGTACATACATATATATATGGCACCAAAGAGTGTCCTTGTTTCCCTTTGCACTTAAATTCTGATCTGAGTAAGAGGGTGCAGGGCCTCGAGGTTTCATTAGGGGAACCTCCGGGCAGGACCGGAGCTTTGGACCACTGCCAAGCGCTGGCTTGGCTTGTGTTTACACTGAAAAAATCCAAGCCAAATCGTTCGTCTATGCCACTTCTAGTTCCTTTCACGTGCGGCCGTCTGCCTGCTCCATTAGGAGAGCGAGAACAAAGGTGGACAGGCTCTGCCCTGGAAGCCTAAGGTCCTGGCGGACACAGCACAGCAGCCAGCGGGTCAAGGAAGGGCCCCCCAGGCCCCGGGAAACCCGCAGTGGTTTGGGGGAAGGTGTGGGAGGAAGGGAGAGGCAGTGCCTGAAAGACCAGAGGTTTCCAGGTGCAGCAACTGATTCGAGGGTTTCCCGGCAGTTTTGGCAAGCTAACACTAGCAACAGGTTGCAGATCTTTCAAAACTGGTGTTAATTTCTTTTGCAAGGGAGAATCAGTAGCAAATGGTGTCAGAGGAGTTTGTCTTAAATTTTGTTAACTCTTAGTATGTCAGTACAGTCTTTTCTTAACTCAAAAGAAGCTCTGCCGCATGTACGCACCAAAGCGTTCCTGTGTGTGAGGTCTTCTGTGGTCTGATCTGAGCGACCCTCTGTGCTTACTCTCCTGCTTGTGTGATGGTAGTTACGCACAGTTCTCCCCTCGGTTACATAACTCAGGGTGGGGCTGTGTGTTTCTCCCTTTTACCTGATGGTTGTTACTTCCTCCCCAAATGACTGAGGCAATTTGCACTCCAAGCTGTGAGGTACTGGAGTCAATGTGCTCCGTGTTTTCTCCCACAATTGGTACTTGCACTGTCTTCTCTTTCTCGTCTGAATAGACTAAGGTTTTGGCATCTGATTTCATGGAAAGTGGGGCTTGAAACTGAGATGGGAATGATCTAACCGTGACATGTAATGTAAAGGACACATCTGTGCGCGTGGGGCCATCGGTAGGGGCTGGGGGGACCAGACTCGCTCCTGTGGGAAAGTCAGCCTGCTCCTTCCTTCCCACCCGGCCTTCAGCGCATTCACCCCGGCTCCTTGAGGTTGGCGACGGAGAGCGTTTGCAGCAAAGCAGACACACAGTTCACACACCTGGGCTCCTTATAAAATGTTGTATTCCTTAGCCGTTTACCAGCACAGCACCTGGCTGTCACTTCAAACGTCAGGGTGTCTCCTCGCAGCGATGGTGTCTGCAGAAACCACACCGGGTGTCATCTGATGAGGAGAGCAGGGCGTGAGGGGTCTGGGGGATCCAGGGAAGAGTTCTGGATCCATCTGTTCCCAATGGGGCCCCACTTCCACCCATTTATTCAGTTTCTTACATGACAATCTGTTTGTTTTATATAAAAAAGTATTTATTTGAGTATTTGTTTTTGGCTGTGCTGGGTCTTCACTGCTGCTGCCCCTGGGCTTCTCTTTGGGTGTGAAGCGTGGCGGTTACTCTCCAGTTGCGGCCCAGGGCTGCCCCTGGTGCAGAGCGCGGGGGCAGATGGCTCAGACGTTGGGGCACACAGGCTTAGCTGGGGTCTTCCGGGACCAGGGATTGGACCCGAGCTCCTGCACTGGCAGGCGGAGTTTTAACCTCTGGAGCCCTGGAGAAGTCCACATCATTCTGTTTCTGAGCGAAGGAGTGGAGGTCATTGCGCACACCAGAGAAGGCGGGCATGAACAATGAGGCTCACGTCCTCCAGGAGAGCGGACAGAGCCTCCGGGCCTGCAGGGTGAGGACCCGCCCCTGCCATTGGGATGCGCCTCGGGCCGGCGGTGGAGGAGCTGGGAGTCGGGGCGTCCTCCCCGGGAGGGAGGGGGCCCCGTGAGCTGAGGCCGAGCCCCCAGCCCCCCAGGGACGCCCGGGCCTCCTCCCGTTCCGCGGCGCGTCTCTCCCCCAGGGTCTCCGCAGACAGCGCACCCAGCACGCGCGGCAGACTCTTCCCGAGCTCCTGGGCCGGAAGTCCCGGTGCTCAGCTCCGGGCCGCGTCTCGGACTTCTTTGCGGTCGTGCCGAGCCTGGCATAGCAGGACCCCAAGGAGCAGCAGGACCGAGGCCGCGAGGCCCATCCGGATGAGATTCTGCACCGTGTAGTCTGCGGTGAGGGCGCACAGGTCAGCGCCGGCCCGTCACCCGGAACCGGGGTGTGCGCCCAGGGCACCCGTCCCCCGGGAGAGGACGTGGCCCCGAGCCCAGCCCCTGACGGGACGCTGTCCTCCTCCTCACTCTGGGTCTGACCGCGGTGATGGGGGAGGGTGTCGGGGGCCCGAGGGTGCTGAAGGGAGGCTGTGGGTGGGCCGTGTCCTCCTCGGGAGCCTCCCGGGGCCTCTCTGTCTTACTGTCTCAGACGTTCCTGCTCAGGACTCTGAGCTGAGGGAGCTCAGACAGCACAGGATGGGGCCCGCCCCTGAGCGGTGGTCTGCGGGGTCCCGGGGACCCACCACCGCTCCCCACAGCCGCTCGCTCAGCCCTCTTCCTCTGCGGGCTTGATTCTACCTGGGGGAGGGGGCGATCCCTGGAGCCTCCTGGGGCAGGATGGGGTGGGGGCGGGCCTGCTCCTCCCCAGACTGACCCCCATCCCGCAGCCTCAGGCCCCTGCAGCCTTTGGTTCCCGCGCCTTCTCTGCCCAACTCCCCGCCGGCCCTTGACGATCTGAGGGGCCTTGTCCACCCAGAGAATCTCAAAGCGCCCTGGGGTGGGCTGTCTCCCCTGAGCACAGAGCCCCGTGACTCCCCAGTTGTTGAATTGGGGCCCGAGGGTGGGGGCTGGGCCCATGGGTCCTGGGAATGAGCCCAGGAAGGGGTGCGCCGGGCTGACCGGGGTCCCCACCTCACTCCCCTCTGCCCTGCACGGCCCTGTGGCCTCCCCGAGACCCTCCCACTGCCCCCCTGCCCCTCCGGGACCCCAGTGGGGAGGAAGGGGCGGGGCCGGGCTCCCAGGCCCCTCCCTCAGGGGGCCCCTCCCTCAGCGCCCCCTCCACGACCTCCGGGGCCTCCCAGGGCACAGGGCCCCGAGCTGCTGAGTCAGATGGACAGACGGGGCCTCACCTGAGACCAGGAGCGCCAGGGGCTCGCTGGGCCGGGACACCAGGTAGGGGTCTGTGCTGAGTGCCCGGTAACACCTGTAGGTGCCCCCGTGGGCCGAGCTCACAGGACTCAAGGAGAACTCGGCCTGGAACTGCCCGCCTCGGTCCTGGGCGCGCAGACGCAGGGGGCGATGGGCTGCCCCCTCCTGGGACAGAAGGAAAGTGTCCGTCCTGTTTCCCGACTGACACAGCAGGGTCACGTTCTCCCCCGGGGCCACCGAGGGGCCCGGCCGCGCTGAGAGGGAGGGTCTGTCTCTGAGCGGTCCTGCAGGGAAGAAGGGGGTGCGGGCCCGGCCCTGGTTCTGAGCGAGACTCCGCGGCCTCTCTGGACCCTCAGCGCCATCTGTTTCTCCGAGTCTCCCCCTCCCTCACCCCGTGTCTCTGTCCCCTCCCGGGGACCCCTCCCGCTGGTCCCAGCATCACCCCTGGGGCTCACCGGTGAGGCCTCTGCAGCTTCTGGTCCCTGACTGACTGGCTGGCTCCTCTCCTGCCACCAGGAGCTCCAGGGGGTCGCTGGGCTCTGACCAGTTAAATCCGATGAAGTAAGAGCAGTGGTATCTCCCTGCCTGATGCTCTTCGATGTTCAGGGTGGAGAAGTTGGCCTTGTCCCAGGGCTTCAGTAGGGGCTGTGTGTTCCAGGGGGCTGAGATGCCTTCTTGGTTCAGACTGAAGCTTTTGGCATTCGGGGCCCCCTGACACCAGATGGTCACGGAGCTCCCGCAGGGGACCACAGAGCCTGGCTCAGCCCAGATGGTGGGTTTGGGGAGGGTCTCTGGAAGGAAATCAGAGGCGGGCTCACCAGGCATCCCCCCCAGGCCCCGGCTCTCAGCCCAGACCTCCCAGACTCCCCCTCCGTGAGCCCCGAGCTGCCCTCCCCCTCCCCAGGGCCTGGGGTTGACACTTGTCCCCACGAGAGGAGGTATCTGGCCCTGGGGACAGACTCACCAGCCTGCACCTGGGTCCTCAGGCCCACACTCAGCCCTGGAAGAGAGAGCCCTGTGAGAGGTCTGCCCTCTGCTCGGAGCAGCGCCTCTCCTCCCCGGGAGCCTCCTGGGCCCTGGGGTCCCCTGAGGGAGCAGGCTGGCTGGGGGGGGGTCCCTCCAGTCCAGGGCTCCCCCTGCCCCTCCTCATCTCACCGAGGCAGAGCAGGGCGGGGAGGGTGGGGGTCATGGCGTCTCCTCCCTGCGGTCCAGGCCGTGAGGATGGAGGAGACCTGGGTGCCCTCCGGACAGACAGACACACAGGGTGTTGGCAGCCTGAGGCGGATTTTTCTCGTCAAGGGTGTCACAGCAGCGTCCCCACAGAAAGGAGAACTGGCCCTCCCAGGAAGCCTGGTGTTCGTCTCCATGACAGAGCAGGAAGCCAGCCCCGTGACTTCCTGAGACGCCCCTTCCAGATGAGGACGGCCAGGCTCCTTTCCTCTGCGAGCCTCCCCTCGGGGTCTGCTTCCTCCTCTGCCCGTCCATCCGCAGGCCCCCGTGGGGTCCTCACCGTGGACGGGGTCACCAGGCCCTGGAGATGCTTTGGGGAGGATGCCGGCTCCTGCTGCCCGCAGGGCTCAGATCCCCAGAGACACCCGTTCAGCGTCTCCCTGGGGCTCAGTGGAGTCTGCGTGGCTGAGAGCCCAGAGGAGACGCTCAGGGAATCAGGAAGGGAACTGATTCCTCCCACGCCCCGGAGTGTGGGTTTCCCCCGTCACAGCCCCCTTCAGGGACTTGTCTTTTACTCATATCGCTTGTCTTTTACTCATATCCTGGGAAGAAGCCCCTGGATCCTCCCTGGCTCCTTGGGGCTTCATGATCCTTGGGCACGGCTGTCTTGTTCATTCTGTGCTTTTTGTCTAAAACTTCTGTGACGGTAAGCTGAGTTAGACCTCTAAGTTACCTGGAGAAATTGATATTTACTTGCTGAGTTGCTAAGTTATGTCTGACTCTCTGTGACCCCATGGACTGCAGCACTCCAGGCTTCCCTGTCCTTCACCATCTCCCGGAGTTTGCTCCAACTCATGTCCATTGAGTCAGTAATGCCATCCAACCATCTCATCCTCTGTCATCCCCTTCTCCTCCCACCTTCGATGTTTCTCAGCGTCAGAGTGTTTTCTGGTGAGTCAGCTCTTCACACCAGGTGACCAAAATGTTGGAGCTTCAGCTTCAGCACCAGTGCTTCCCATGAATATTCAGGGTTGATTTCCTTTAGGATTGACTGGTTTGATCTCCTTGCTGCCCAAGGGTCTCTCAAGAGTCTTCTCCAACACCACAGTGTGAAAGCATCATTTCTTAGGGGCTCAGCCTGCTTTATGGTCCAGCTCTCGCATGCATCCGTGACTGCTGGAAAAACCGTCGCTTTGACCATGCGAACCTTTGTTGGCTGAGAGATGTCTCTGCTCTTTAGTACATTGTCCAGGTTTGGCATAGAAAATTTAATCATTTAATTTAATTTCGTGGCTGCAGTCACTGTCTGCAGTGATATTTATTTAAACATGTGTTAATCACCCACTGCTTGTGTGAATTGAGCGATCAGGTTACAATCAGACTTCCCCACCACCCCCTTAAAAAAAGAACTTTTTAAAAGTTCTTTTCAATCTAAGTTGATTTGGGAGCCTGAGATAAGAGTTTTCCTCTCTTGAAATAGCCTTGTCAGATATTCCTGGTATTCATGGTAGCCTATGAAAATGTGTGGCAATGATCGAAACATGTATATTATCTAGGGTGAAACAGATCATCAGCCCAGGTTGGATGCATGAGACAAGTGTTCGGGCCTGGTGCACTGGGAAGACCCAGAGGGATTGGGTGGAGGGGGAGGTGGGAGGGGGGATTCGGATGGGGAATACATGTAAATCCATGGCTAATTCAAGTCAATGTATGACAAAAACCACTACAATATTGTAAAGTAATTAGCCTCCAACTAATAAAAATAAATGAAAAAAGAAAAAGAAAATGTGTGGCAATGTTTACTCTAGGATAATGGCTGTAAGACAAGAGTATAGCCAATATTTTATAATAACTTTAGATATAGTCTATAACATTTTGAGTATAATCTCTAAACATTTTTGGATCACTATATTGTACACCTGAAACGACTATAATATTGCACATCAACGATACCTCAATAGGAATGAAGAAGGACTTCCCTGGTGGTCCAGTGGTTAAGGATCTGCTTTGCGAGGCAGGGGACACGGGTTCGATCCCTGGCCGGGGAACTAAGACCCCGCACGCTGCGGAGCACCCGGGCCCACGAGCTGCGACTGCTGAGGCCACACACCGGAGCTGGAGCCGTGGCCCCTGCAGCGCGGGGCAGCGAGACACAGTAACACAGAAACAAGTGTATGTGTGGGTCAGTCCACCGCACCAGCCAATCCGTGTCTCCAGACGCGGGCATGACACGGGAGAGGAAAGGATTGGGAGCAACGTTTGGGTGTTCGGGAGTGATGGGCCCTGAAGAGTAAGGCCTTTGCGAGGCATCTGCGGGGCGTCCGTGTGCCCCTGAGCTGCCTGCTGGGCGGGCGCGGCAGGTGGCTCGCAGGTTGCTGACTACGTACCTACGGCTGGCTCTCAGGAAGGAGGCGGGGTAGGAGGTACTTGTGAATGGTGAGCGTACAGAGGGTCCGGCTGTGCCTTGGGATCTGAGAACCTGACATACAGACTGGTCTTGCATGTTAACGCAACGGCTGGGGTGCGCTTCCTGGGAGAGGAGGTGCCGAGTGCCTGTAGGTGCACCCCAAGGCACATTGTTGGGCGGTTCCTCCGCATCTCAGTCCACAGGGCCGGAGGGAAGAGGAAACGGAGAGAAGGGGAGACAGAGGATCCTAGGGTAGGGTCAGGCTAGTCTACAGGGTGAACAGGAAAGGCCAGGCACTCTCTTGTGCAGTGCACACACCAAGTAACCATCCCTGGCAGCACGACCATCTGAGACACGGACACACCCCCAATTCAAAGGAACCGTGTTAAGAGGACCAGGAAGGCAGGACCCACTTGGTATCAGGAGGGCCCCCCTGAGGAGTGGCATCCCAGCAGCCGGGGGTGTCGTATTTCAAGAGGAAGGCTGAGGTCAGATGCTGCTGGGAGTTGAGTGACAGGAGGGAGAAGCGGATTCAGCTTACACTCCCCTGGTGCCCAGGGGTTCAGACAGAGCTTCCGCTTTGGGGGCAGCAGTGTCGACCCCTGGCCGGGGACCTAAGATCCCACATGCTGAACCAAACAAGACCATGTGGGTGTCCCCCATAGCGAGCCGGGACTCACTGGGCTGCCCAGCTGTTTGCCCCCCTCAGACAGGCTCACAGCTGCATCTGGGGAGTGATAAACTTCTATCTCAAGCCGAGATTCCTGAAACCCTGCAGTCCTGCACACTCCTCTCATCCTTAGCTGGGGAGACTGGGTCCAGCACGGGGGCAGGGCTGTGTCTGGGACCACAGAGACAGAAGTGTCCACGCTTCCTCGTCCCGAAGCCCAGAACCCTCCCCACCCAGTCCTCCTGCCAGGACCCAGGACCCAGGATGCCAGGATGCGGCATCCTCTCCAGTTACACTTGTTCACCTCCTGGGCGTGAGCTGTGGAGCTAGAGCTGAGGGGGGGAAAGTTCAGTCACTCAGTTGTGTCTGGCTCTTTGTGACCCCATGGACTGCAGCACGTCAGGCCTCCCTGTCCATCACCAACTCCCAGAGTTTACTCAAACTCATGTCCATTGAGTCGGTGATGCCATCCAGCCATCTCATCCTCTGTCGTCCCCTTCTCCTCCTGCCTTCCATCTTTCCCAGCATCAGGGTCTTTTCAAATGAGTCAGCTCTTTGCATCAGGTGGCCAAATTATTGGAGCTTCAGCTTCAGCATCAGTCCTTCCAGTGAATATTCAGGACTGACCTCCCTTAGGATGGAGGAAAACAGGATTACAAAGCTAGGCAGCGCTGGAGGAGTTACAGGTAGAGGTGGCAGGTCAGCAGAGGCGGGCCAGCGGGGGTGCGCTTGGGGAGAAATGACGTTTCTCTGGGGGCTCTCATCTTAGCTTCAGGGTCCGAGGCAAGCGCCTGCATGAAGTTAGAGATTGGCTTCCACGATATCCCAGCCGCAGCGCTCAGGCCGCACTCACATCTCAGAGGATCTGAGCCCTGATGAGGTCACAGTCGCCCCCAGCTCTGCCCCCGTGGGCCTCAAGGTAAACAGGAGCCAACGGCAGCCCACGTAACCTGCACGGAAGTTTACAAAAATGTATTAGCTGCACCCCCCCCCCCCCAGGAACATTTTCAAACGTCTTACTCTCTTCTCATTAAATCTCCTCATTCAAAGTGATCTTATAGTAATTTTGCTTTACAGGAAAACTTATAAGAATTGCCTTTTTCCCACATCATCTTGACCTACATCCCCAGTTGAGTGATATTTTACCCAAATGAGATAGAGAGGGAGCTGTCGGAAAAGAATGATGTGGTTGGGGAGGGATGCGGCGGGAGAGTGAGTCTGTTACATAGGTCTATACACACACACAGACATGTACACACATAGATGTTTTTCTGATATAAAGCATGTATGTGCTCAGTTGCTCAGTTGCGTCCAGATCTTTTCGACCCCATGGAGTGTAGCCCAGCAGGCTCTTCAGTCCATGGGAATTCTCCAGGCAAGAGTACTGAAGAGGGTTGCCATTTCCTAGGGGATCTTCCCAACTCTAGGCTTCCCTCATAGCTCAGTCGGTAAAGAATCTGCCTGCAATGCAGGAGACACGGGTTTGATTCCTGGGTCAGGAAGATCCCCTGGAGAAGGAAATGGCAACCCACTCCAGTATTCTTGCCTGGAGAATCCCATGGACAGAGGAGCCCGGTCGGCTACAGTCCACGGGGTCGCAAAGAGTCGGACACGACTTAGCGACTAAACCACCACACCCGACCCAGGGAGGGAACCCGAGTCTCCTCCACCTCCTGCACTGACAGGCGGGTTCTCTACAACTGCAGCGCCACCTGGGAAGCTCCGAGATAAAGCGTCACTAGCGTAAATACGCCAGTGTGTGCCTCCCATAGACATGCACACTCGTCTACATGACCCTGAATCTGCCAATTTGGAGGTCTTTACTGATGTAACATTTTACCAAGTCCTCAGTCCCAATGCACGTGTAGTCACCTGCCAGACAGCCTCAGTCTTTCCTTTTGGTCCAGGGTTTCACCCAGAAGCACATGTTGCCTGTGGTTGTCCTGTTTCGTCATCCCCCAGAATCTGCACGACCCCCCAGTCTTGCTGCCTTGGGCCCCAGACCGTCTTCAAGGGTACAGGATTTGTAGATGGCCCTCAGCCTGTGCCATCCGTGTGGACAGATGATCTGACCCAGGTCACGCATTGTTGGCCGGACACCCTGGAAATGAGGCTGTAGTTAGTCATTTCCATGGTGTCAGGAGCCCAGGTGGCCCCCCTCCCCACCCTGGTCATGGTCACGTTCATGCTCATTGCCTGGTCACGTCAAGCAGGCATCTGCCTGGCTTCTCACGGCGAAGTCCCCAGTTCTCCCTTGGAATTCGGGACAGACACCGAGTCCTTGTCCAGTATTGGCAGACACACAGTTGCCCCTGTTAGTATCCGAGGGTGAGTCTCTCCTGACATGTCCACCATGAGGGGAGCTAAATAATGACGATCTCTTTCCACTCCTCCCTCTCTATTGATAACTTGGCATTCTACTCTAAAGTTTTCTCTTTTTCCCGTGTAGTGATTTATTTATTCATTCATTTGCATACATTACTATGAACAAGCTACAGTCCACAGGATCACAAACAGTCGGACACAATTGAAGTGACTTAACATGCATGCACGTAACCCGCCAGGCTCCTCTGTCCATGGGATTCTCCAGGCAAGAATATGGAGTGGGTTGCCCTTCCCATCTCCAGGGGATCTTTCCAACCCAGGGATTGAACCCGGGTCTTTCCCATCG
This sequence comes from Cervus elaphus, assembly GCF_910594005.1. NCBI lineage: Eukaryota > Metazoa > Chordata > Mammalia > Artiodactyla > Cervidae > Cervus > Cervus elaphus. The sequence continues at coordinate 66,021,438 of NC_057818.1, read as the reverse complement.
CAGACAGATTCTTGACTGTCTGAGTCACCAGGGAAACCCTAACAAACACTTAAGCCTGTAACTATTTCCATAGCAACCAAGGTATGTGTAATACATGTCTATATATATTATAGACATATATAGTAATTAAACACAGGTGATTTAATTAAAACATACAGTATTATATATTATATACAGTGATTCAATTTTTGTTATAGATTATACTCCACTCAGAGTTATAAAATATTGGCTATATTCCCCATGCTATATGACATATCCTTGTGACTTATTTTTGTTTGTTTGTTTTATCTCCAAAGGATCCTTTGTTTACAGAGCAGGACCATGGAGTTTATATATATAGTAATATATATTATATAATATATATTTATATAATTATATACATATAAATATATTGTATATATTATATATTTATAATATATTGTATATAATATATAAATATATAATTATATAATATAATGTATACAATGTCTGAAGATTTGGCAGTAACCCCATAGCCCACCCACCACCCCCAGATTTTTCTGCCCCCCACGCCCCGCCCTGCACATGGAAGCGAGGTGACTGCCCCATCCAGGCCACAAGGGCATATTCCCCTGCAGACAGCGGGAAATTGGGGATTTTTCCATTTTTCAAGTCCCCTTGAACATCAGAAATCAACAAGTATTCTCTCAAAGAAAACAAAAAAACAGAAATCAATTAAAGCATTTAAATATGGAAAACCAAAGGGAACGGGGTGGAAAGAAGCCAGAGACAAAGGAGGTGGAGTTTCTCACGTTCCACTGCCCACTGACAACGGGCCTGAGCCTGGGCCCCGAGGCTGACCCCGAGAGTCTGCAGACATGGCCCAAGCGGCCGAGGCAGGGCCGCGTGCGGGAGCCCTGCAGCACAGAGGCGCCGCAGTCTCTGGCAGTGTTCTGCCCGGCCACATTCATGTTGAAGGAACCTTTCAGCCCCGCTGGAGGTCCAGCCGGTCTGTCTTCCCGGCCCCTGCTTGCAGACACTTGGCTGTACGCTGAGGGCAGCGGAGGTGCGGGGCGCGCTGCGAGTCAGAACAGGTGGGCCGCCTGACGTCAGCAGAGATGGGGGCCCGTGGGGTTAGCAGTAGCTCCGGGCTGAAGATGTCCACGTTTTCGGCCCATCCTTTCACCCCGTCATGACCCGTGGTATGGAGTTCAGCGTAGAAGAGACTGCTGGAGAAGTGCACCTTTTCAGGGACCGTGTCCGTGGCCAGGTCTCCACCCACGTCCGCCACTGGGCCGCTGAGCCAGTTCTGTCCCTGGACAGAGTCCCCGAGTCACCCGTCGTGGGCACACGCCCTTATGGGTGACGGGAAGCCCCTCAGCCCGGTGTTGCCTGGCATCTGCGGGTATGGCTGGCTCCACTGCAGCTCCAGGCCCTTCCTGGAAGGTGTAGACAACTCCGGCAGGAAAATGTCCTCCGGTTCCTCCATGCCCTCACCCGTGCGGAGGGGGACGAGGCTGCCATCCGTCTGAAGGAATTCATCCAAGATGCTCTGCATGCAGGAGACAGGGTCCTCTTGCGGGCGCTGTCCTGCCAGTTTCCCCCAGACCGCTCTACCTCTTCTGCAGCGCCCACGTCCGGGCCTGGAAGAGCTCCTGGGCCACGCGGTCCCCAACCATTCACACGCCGAGGATGAGGATGCTGACCTCAGGGGGTGCCAGGCTTTGCTCTCCTTGGGGCCCAGGTGGTTCCCCCAAAGCCACTGGGCAGAGTCCAGGAGACGAGACCCAGGTCAGGGCCCAGAGGAGACCTTGGAGTCCAGCTTAATCCACCTTCCTCCACAGGGGCCCCAGAGGGCACTGGTGGAGACCCTGTCACCCCCTCCTCAGCCATGAGAGCACCGAGCAGACCCAGCCAGGGAGGAGGTGGTCCCTGGGGGGAGTCAAAACGACAGCAGGTGGAGGGGGGGAGGGCACCTGTGGCCTCGCCGCCCCTTCCCGGCGTGAAAGGTGGCTCTTGGGTGTGGAGGTTCCGCCGCCGGCCCCCGTGGTGCCCCGAAGCTTGCAGTGGAGTGTCAGCGAGGCGCTTCTCTGAGTACAGCAGTATCCGGAAGACTCACAGCTCTGCGAGGTCGGCGCTGTGAACTGGTTTTCCGGTGAGTAGGGTGGGGAGGGTGAGGCCGCTGGGATGCTCCCAGCTGAGCCCATCTGGGGGGCGGCCTCCACGCTCCACTGCCTCCTCCTCATCTTCACCTTCGTCGTCCCCTTCTTCCTCCTCCTCTGCAGGAGCTGAGGTGTCAAAAGCGGCCCGAGGGACAGGGAGGTGTCTGGGGGCCACTGTGGTCCCTGACCCAGCGTCTGGCCCAAACCATCCACCTGATTTGAGTTGGCATTTGGGGGAATTCCCTTGTGGCTCAGAAGGCGAGGAGTTTGCCCACAATGTGGGAGACCTGAGTTCGACCCCTGGGTCGGGAAGATCCCCTGGAGGAGGAAGTGGCAACCCACTTCAGTATTGTTGCCTGGAGAATCCCATGGTTGGAGGAGCCTGGCGGGCTACAGTCTATGGAGTCGCAAAGAGTTGGACACGACTGAGCGACTTCACTTTCTTTCTTTGGGGGTCTGGGGGCCAACGAAGATGCTGCCGCCTGGGACCTGAATAAGCGGGGGCTATGCCGGGTCCAGGAGGCTCAGGCTAGTCTTGCAGAGTCTCTTTCATGTTCCCGTAGCCCAGCGTGGGGAAGCCGGGCAGACAGGCCCGAGGGCGGGCGTCTCTGCCTCAGGCTTCTGGGCTCATCTCTCCCTCGGCCCCGCCTCTCCTGCTGTCTCAATTCAGGATTCCTGCGTGTCTCAATTCAGGATTCCTGCGCTTCTGAGTCACATTTATTTATAGCAGTTTATACCTCTGAATCCCCTCCGCCTTCCCTCTCCCCGCCTGATGTGTTGTCTACATCTGTCAGACTGTTTCTGTGTGTTAGTCATACATAGAAGTTATCTGTTAAAAATAAGGGGGGATCGGGATGGGGAATACGTGTAAATCTATGGCTGATTCATATCAATGTATGACAAAACCCACTGAAATGTTGTGAAGTAATTAGCCTCCAACTAATAAAAAAAAAAAAATAAGGTTGTACTGGCATTTCGAAATCCAGTAGGCCCCCTGCCAACTGCGTTAGCAAGTGTGAGGATTTCTTCACAGCCCTTGCTTAACTGGTAACTCGGCTCCTTGGACGCCTGCATACTCACGTACTGGCTCAAAGCCGCAGACCCCCCAGCCGCCGCTCCTCACCCCTGCGCCCGCTCCGCCGCTCCGCGCCCGCGGAGCTGCGGCGCCCTCCCGGGGTGCCCCTGCCGTCCCCAGGGCGGCCCCTGGGGTGCCAGCCAGCCCGCTGCCACCGCCGCGCAGGAGCGCCTTCCCCACCTTCCCTCTTCCGGGAATCCCGGATCTCTGTCCAGAGAATCAGGGAGTGAAGTGGGGATGGAAGGAGCTTTCTAGAAACTTAAGACTGTTTCATGGGAACGCACGCCCGGCTCCTTGGTGCCGGCTCCGGAGGGCGCCCACCGAGGTCTCTGGCGCCAGGCCTCCCCATCCCCCGCTCCCCTGACGTGCAGCATTTGCTGTGGGGCTCCCGTCAGAGGAGGAGGGGGAGCAGGGGGTGAAGGTCACAGACTGCCGCCGGCTCCACCCAGTGCGCAGACCAGCACACTGGGGTTCAGAGCGGGACATCGCTGAAGGGGAGCCCAGGACTGTGCCCCGTGGACACCGGCGTGGGGCCTGGGGGCTCCTTGTTGACGGGCGCTGCCTGTCCTGAGTGAGAACTGAATGCACCCGTCACTGCCGCTCCCATCAGAGGCTTTGGGGACCTCAACACGAGTGCCTGGGGGGCCTCTGCCTAGGATGGAGTCTGTATCCTCCGCAGGCCGCCCAAGAGCTCTCTTCCACCCTGCACACCCTATACCTCAGTCCCCCTGGAGACCAGCCTGTCCTCAGATATCTGAGGGACCTGACTCCTCCAAGAGACTCTGAAACTGCCCCGGTGGCCTGGGATCCCCCTGAGCAAAGAGGACCCCGACTCCCCAGTTGTTGAATTGGAGCCTTGGGGGTGGGGGCTGGGCCCTGAGAGGGTCCTGGGGATGAGCCCATGAAGGGGGGCGCTGGGCTGACCCGGGGTCCCCACCCCACTCCTCTCTCCTCTGCACGGCCCTGTGGCCTCCCCGAGACCCTCCCACTGGCCACCTGCCCCTCCAGGACTCCAGGCGAGCGGAAAGGCAATGGCGGGAGTGGGACGCCTCTGAGGGCCGGAGTGGACTATGCTTTAGGGAGTGGCTTTCTGGGGAGGCAGAGACCTGGGGTGAGAAGGAGACCATTCCAGAGGGGAAGGAATGGTCCTGAGAGCCCTGGAGACACAGGGACTGTGTGGACGGGAGGAGGGGGAGGCGGTGGCGGTTATGCGTTGCTGCCCAAGGCGCAGGGACTCTGGATTATGACAGAGGAGCAGAGACAAAATGGACTGCGGGGCCCTGATTGCTTCATGAGGATCACGTGTGCCACTGTCTTGCAAATAAACTAGAGAACTCCAATGTGTAAATTAAAAACTCAGCGGCAACTGAGCTCCAGTAACGGGTGAAGCACCAGTAGATAAACGCTCACGTGGATTTACCCGTGTGTCCCTGGTGTACCCCGTAGCAGTCACGAACACATTCAGAAAAGACACATACAAGGCAGTCATCGTGGTTTTACTCTTACCGTGGAGTTTCAACTGGAGGCATGGGAATGGATCTGCCAGGTCTAGATGACCCAAAAAAAAGCAGATATGGGAAAGCACTCGTGTGTTAAACGGCTCACCATTGTGTGACGTCGTCTGAGTGTGTGTGTGTGTGTGTTTGTGGTGTGACTGCAGGCTTTGGGTTTGGAGCAGAACAGAAATGAGAGCTGAGGTTGGGAGGCATTTCCTCTGGGGCATGACAAACAGCCTTGAGTTCACTTAGAGTTTGGGGTTTGCCCTGAAGCTGGTGAGGAGTTTGAGCAGGACACGGTTCTGAAGGGGCAGTTGGCAAGGTGCTGCGTGGAGGGTGGACTCAGGACGGGAGTGTGACGGAGCCCAGACCCGGGAGGGTGGGCTTCACTGGCTGCCTCCGCGGGTGGAGACCCGGTGAGCCCCCGGGGGGAGCAGGCCCTGAGTCGGGGGTGGCGCGATGCTCTTCCGCTCACCCAGGAAGAGGCAGCTCTTCCTCCTGGGCCTGGGGGCCAGGTTTTACCTCACACAGTTCCTGCCCAGCGGGCTGGTTTCTCCATCTGCTTGGAGAAATCACTTGAGGTATTTCTGTTTCTTTAGCGCCCCCTTCAAAGCTGGGTGTCACCCTTCACATCAGACTGTGGAGACCTTTCAGGATTCAGGCCCAAATGACCCTCCTGTTGGAAGGCATTAACACACACACGCACGCACACACAGAGTCACACACTTTAAATGCAATCTGTGGCCACCACTTCCAAGATGGTTGAAGGCCACTTCCCCCGTTTCCTCACTCCTTGCTCTGAGATGACAACCCCCACCCCCACACATGTCCTAAGAGTTCACTTTGCCCGAATCATGGAGGATTCGTGGAGTTTGGGAGGCGGCATCTGGGGCTCTGAGAAATGAAAAGGAGGCGGTCACCACGCCCCGGGAGACAGAAGGAAGAATCCCGACAGGGAGCGAAGCTGTGGCGCCCCTGCAGGGGAAGGGTGTGGTCTTTCCAAATCCATCTGGATGAGTCAGCGGGAAGATGCTGACTTGGTTAGCTGCTTCCCACGTGGGCGCCAGATGCAATCATCGATGACAGATGAGTGGACGTCAGACAGTGTGCATCAGAGGGACCCCCGCGTGGCAGGTGGAGGTGCGCCCTTTGCCTCTCCCCTTCCGTCTATAACCAGAGAAGTACCCACAGCTCAACCAAGGGGCTTCAGTCCCGCATGCCAGGGTGCTGGGTGGGAAGGGAGGCACGCAGGACGCCTCCGGAGGGTCCCAGCTGGGCGGGCGCCCGCGATCCCCGCCCTCTGACTGCAGCCGCGGGTCCTGCAGCCCCAGAGGACACAGCGGCAGCGGGGAGGCGGGGCACCAAACCCGGGCCTCCTGTCCTGGGCCGGGGTTGGGGCTGCGATCACGGGGAGCCAGCCACGTGCCTGGGGCCACATCCTGCCAGGCGCAGAGATTCCCGTGACTTCCCCATCCGCAGCTGGGGAGCCCGCAGACCCGACGGCAAGGGGCGCGGTGCACGTCTCCCCCCGCCCCCCATGGTGACAGACCCTATGGCTCAGGGGGCCCCAGACTGGGGGAGGAGCCCGCAGTCCTGCGAACCCAGGCACCGACCACCCTGGGGCCAGCAGCTGAGGGTCAGAGGTGGGACCTCCGACAGAGGCGGCGGAGGGTGGGAGGCACCCTCTCTCAAGTTCATTCCGGGGACTCAGGCGAGAGAAACCCCAAACCTGCGCTGCGTCGCTGCCACCTACTGGAAAGCAGAAGCTTCTACGGTGTGGAGTCCTTGAATCCAGCGGAAAGGGGCCCCAGGACAGGAGTCACTCGGGGCGGCAGCGTGAAGAAGCACCATGCCCTTGTGCCACAAACAAAAATGACAGTCCTCAAACAAGGGCCCGAAGGTCGTGGAGTGTTCCGATCTGATGGAGACTTCAGAGGAGCTGCCGGGAAGAAGGTCGGATGCACTCTAAGGAAACAGCAGGGCCGCTCAGCGACCTCAGGCATGTGATGGATGAGCTGGAATAACACATCACTAAGGAGACTGAAATTCTAAAAAAAAAAAGGAAACAGAAATGGTGGAGCTGACGACCTCAGCGAACATGATGAAGAATGCTCGGAGAGCTCTGTCAATTAAGCAGCCCGTGTGGAAGAGAGAGTCAGCCAGCTGGAAGTCAGGAAACTAGAAAGGATACCGGCGGAGGAGGAAAGGGATCCAAGGTATTTGAACAGGAGGAAGGAGACGAGATCAGAGGACGGTGTAGGATGACTCCGGCTCACCTCCCTCCGCCAGCGCCTCAAAACCTCAGCCACCCGCAGAGCAAGGCGCTCGGAAACCAGCCTGGAGACAGCGCTGCGCAGCCAGGACCGCAGAGCGACCCACGCGGAGTCGGGTTGGGAGGACCTACCGCCGCGGCGGGGGACGGGGAGCAGACGGGGGTGTCACAGGGGAGGGGGTCTCCTTGGGGACCCGGCGGTCTGAGTCACATATGGAGCCCCTCAGCCCTGAGCACCAGCGCTGGGGGGAGGAGCCGCCTCTGCTGGCTTGCGGCCCAGCAGGGCTCACCAGAGCGCTGAAGGAAACCCCGACTCTGCCCTTGAAGAGCGCGCGTGCAGACTCGCCTCCTCTACAGGGAGCAGACTGGAACCTGACTGGGGCTCCAGCCGCCCCGCCAGGACCAGCCCTGAGCAGGCCCCAGTCGGCCCTGGACTCCTGCTCCCTAAGAAGGCAAAGCCGCCTTCGCCTGTGAGAGCGCACACACTTGCAGAGGTGTACGTATGATTATGATCAAAACCCTTGGGGCTCAGCTTCAGCAGTACGTGAACCAAGAACTTCCAGACATTCAGGCTGGATTTAGAAAAGGCAGAAGAACCAGAGATCAAATTGCCAACATTGGCTGGATCATAGAGAAAGCAAGGGAGTGCCCGGAAAACATCTGCTTCGATGACTATGCTAGAGCCTTTGACTGTGTGGATCACCACAAACTGGAAAATTCCTAAAGAGATGGGAATACCAGACTGCCTTGTTTGCTGAAAAACCTGTATTCAGGTCAAGAAGCAGCAGTTAGAATGGGATGTGGAATAACTGACAGGTTCCAAGTTGGGAAAGGAGTATGTCAAGGCTGTATGTATATTGTCACCTTGCTTATTTAACTTATATGCAGAATACATGCAAAATGCCGGGCTGGATGAAGCTCAAGCTGGAATCAGAATTGCTGGGAGAAATATCAACAACCTCCTATATGCAGATGACACCACCCTAATGGCAGAAAATGAAGAGGAACTAAAGAGCCTCTTGATGAAGGTGAAAGAGGAGAGTGAAAAAGCTGGCTTAAAACTCAGCATTCAAAAAACGGAAGATCATGGCATCCGGTCCCATCACTTCATGGCAAATAGACAGGGAAACAATGGAAACAGTGTCAGACTTTATTTTCTCGGGCTCTAAAATCACTGTGGACAGTGACTGCAGCCATACTCCTTGGAAGTAAAGCTATGACAAACCTAGACAGCGTATTAAAAGGCCCACTTAGTTAAAGCTATGGTTTTTCCAGTAGTCATATACAGATGTGAGAGTTGGACCATAAAGAAGACTGAGTGCTGAAGAACTGATGCTTTTGAACTGTGGTGTTGGAGAAGACTCTTGAGAGTCCCTTGGACTGCAAGGAGATCCAACCAGTCCATCCTAAAGGAGATCAGTCCTGGGTGTCCATTGGAAGGACTGAGGCTGAAGCTGAAACTCCAGTACTTTGGCCACATGATGCGAAGAACTCACTCACTGGAAAAACCCTGTAGCTGGGAAGGACTGGAGGCAGGAGGAGAAGGGGACGACAGAGGATGAGATGGTTGGATGGCATCACCGACTAGACGGACATGAGTCTGAGCAAACTCCAGCAGATAGTGAAGGACAGGGAAGCCTGGCATTGCAGTCCATGTGGTTGCAGAGTCAGACACGACGGAGCAACTGAACAAACGTCTGGGAACATAGAGGAGCGCTGACTAGAGGAGGGAACGGCGGACCCAGGAGGTACTTCTCCTGTCTCACTCTCTCCCTCCAGCAGAACAGGTGGGCTGCAGACCCCCAGGAGGGGACGGGCGCCCTGTGAACCCCCGAGATCCAGGCTAAGGTGGAGGGGTGACCCCCTCTCCTCCCTGTCGGGGGGATTGCTGGACACGAAGGACAGACAGGGGAAGAGGACGGACAGACAGTTGGTCTCACCGTCAGTAGATGGGTCCCTCCTCTCCGGGCCCCCAGGCGCCCCATCTCACACACCTTCCCCCCCACCGCAGGGTGCCACGTCCGAAGCCCCCCAGGACATGACCTACGCCCAGCCGAACCACTCAATCTTCAGAAGGGGGACAGCTGTACCCCCTGGCCCCCCAGTGGGGGAGCCCCCAGCAGACCCCAGTGAGCACGCTGGGCTCGCTGTTCGCTAGCCCAGGAAGGACCCAGACCCCGGGCTCCAGGGACCAGTTCTCAGGGACCCCAGGAAGCATGGGAGCTGCCAGCAGTGGAGACCACCTAAAGACCAGCAGCCAGTCCCTGGGCTCCTCCACCTGGGGCCCCTGGACCCTTTCGTGTCAACCGATTCTACCCTCAAAGATACCTAGTATCCTCATATTTGGGAAATAATGCAACAGACATCTCAAAATCAATGTGTAATTTGAAAACCAAAACCAAAAATCCAAATGAAAAACAACAAAAAAGATGATAGAAAATGTTTTCAATGAATGATAATGTAAATAATACATATCAAAGCTATGAGTTGAGAAAATTGAGGACCATGAATGAATATATCAGAAAAGTCTAGAAGAAACCCGATGACCTAGTTTGTCATCCCAAGAATTTAGTGGAAAGTAGAAACTTTTTTCAAATAAAGGTGCAATTCAGGAATAACAGTGACAATGGTAGCTAAAAATGAAGGCAACCACAGAGTAGAAAAAATCAGTTAAGGCAAAAAAAACCTCGTTTTTGACAATGTTCATAAACCCTGGCCACCAGGGCCAAGGTAAAAAGAGAGAAACCACACATTTCTAATATTATGAAAGAAATTGCCAAGACTGTCACGGAACTCTATAGACTTTATAAAGATAGTGACAGAACATTATGAAACATTTTGAAACATGCCAATGTAGCAGATACAGATGAAATGGTAGCCTTCAAATGGACAATTTCAAATGGTAAGTTTCAAATGTAAGGTTAAACGGAACATCTGTCACCGTATGCATTGAATCTGTAGTCAAACGCCCACGACTGCGGTATGTAGAATCTACAGAAGTTGGAATGAGAGGTGAAGAGGGTGGAATGCTGGTTACCAGGGTTGGAGTGAGGGAGAAAGAGGGAGATATTTTGGTTAAAGGGCACAGTCTTCCAATTACAAGGTGAATAAGTTCTGGGCATCTGATGTACAGCAGGGCAGTTATAGTACCGAATTTTCGAGTCTTGTGAAGAGGGTAGATCTTAAATGTTCTCATCACGAAGAAATGGCAACCAGGTGATCAGACGGAGGCCTTAAGTAAAGCTATGCGGTAACCATTTTCCGATGCGTGTGTCAGTTCAAGAAGCTTCCCTGGTGAGTTATTCCAAACACTTAAGTACTAATTAAAAAAAAAAAACTGAACTGTTTCTTTGTATAATTTAGCTGGCTGTGCTGGGTCTTCACGGCGGCCCATGGTCTTTGCTTTCCATTGGCAGCCGGGGCCTCCAGCTGCGGCGTGCGGATCCTTAGTGGGACGAGTGGCATCTACCTCCCCGGCCAGGGATGGAGCCTGGGCCCTTCCCATGGGGGCATCGGGCCTCAGTCACTGGATCAGCAGTGAAGTCCCAAACAATTATGTGCTTATTAAGCACACACACACTCCGTAACTGCGTAAACATTCCTTTAAAACAGAAAAAGAAGGCATTTACCTCAACACTTCAACACAGTTATCAGGCCAGAAAGATACACTCATGAAAACCTGACAAGGGAATTTTAAATGGGAAAGGGAAAGGATGGTCTCTCCCATGGCCTTGGATGTAAATCCATGAACAGTGTACACAAGTCAGATTTAGTGACATGTTCAAGGGACGTTACTCGTGACCGTTCTGTGAGTTGGTTTGTTTGTTTTTGGATGGACAGAGTAACTTAAAATTTTAAAAATCTATCACATCACGCAATATATCGATAAAACAAGTGAAAGAATAATCACCACAACACATGTAGGCAAAGCGTTTGATAAAATATCTGAACGGTTTCTGCTGAAAATAAAAACACATCAGAAGTAAAAGGGGATTTGCTTTCATCTGTGAAGGCGTGTTTACCAACCAACCCTAGACATCACTCGTAAAGGTGAGAACCGGGGTCTGCGCCTCTGTGCCTGGCGAGGATTCGAGCATGTTCCCACGACCACGGCTCTTCACCCTCGCACTGGCGGTACCTACCAAGGAAGTGAATCCAGACAAAGCGAGCGGCTCTCAAGTGGGTGAGACCAATGCTGCGTTACCAAGACTGCGCACCTGTGTGCACAGAATACAGAGTAACACAGAGACGTTCTGCTCTAGTTAGGAAGGAGTGTTCTGGGAGGCCCCTGCTAGTGCAGTGGCTAAGACTCCACGCTCCCAGTGCAAGGGGGCCCGGGATCGATCCCTGGTTGGGGGACTGGATCCCACAGGCCCCAACAAAGACTTGGTACAGTGAAATAAAGAAAGAAAGAAGATTTAAAAGTAGTTTTCCAACATTGCTGGACACGTGATCAATATTTAGAATTCAGCTGCCTTCCAGAATTCCGGTCCTGGGCTGAGATGAACTAAATGAAACTTCTTGTTTCTTGACTTCACGCCAGTGAGCCTGATTTCATACTCCTGACCTCTAGAGCTGTAAGATCACATAAGTCTTTCAATTCACCAAGTCTGTGGCCATTTGTGGTAAACGGCAACCAATACAACCACTTAAGTTTCCTTTGGGTTAGAGTTTGCCTAGTACATTTTTAATCCTTCTACTTTTATTTAATGGTGTAAAACCTACAGACTGATATTTTCCACTGTTGAAACATGATTAAAGCGTGTAGTTCAGTGGCCTTAAGCACATTTACCATGTTGGGCATTCATGGCCACCAGAACATTTTCCAGAACATTTTCATAATCCCAAACAGAAACTCTGTACCGGTTCAGCAAGAATCCCTTATGTCCTCTTAGAACCAGCCCCTGGTCAGCTCCGTCCTAACCCTGCCTTTAGGGATTTGGCTGTTCCCAGCCGTTCATGTCAGTGAAATCATACAATAGGGGATACTATGTGTCAGGCTGACGTCACATGGAGTAATGTTTCCAAGGTTCGTTCCTATTGTTCATTCTTTTACATGTTATCTTGCATATGTTATATTTGAAGTGAGCTTTTTCTAAACTTCATGGTGTAGGGTCTTCGTAGCGGTGGTTTTTTCTTTAACCAGTCTGACAGTCTCTGTCCTTGAATTGCTGTGTCTGGCCCATTCTCATATAATGTCATTGCTGATAAGGTTGTTGTTTGGGTTTACCATTTCATCTTTTAAAATGTTCTCCCTCCTCTTTCTTGTTCTTCTGTTTACCCTTTCCCGCCTCTCCTCGGATTTAAAAATATTTTTAGCTTTCCGTTTTAATTTCTCCATTGGTGCTGTAACTGTACCTCTTTGCTGGTTAAGTGGCTGTCCTAGAGATTGTCAGGTACACACCCAACTTTACACGGAAAGAGAATTTTACCTCTTCACGGGAAATGTGGAGAACTTATAAATCTATAGGTCACATTTTTCCTACCCCCTTTATTTTGTGGTTATGTATATTATCCCCACAGGCGATTCCAGGGCCCTGTTGGGGCCCATGGGACCGGGTCAAGGTGGGTGAGTTCTCCCCAGCCCCCCTGCTTCAGCCCCACGACAGACCCCAGCCCTGCCATCGGGGGGGAGCGCACTGCGTGTGGACGGGTGGTGACCAGTCTGGGGACAGCCTTGCATTGACATCTGGGGGAAGTGAGGGCGGAAGGGCGCCCGACACTTCAGCTCCACATCCTTTCCAGGAATCCCCCGACACCCTCCGTCCGGGCTGGCCCAGGGCCCACGGTCACCAAGGGGAGCCCAGCGACCCTCTGGTGTCAGGGGTCTCTACAGGCTGAAGCCTCCTGTTTGTAAAGAGAGGGTCTCCGGACCCTTGGGTGCGGGGCCCCACAGGACTCCAGTACCAAAGCCAATTTCTCCTTGGAATCCAGGAGCTCACTGCCGGGCTGTGTCTGTGCGCACCACCGTGGTCAGAGCGGAAGGACCCCCTGCCCCTGGTGGGGACGGGGAGAGGGAGGAGCCGGTCCCTGCCACTGGGGCTCCTCCTCACAGGCAGACGGGCGGAGTGGGGGCTCAGGGGGCCCCTCCATGCCCAACTGCGTGCCCCGCTTGCTGTGAGATGATCAAAGATCCCACAGGCCCCACCTCAGACCCAGCACTGTTGGATAAAGACAATCAGTTATTCGTTAAGTTAAAAAAAATGGATACATAATCTCCAGCAAAGCATCCCAAGCTGATACACATGGGGAATTAGCTACACCACAGCTTCACTTAACCACTCCATATCTTCACAGCTGCTACTTCCTTTTTGTGTGGTTAGATGTACTGGGTGTACCCTCTTCACCAGACTGGAAATGTGATACAGTGTTACTAGCTATCATCACCCTGCTGAAGGCTGAATGCCCAGAACTTATTCAGCTTCTAACCACAGGTTTGTGCCCTTTGACCAAAGTATCTCCCCTCCTCCTCACACCAGCACTAGTAACCACCATTCTGCCTTCCTTGCCTCTCAGTTTGACTTTTTTAGGTTCTACATAGTTCAGTCACGGGCATTTGATTACCGAGTCAATGAATAAAGTGATCAATATTCCATTTAATTTTAAGTCCATTTAGTAAATTGTACACTTGAATATTTCCATTTCCTCTTCATTTTCTGGATGTTGGTATCAAACGTTTCATCATGTTCTGTCACCAAATAAATTCTGTAGGATTTGTGCTGCTGCCTGCGATTTCGTTCATGATACGGTACTGAAAAAACATGGTTTCTTTCCTTTACCCTGGCTTGTGGTGGTTAAAATTTATGACTGTTGTCAAGAATGAGTCTGCTTTTTGCTTTGATTGATTTTTCTCTCCTTCTTGATTGTCTTCATTATTAGCTACCCTTGTCCTTATTATTCCCACCTTCTACCTTCAAGTGAAATAATTTACTATCTCTCCCTAAATTCTTAGTGTGGGTACTGAGGTCATTGACTTTTTTAGGCTTTTGTAATATATTCATTCATGGTTCGAAATTTTCTAAATTCATAAGTTTTTTCCTGCACAAATCAGTGTTTTAAATTCATACATTTGATGCATACTGTTTACCTTATCATTTATTGAAAACGTTTTCCAACTTCTGTGTTGCCTTGTTGTTTGTTATGGTTTGCTTTTGGTTTTGGTTCTCAATACACACATTTATCTTTGTACACTCCCAGGCACAGGTGGAACATTTTTTGCAAGCTTTTTCATCATAGTCAAAATTGAATGCAATTCACATGTTTATTAACGGTAAATGAATGAACAAAACACAGTAATATAATCCATGGAATATAGTCAACAGTAAAAAGAAGAAACTATAGTCCAATGTTAAACATGGAAAAAACTGAAAAGAAATTATGCTAAATTTAGGGAAACAGCCTGAATGAAAAGACTAAATATTTTTAATCTTATTTATGTTAAATAAGATCAAATTAAGATTTAAGTATTAATTTGATCTTATTTATATGAAAAACCTTAAAAAGCAAATTTATAAACACAAAAAGCAGATCAGTGGCCACCTAGGGCAGAGATCAGAGCACACCTACAGACAGGCAAGCCAAGTCTGAGGGATGGTGAAATGTGTTCTGCGATTGGTTTGTATGATGGTTGCACAACTGTATACGTTTACTAATAACCATTGGATGGTGCACACACTTACAATGTGTGATGGGCAGAATAAAGACCCCCCTCCCAAGAAAGATAGCTACTTTCCCATCCCCAAGCCTGTAGCATGTCACCTCATGTGGCAAGAAGGATCACGCAGCTGCAGCTGAGAGAAGGGGGCATGATCCTAAATTAGCTCGGTGAGTCCAAAGAGTTACGCGCGTACTCAGCAGTGGGCGAGGGAAGCGGCGGATGAGGTCAGGGAGAGGCAGCAATTCTCGTCTCCCGTTTGGGCTTCAAAGACGAAGCGAGTACCCCCAAGGCAAGGACTGGGACAGCTTCTGGAAGCCGGGCAGGGCCCTCAGCCGACAGGAAGCCTGATTCCCACCAGCATAAGTTCTGTTATTCCAAGAAACTGAGTCAGACTGTTCCCTTCAGCCTCCAGAAGGGAGCAGAGCTCGGATCCAGTTTACTTTTCATCCACACACTGATTTTAGGCAGGTCTGTTGCATTATTTCACAAATGTCAGGATATTGGTTATCTTTGAGGGTAGAACCGGTTGACCCGAAAGGGTCCTGGGGCCCCTGGTGGTCTGTTAGGAGCCCAGGGACTGGCTGCTGGTCTTTAGGTGATCTCCACTGCTGGCCGCTCCCGTGCCTCCTGGGGTCCCTGAGGTCTGGTCCCTGGAGCCTGGGGTCCAGGTCCTTCCTGGGCTAGCGAAAGGCGAGAGCGGCGTACTCACTGGGCTCTGCTGGGGGCTCCCCCGACGGGGGGCCGGGGGGTGCGGCCGTCCCCCTTCTGACAGTCGAGTGGTTCAGCTGGGCGTAGGTCACGTCCTGGGGAGCTTCGGACGTGGCAGCCTGCTGGGTGGGGGGAAAGGTGTGTGAGATGGGGCACCTGGGGGCCAGGAGAGGAGGGACCCATGTGCTGTGCGTCTGTCCATCCTTCTTGGAATGCCCCTGACCGGGAGGAGAGGGGGCACCTCCCGCCTTCATCTTCATCTCAGGGGTTCACAGGGCGCCCGTCCCCTCCTGGGGGTCTGCCTCCCGCCTGTTCTGCTGGAGGGAGACCGTGAGACAGGACAGGCGCCTCCTGGGCCCGCCGCCCCTCCTCCAGCCAGCTCCCCTCTGTGCCCAGATGAGGCTTGGGACCTCGGGTCAGGTCAGCTCACTGTCCTGATGGAAACTCCAGGGGCCTCCTGACGCCCGGGAGCCTCCGGGTGCCTTGTCCGGCCCTGGTTTCTGCCTCAGCCCTGGCCTCTTGCTCATCTGCCCAGGCACATGGCCGTCTTCCTGCTAAAGCGCGTCCCTCCCGCCTCAGGGCCTTCCTACTGGGTGTGCCCACCCCATGCGCCCAGTCCGTCTCACGATTTACTTTCCTCGTCAGGCCCCTGCATTCTGGGATCCGCCTGCTTGTTGGCATGGGGCCCCTCTCACCGCGAGGTGAGTGCCCGCCATACCTGCAGGGCCAGGGGATGGGGCCCGCTCTCCTGCGCCCTTTGCTGGGGGGTGAAGGAGGGGGGCCTGGGGCGTGTGGGCGATCCACTGATGCACGCGTCCTCTTGAGACCTGGGGCTGCACCCCCACACCAGAAGGTCAGCCAGAGGACACGGAGCTGGGAAAGGCGCCCCGAAGGAGGGGCCGTGAGGTCACAGGGCAAGGGGAGGCTGGGGTCACGGCAGGACCCAGGGAGCCGGGAAGGAGGGGTCGGGGTGGGCGCAGCGACGCGTGCGCTGGGCTGAGTTTGGCACCAGGAGGTCTGTGGTGGCCGGACGGGAGCAGGGGTCTCACCCGACGGTCCAGCTGCAGCCCCACCTCAGACTGTGCGTCGCTCACGGCAGCACCTGTAGCAGAGTAGGGGGACCACTGGGCGGGGTTCCGAGAGCCTCAGAGGGGCAGAAGCTCGGCCCCGGGGGAGGTGGTGGCCCCGCCCTCCGCGTGGGATTCAGGAGGAGAGGAGGCAGCCTGGGCTCGTGGTGTGTGTTTCAGCTCGTGACATTGAGAAGGAGGGAGATGGCTTAAGTTAGTGCTCGTGGGCTGACAGTGGGTGTTTTCTTTCTGAGTTTTCGAGTATCAGTCTCTGGACCATGTTTTCTAAGCTGACTCTTCCCATGTCCTGGGTTTCCCTTCGTCTGATGCCCTAAGGCCTCCAGGGAGCCAGTCACCCCGTTCCCTACTCACCCGAGTTCCTGCGTCTGTCCCGACCCCGGTGCCGGAGGAAGAGGAGGAGGAAGAGGACCAGGAGCAGCAGGACGAAGGTCACCGAGACCCCGATGAGGACACTCAGGTACCACGTGAGGCCTGGGGCACCAGAGATGTCTGAGTGAGCCAGGGATGCCATTTGACTGAGCACCCACTGTGTGCGGACTCCTGCTGGGGTCTGTGCCTCCATCTCCAACCCTTCCCACCCGTTTTACAGGTGAGGAAACTGAGGCACAGAGACGGAGATCACGGGCCCCAAGTCGCCCAACCTGGACGGGGCAGAGCCGGGACTGGAACCAGGGCCGTGGGTGCCCTGAGCGCCCCCTGAGCTGGCCCCCAGGAGGACACGGGCTTCCTGCTCTGGGGGCCCCTCGCCTGAGGGGGCTGCCCGAGGGTCTCAGCTGGAGCTGAGGGTCCTCCCTGGTCCCCGCCCCTCCCCCATCTCATCGGGGGCGGGGGAGGGGCGGGCTGCATGAGGGGCCTCTGGGTCCCCCCCACACGCCGTCACCACGCTGCAGCGGAGGGGACAGGTCCCACAGTCACCTGCTCGCCCGAGGGGGGTCACACCCAGGTCAGAACCCGGACATCTACAGTCTGGGCCAGGGGCCTCTCCTTTTACACTGGGAGGAGCTGAGGCCCGACGCGGCTGTGGTGAGGGTGAGGGGGTCCACATCAGAGTCTCCAGAGGCGCCTGAACCGGGGGCATAGTCAGCCTGACCCACGGGACCCACGACCAGCTCCCCAAGACCCTCACTCTTACTCTGCAGTTCCTGAGTCCACTGAGGGGCAGGCTGATCCTCTGAACCTCCTGCGGAATCAGGAAGAGGTGAGGGTGGGGCTGCTTCTCCCCTCCTCAGCCTTGCTGCTCCCCCCACCAGGCTGGCCCCAGCATCTCCCGCTCCATGACCCCTGACCCTTCATCCATCAGCCTCAGAGCCCCTGGAGGCTGCAATTGCCCTGCTGTTCTGTCCAACTTCCAGCACCGCCCCCAGGACACCAGGTGGGCTGAGACTGCAAACAGAGTTCCATCAGCCCAGGACCCCGACAGGCCTGGGGCCAGCTGTCCCTCATGTTACAGAGACCCCATTGTCTCAGGAGCTGTTACCTTTAGCTCCTGTCAGGGGGCTGGGGTCCCCAGGATTCTGGATGACCCCTGTGGCTGGGAAGGGGCTGCCCCTACCTGGGACCCACTCTGCTCAGCGCATCTCTGAATCTGCCCCGTGGTTGCTGCTGGCTCTCAGCCTCCTCCCCCGTCGCCCGAGAAGCCCAGTGACAGGATGTGGGAAAGGGCGTGGGGTAGTGTTCCCTCCGTCCCTCTGAAGCCTGGGTCCCCATCTGTGTGACCCTCCTTGGCTCTCTTTGGAGCCCGCCAACTCCCACCCTAGAAATGGGGGCTCCTTCAGAGCTGACCACGGGGCCTCACCTGAGACCAGGAGCGCCAGGGGCTCGCTGGGCCGGGACAGCAGGTGGGGGTCTGTGCTGAGTGCGCGGTAACACCTGTAGGTGCCCCCGTGGGCCGAGCTCACAGGACTCAAGGAGAACTCGGCCCGGAACCGCCCGCCTTGGTCCTGGGCGAGCAGACGCAGGGGCTGATGGGCTGCCCCCTCCTGGGACAGAAGGAAAGTGTCCGTCCTGTTTCCCGACTGACACAACAGGGTCACGTTCTCCCCCGGGGCCACCGAGGGGCCCGGCCACGCCGAGAGGGAGGGTCTGTCTCTGAGCGGTCCTGTAGAGAGGAAAGGGGTGCGGGCCCAGCCCTGGTTCTGAGCGAGACTCCGCGGCCTCTCTGGACCCTCAGCGCCGTCTCTGTTTCTCCGAGTCCCCCCTCCCCCACCCCGTCTGACTGTCCCCTCCTGGGGACCCCTCCCCCTGGTCCCAGCATCACCCCTGGGGCTCCCCGGTGGGGCCTCTGCAGAGTCTGGCCCCTGACTGACCGGCTGGCCCCTCACCTGCCACCAGGAGCTCCAGGGGGTCGCTGGGGGCCGACCACTCGGAGGAGAGGCCGTGTCCACCATAGCATCTGTACTGGCCCCCGTGGACGGTGCCCACCGGGCCCAGGGGGAAGTCGGCCTGAGAGAGCCCCCCCTGGGCCCTCCGGGCAGGGCGCTGGGGGAGGTCCCGGCCCCCCTCCTTGGACAGAGCGAATCTGGTGTAGGCGGCGTCAGAGCGACACTGCAGGGTCAGGTTCTGTCCAGAGGTGACGACAGGGCCCTGCGGGCTCAGGAGGGACGGCTTCCCAGACAGCCCTGGGGAGAGATAGGGCCGGGTCGTTGGGACCGCGTCCCCCGTGGACGCCCTTCCCGGCCCGGCCCCAGGCCTCGCCGTCTCTGTCTGTGTGTCTGTCCTGTGAGCACCACGCTCTCTCCCCCCCTCACAGGGGCTCCCCTGGGAGCAGAGACCTGAGTATGTTGTCTTGTCTGCACAAATGTTGGGTCAGGACGGGACTTCCTCACCTGAGACCAGGAGCTCCAGGGGGTCGCTGGGGGCCGACCACACCTGGGGGGTGTCCCTGTTAAAGCCGTAGCATCTGAACGTCCACCCGTGTCCGGGGCTCACGGGGCCCACGGGGAACAGGGCCTGGGTCTGCCTGTCAGGGCTCCACTGTCCATCCAGGGTCCGAGAGGACTCGTCTTCTCCTTCCTTGGTCAGAAGGAACCTGTTAAATCGCCAGTGGGAGCCACATTGCAGGGTCACGCTCCCTCCCGAGGTCACCACAGGGCTCGGCAGGGCTGAGAGGCTGGGTTTGCCATAGCGTCCTAGGAGAGAAGGAGGCAGCTGGATCCGTGGGGCTCCCCCCTTGCACCCCAGGGCTGGGCTGTGAGAGGGACACCCCCTGAGAACAGACCCGGTCCCGAGAGCAGAGCCTGAGGCCCCGGAGGTTCTCTCACCTGTCACCACCAGCTCCAGGGGGTCACTGCCCTCTGACCAGCGAGTTCCCCTGAGGTAGTAGCACCAATAGCGCCCTGCGTCCTGCTCGGTCATCTGTGGGATGGCGAGCTGGGCCTTGTCCCTGGTTTTCAGTACTTTCTGTCTCTCCCAGAGAACTGTTCTTCCCTCTTTATCCAGACGGAATGCCTGGGCCTCCAGGATCCCCTGACACCAGATGCTCACGGGGCTCCCCCAGGGGACCACAGAGCCCGGCTCAGCCCAGATGGTGGGTTTGAGGGGGGTCCCTGGAAGGAAATCAGAGATGGGCTCACCAGGTGTCCTCCCCCAGACTCCAGCTCTCAGCACAAACCTCCCAGACTCCCCCTATTTGAGCCCCGAGCTGCCCTCCTCCTCCCCAGGGCCTGGAGGTGACGCTTGTCCCCACAAGAGGAGGGATCTGGCCCTGGGGACAGACTCACCAGCCTGCATCTGGGTCCTCAGGCCCACACTCAGCCCTGGAAGAGAGAGCCCTGTGAGAGGTCTGCCCTCAGCTCTGAGCAGCGCCTCTCCTCCCCGGGAGCCTCCTGGGCCCTGGGGTCCCCTGAGGGAGCAGGCTGGCTCGGGGGGGGGGGTCCCCAGACCAGGGCTGCCCCTGCCCCTCCTCATCTCACCGAGGCAGAGCAGGGCGGGGAGGGTGGGGGTCATGGCGTCTCCTCCCTGCGGTCCAGGCCGTGAGGATGGAGGAGACCTGGGGGTCCTCCGGACAGACAGACACACAGGGTGTGTCCTCTCCGGGGCTGGGGCTTCCTGTCACACGGTCATCAGGTCAGCATCCCCGCCGGAAGGGGACCGACCCTCCCTGGAACCCGGCGCTGGTTTCTGCAGGCTGAGGCTGGAGTGGGCGGTGGGTTCTACAGACATCTCTGACCACTTCTGAGGCCTCCCGTGACTCTAAGCTGTGCTAAGCCTCCCTGGTCTGATGGCCTTTCTCCCCCCAAGCATCTGCACCTATTTTCCGGAAGCCGAGCAGCTATTTTTGTACATGTCAGTCTCCGAGGCCACCCCACAGAAGATGTAAGAATCCTTTTTGTTCAGAAAACAATTTCCACTCGTCATAAACCCAGACGTGTGCTCCAGGCATGGTCCAAATATGCCATCAGGTGACGAGAGCCTGATGCCGGGCTCAGGGCTGGACTGTCAGAAGATCAGCGGGTCCTGCCCAAGGTCTGAGTCCCTCCTGGTCTTGTGTGGCTCGTGTTCATCTCGTGTCTCCGGCTCGGGGCTGCCTGTGTGGACGCAGTGAGGTTTCCATCAGTCTCCCGACCAGAGACCCGGGGCTCCTCCCCTCCCAAGGGCGCTGGGGAAGGGGAGCCGGCCGAGAAAGGAGGACCCAGAGCGCTCTGGCCAGATGCAGGCCGTGCACTGGGGGCGGAGTAGCAGCCAGGCCGCGCTGGCCTTGTTTCTCCTTATTGGTGATGCGGGTGAACTCGGCGTGCCCCGGGTTTCCCCAGCGTGAAGCTGTTGTTTGCCCTTGGTGACCAGTCCCTGGTGTGCGGGGAGATATTGCTTCTCTGAGGGTTTGAATAACGCGGTCCTCATTAAACATTCACTTAATAACTTTAGCAGCTGCTGACCTTGCGCTGTAGCCACATGTCTTCTCCCGGAAGCATCCGTTTGCATGTAAACCTCACTGTTTATAATACCCCCCTGCTCTGAAATGCCTGCGGAATATGGCTGATTCTTTTGTTTCTTTTCCCAGAGTACAGAGATGCACCTAGGCTTTCTTACTGCCTCGTGACTCAGAGGCTCTATGGTGTATCTGCTATTTAAAAATTTTTTTAAAGATGATTTTAATGTGAACTATTTTTACAGTCTGTGTTGAATTTGTTGCAATATTGTTTCTTTTTCTGTTTTGGCTTTTTGGCTGGGAGGCATATGGGATCTTAGCTCATGTGGCATCCTCAACCAAGGATGGAACCCCCGGCTTTGGAAGGCGAAGTCCAACCACTCCACCAGCACAGAAGTCCCTGAGTGGTGTGTTTTACCTTCTGGTTGAGCTCATCCCCTCTGCCCGCATACTGCAGGCAAGAGATTGTAAGTGAGTGAAAGTCACTCAGTCATGTCCAATTCTTTGTGACCCCGTGGAGTATACAGTCCATGGAACTCTCCAGGCCAGAATACTGGAGTGGGTAGCCTTTCCCTTCTCCAGGGGATCTTCCCAACCCAGGGATCAAACCCAGGTCTCCCGCATTGCGGGCAGCTTCTTTACCAGCTGAGCCACAAGGGAAGCCCTTAGTAACTAAGAGATTGTAAAGATATGCCTAATTTGGGGAGCCTGTAATAGTACAAAATAAGAATCTAAAAGTGTAAAACCGTCATGAAAACAACAGGAATAAGCTCTTTCTCTGTGGCCAGGATTCGGGAAGTTTCCTTAAGGGCCAATGGAACCAGATGACGCCCTGGACAGGTGGCCCTTTGGTTACTGCCGGTCTTCCCGTTAGCCTTCCGGAACGTTCTCGCACATTGCTCCCTCCATGCAGCAGGCCGGCTCCCCTCCAGGCCCCCTCATCTGGACTCTGCTCCCCGAGTCGGGGCAGGGGCCCAGGCCGCTCCCAGCACCCCTTTCCCCCTCTTCCTCCCCAGGCAGTGGCCATCTTGTCCTGGGCGTGGTTTCCTGTGTTCATCCTTCTCTCTGGACTTATGCCCGGGAGTGGGATTGCTGGTTCATATGGTAGCTGTATTTCTGCTTTTTTGAGGGGTCTTCCTCCATACTGTTATCCATAACGGCTGCACCTGTTTATATTCTCAGTCACAGTGTAAGAAGGTTCCCCTTCCTCTGCATTTATTACTTGCAGACTTCTGATCAACCTCACCTGTCAGCCTGCATGCAAGGAGCACCCCTCCAAGGAGGAAAAACAGTCTTAAGTCAGAGACTGTCCAGGGGCCAACAGGCTTCAAATGAAGGCGTTTAAAGTAGTCTGTCCTCCAGCATCAGGAAGTCCACCACACACGGCGCTGGGACAGCGAGGGCGGGACACAGCCTTCGTGCGGAGGAGGTGTCCTGTCCCCGGGGCACGGCATGGGGGGTAAGAGCGTCCCGCGCAGAGCAGACAGCAGGCGACGGGCAGCCTGGTGGCGGAGAAGCCCCCTCCACGGAGCGTCCCGGGCCCCGCCTGCGCCTCCTGCACCAACAGGCTTCCCAGCCGTGTCGTCCTCAGCATGGGGTTCCATGCCTCATGCCTCCAGCTCTTCAGAACTCCTTTTTAGATTTTCATGTATTTATTTGTGTCTTTTGGTTGCTTCGCATGGGCTTCCTGTTGTCGCGGTGAGCCGGCCGCTCTGGGTTGCGATGCGCAGGCTTCCTGTTGAGCAGGGCCACTTCTGGCTGCAAGCACAGGCTCTCGCTGCGCTGAGCCGGCCGCTCTTGGCTGCATCCCCAGGCTCTCGCTGCGGTGAGCCGGCCGCTCCTGGCTGCACGCGCAGGCTCTCGCTGCGGTGAGCGGGGCTCTCTTGGCTGCCCGCGCAGGCTCTCGCTGCGGTGAGCGGGGCTCTCTTGGCTGCCCGCGCAGGCTCTCGCTGCGGTGAGCGGGGCGCTCTTGGCTGTACACGCAGGCTCTTGTTGTGGCGGCTTCTCTTGTGCATCACGGGCTGTAGGCGTGGGCCTGGTAGTTGCAGCTCTCCGGCTTCAGCTGCTCCTCGGCGTGTGGGATCTTCCTGGACCTGGGATCAAACCTGTGTCCCCTGCACTGGGCAGACAGATCCTTACCCACTGCACCACCAGAGAAGCCCCAGGACTTGTCTGCCATCACAGCCCGTGACGTGACCTTGTTCTGAGGGTCCAGAAACCCCAGGGGGTGTGCAGCTCTGTCCCGTTTGCCTCTTGCTCTAACCTTGGGACCTCCTCTGACTGGGCCATGCCTGTGACACCAGCACCCCCAGCACCACCAGGATCAATGGGGACAGACCCACGCAGATGAGTCTCCACCGTGTAATCGGGGAGTTGGGGGCCTGGGGGCAGCGGGACAGGCGGGTCACACTCAACCCAGCAGGCAGACCAAGGTTTGGACCCCCACCCTCGCCCCTAGAACTGGCCACGTGCCCTGAGTGGACCCCGCCATCCAAGGGAAGGATCCTTCCACTTGTGGAGTCTGGGGTCTGCCCTGGTGGGTGATGGTGACAGGAGCCCCTGGGAGTTAGGAAGCAGAGGCCGTGAGCACCTGAGCGCCTCGGCCCAGTAAGCCCCCGGGTCTGCACTGCCGGGTCCCCCTGTCCTGCCAGCCTCTGTAGCTGCTGTCATAGTGGTCCCTTCCCTTCTGCAACTGCAGCTGAGGAGCAACCCCAGCATCTCTGCTTTCCTGGCGTTCAGACTTAGCCTTGGGGTCTTAATCACAGCAGAGGGTTCGAGGGTCTGGCCACCCGCCAGGCCACAAGCCGAGAGGCAGCATGTTTGGAAATGATCGAAGCTGAGCACTTTCTCCTTCTCTTCATGGTCTGGAGCCATGACCCACGCTAAACCTGATCTCCCGGAAAGGGGAGCTTTAAAGTCAACCTCTGCTGAGGAGCCGGGATCCATGGGTGAGACGGGGGTGCCCAGGGCCTTCTGAGGTCTCTGCCCGACCTCGGCCAGTTCACTCTGCGCCTGCATCTGCAACCAGTCTTCTTTTGTCACTGCACTCATTCATCCACCCTCCAACTTATTCCGGGCCACCTGTCTTTCTATCCGCTTTTGTGTATGTATTTTATATACCCGTGCACCATACTGTATGTGATATACATTTATAATATCTACTGTACACATACTTTATAGACTATGTATGTACATATAAATATGCTGGGGTCCGGCCTCGGCAGGATCCAGGGGGTACTCTCGGGATGAATGGCGTTGGCGAGAGAGAGAGAGAAGACACGTGAGACCAGCCTTGATAGGGCCAAGTCTGTGTTTTACTTTTTGACAACAGTTTTTATACCCTCACTCAGAACATTTCCAAGGTACAATATGCTTACTCATGCTTACACAGCATTAGTATTACAT